>NW_028258194.1:1878311-2191363 GCF_053883595.1 Heterocephalus glaber | reverse complement strand
ACCTGAGAAAATCAACTCAGAGAGGAGAAAGATCTATTTGGCTTGCGATTCTGAACGTCCAAGGACATCGCTGCTCACCTGATGATGACCAGAGAGAGGCCGGGGCGGGGCACCTTCAGAAAACCTATTTCCCGAACAAGGCTTCACTTCCTACAGTTTCTACCCCCCAGTAAGCCTATCAAATTACCAACCACCAATGGATTGATCCATGCGGGATCCAAACACACCCCCAAGGCCTCCTCAGCTCTAACCCTGCAGCGCCGAGGACGAAGCCTTGAACACATGAATTTGGGGGCACAATTTCAGTCCCAACCACGCCGCCCCGCCGCGCGGAGTGTGAAACGCACTGTCCTGGAAGGGGCTTCCGCAGTATCCCGGGCCGGAAGGTCCAGGAGGCCGCCGGGAGGAGGGCAGGTCGTGGCGCGGCTCCCACCTGGGCCAAGCACAGCCCGCGAGGGTGGGGACCCAGCCCCGGCCGGGACGCGAACGCTCGGCTGCGGGCTTTCCAGGAAGCATCTCAGGGGGCTGAGGAAGGGAGGCAGCACTGGTGAAGAGGACTGCAGCGTGCGCTTTTGAGCCTCTTCTAAGGCCGACCCTCGGCCTCCCGAGGCCCGGGGCAGCCTCCTGGCCCGCACCGCGCCGGAGCAGGAGCCTCCCGGCCGTGAGAGGAGCCGCCGCCGCTGCCGCCGCAGTCCGTCCGCTGTGGACCCGGAGGAGGGAGAGGCCTGGAGGACACCAGCACGAACAAGTGGAAATCGTCGCAGGATAGAGTTCGGCAGTTTACGATCTTCACACAATCTAGTGGAAAAACTGCAGTAAGTTGTCTTTCTCAAAACGACTGAAAGTTAGGTGTTGCAACAGGTAATTTTTTCCAAAATCCTGAACTGTGTTTACGAGAGTGTAAAAGGATCGTTGGACAGGAAGAAGAACAATTATACAATAGCTCCAAAGATCCTCAAGATGAAAATAAAATTGGAATGATGGTATACAGCAATTCTGTGATGACCTGGCACTCGGTCCAGCCAGCATTAGTGTTTTGCTCATTGCATGGAAGTTCAGAGCAGCAGCACAGTGTGAGGTCTCCAAGCAGGAGTTCATGGACGGCGTGACAGAATTAGGATGAGCCAGCATGGAAAAGCTAAAGGCTCAAATACCCAAGATGGAACAAGAATTGAAAAAGCCGGGACGATTTATGGATTTTTACCAGTTTACTTTTAATTTTGCAAAGAATCCAGGACAGAAAGGATTAGATCTAGACATGGCCATTGCCTACTGGAACTTAGTGCTGAATAGAAGATTTAAATTCTTAGACTTGTGGAATAAATTTTCGTTGGAACATCATAAACGATTGATACCAAGATACTTGGAGTCTTCTTTAGACTTCAGCACAATGACTGCAGATCACTTGTCTAATTGTGTCGGAGGAGCATGGCCTGTTCTCACGACTTTGTGGAATTTGCATGCCTGCAAATTGCTGGGACAAAAAGTACCACAGTGTGGCACTAAAAGAACCTCCTAGAATGAACATAGTCTGTACAATAAACACACCAGAAAATTGCACAGTCAGTTACTGCTGGCTGGACTGAAGATCAGTTCCCACTATTCAGACTGAGGTTTGGACAAAGCTTTAAGGGTACATTGGACCACATCATATTTCATTCTTCTAATGGTGGTTGGGCTTGTCTTCTAGTCTGGGCTGCTCTAAACATTTATAATTCCAATGTTGTGGATTTCATCTTAATATCTGTGGGCCAGCCTAGTTTATTCTCCCCTAAGTCTTAGAAGCTTTATGGTGATTATTTCGAGGTTTTCATTCTTGCATAAAGCACAATGCTGTCTTCATCAATAAACAGTTTGGCATAAGAATTAAACATAATGAACATCACACACACACACAAAGAATGAATGCTGGTGGGGATCTCGGACTCAGGTCAGTGCAGCACCCAAAGGCAAGGAGGGCTCAGACAGAGGTGGGGGAAGGGAAGAGAAGTTAGAAAATGTGGAGTCTCACAGGTCAGCATAGGGAATGCAGATTTTCTTTGTCTTGTCTTTTCTTATTTATTTCTTTCTTTAGCTTCTTTGAGAGAGGGTCTTGCTATGTATTGTATTTGAGGCTGGCCTCAAATTCACTATATATCCCAGATTGACCTTGAACTCATAGTGATCCTCCTGCCTCGGCCTCCAGAGTGCTGGGATTACAGGTGTGCTTCACTACACCTGGTGCAAATTTTATTTTAAATGTAATAAAGAGCTAAAAGAATTGAAACGAATTTATACTTTTAAAACTCACTGCTATTTGAAGAAGGGATTGGGTGAAGATGGGGTCAAAGAAGAAGGGGAGAAGCCATTATGCTCCACGGTGGATGGCCAGGCAGGTGGGCTACTGCTGCACTCTTAGTGAGCTGGAGATGAAGGAGGCTGAGTCTGGAGGATTTGCTCATAAAGTGGGCAAAGGACAGGAGGGAAATCAAGGGTGAATCCAAAGTCTCCAGCTTGCATAACCAGAGAAACGATGGTGTCGTTTATTGAAGTATGGACAGAAACACAGAGATAAGGAAACATCACAAGTCTAATTTTGAACCTATGAAGTATGTGATGTTTATAATAAATTCAAGCAGACAAGTAAATATGGGAGAACAATGCACCATGAAGAGAATAAAAGTAGGAGTCAAAAACAGGCAATATCTTCCCACAGGGTCCCATTTATTTGTTCATTTAATGTACAGTGACAGTGGGCTGGACACCATGCCCTCACATAGCTTCATGTACACTCTTTAATCCTCAGGGCATTTTATCCCTGATGTGAACGGTCAATGGGGAAACTGAGGCACGAGCCATTTTTACCTAGCCAGTGTAAGTGGTAGCACTGGGGTCTGAAGGTCAGCAGCTGACTGGGAGCGCACACCCACAGGGCCACCGCTGACACTCATGAGCCCAGTCACACTTCTGTGCCCAGGAGGGGCGGGCACAGGGGGAGAGGGCAGTGGGGAGGGTCATGTGCTCTGTCAGTCCCCTGAGAGAACGTGTCGCTGCCAGGCAGGGTGCAAACCCCTCCTGCTGAGGCACTGAGGCCCGGAGTCTGCCCACCTAGGAGGCTGAGGCAGGGAGCCTGCCCCACGCCCAGCCCCGGGAAGGCAGCACGGCCCGGTCCTCCCGAACCCGAGGACCCCCTCCCCGACGCGGGGAGTCCTGATGCGTAGCTGTGGCTGTGAAATGTGCGCGGTGGTGGCCCCGCCACTGAGGTGCCCTAGGCGGCTGGAGGCGGGGCCCCCCTCAGGAGAGCCCTGGGCAGAAAGCCAGGCACATCCGCAGGAACCGCTCCTCTGCGCAGAGCGCGTGGGGCCCCAGGCGCTCTGCGGCCCGGTCCGAAAGGCTCCTCTGTGCCGCGGAAGGCCACCCGGCCTCCACCGGCTGGCTGCCTGGGGCCCTGCTCCCTGGCAAGCTGCAAGGCACGCACCCCACCCGAGCCTGATCACGTTGGCCAAACCGCTACCAAACTCCAACCCATAATCGGCACAAACCGGCGCTGCCCGGCGAGGGCCGTATTGATCCCGGCCAGGGCGGGCAGCCGGAGACTGGTCCCGCAACTGGGCTCCCGACCCCGGACCCGCCTGACCCGGGAATCCTCCTGCAAAGCCCGGGGGTACCCGAAGGGCCTTGTCAAGCACACACTTGGAATTTAGGACAATTTGCTCTCAGGGGGCTCAATTATTTCTAAATATATTCTCAAATAAATGAGGCTTTCTTAAACCATTTATCACCATGGCAACTAAACTGGCCAAGTTGGTGGGGGTTTTCCCTGCTACCAACTGCAGCATACGCCTGTTTCTCCAAGCCTTTAGCAAAAACAAGCCATATCGAATAAGGAAATGCGTAAGTTCACAGAGGCTAAGGACGTGCAACTTTATTCTGAGACTTAAATTATAAATAACCAAAATAATTGTATTGGGCCTTATTATGCCCTCAATTTGGTTCTCTATACCGAGAAACGATTCTCTTAAAATATACACGCTTTGCTCCCGCCATACATTCTGGTGAATGTGGTGTCTCAAACTCTGTAGCTTCAAAAACCCAAGAAGAAACAGCGCCAGCAGTAACAGGAGATGCTGTGGCTTGGGGAGGGGAGCCCAGGCTCTGGCCTTGGCTCCAACACCAGCTGTCACCGGGTCTGGAAAAGAGTTTAAATGGCCCTTTCCTGCCTGACGCCATGGTTTGGGTTCTAGTATTCATTTTAAATAAGTGAGGTAAATGCTGATTTTTTTAAACTTCTTTATGGACTCTTAAAATGTCTCCCCCTGCTTGCACCAGTGCATCCGAGTCCTTCGTTCTCTGAAGTCTTCGGACACGAGTCAGGGGTTCAGGCTCCGGGCTTAAGCTGATCTCTGCTGACCCTAACATGCCAGATCTGCTGTGCCCAGCCTGACCTTGCAGGCTGACCTCCACAAGGCATTTCTGAGCAGCTTCATATTTGTGGACACTTGGCATATTGTCTGCTTCAATGCTTACACCTTGTATATTAGGAACTGTGATTCCCAAGATCAAGTGTGGAAGGAGGAAGTCGAATCCATTGACTGTAAGAACCAGCCTCTGCGCTCAAACCTGACCAAGGGTTGATGAAGATGAAAACTAAAAAGACACAGAAACAAGTTAAAATTGGGGGGGGGGGCGGCTCGTGTCTCCCTTCAACACAGAGCCCCAAATGGCTGGTGCACCTTGCTTTATTAACTCAGGCACGGGCACAAGCAATTAGAGTTCCACAGGATTGACCTGTCTCCCTCCTTCCTCGGCACTTCTCTGGGTGAACAGCTTACCCTCAGGTGTTCTTGCCTCTCCCTCCAGGGTGTCAGCAGCTTGCCCTCTTCCCAGAGCTCACTGAGGAGGCCAGTTAGGCCTCATTCTTACCATCTGGCCTCCCACATTTGTCCACATCCTGGCACCAGCAAGCAATGAGGCTGGGAGTTAACCCGTGTCTCTTTGGTTCAGTTAGGTCGTAGCTGCTCCTTTGGGAACACCGTCGGGGTCAGTGGCACTGAGCTTTTGGTTCTAACTCTGTCCCCTGGATGCCCAACCACAAGCAAGCCCATCCTGCCCTTGCGCTCCAATCTCCTGGTTCACAGGGTGAGCAGTCTGGGATGAAGCTGATGAGAGAGGCAGAGCTGGCAGGGGTGAGGTCAGGCTCATGGTGGCCACGGGAGACAGGGAGACAGGGCAGGGGGTCAGGGCGGTCACTGTCTGTGCAAGAACAGCCTCTGCCCTGGGGCGCAAGGATGAGCTGGAGTAGCACCTTTGGAAAGGCATCCGTCCTGCACTTACACCTGGAGTAGAAGTCGGATGCCAAAGTAAAGCACCCCAGCCAAGACTGTCTGGGGCAGAACAGGGGCAGTTTGGAAGCATGAGGCTGACTGTCTCTGGGGGTGAATTCCATCCCACCAAGCTCAGTGCTGGGCAGGAGAAGAGCAGGATCCACAGAAAGAGTACATTCTCACCAGTTTTAATGCTGTCTTTCATGGGGTTTCAATTCCAGATTTTCATACACTGCACTAGTGTGGAAATTATATTTGCATTGAGATTACACAAATCCCTTTTATTTCTGTCTACCCAAAAGAAATAGCCTCAAGGAAGGGAGCAAACATGCCCACCCCGTGGCTTTTCTGACAGGTTTCCACCCAGCCTGAGCAGTTGTATCCAAGAGATCATCGGGGTTTTGGCTCCTTCGGTCGTGGATTGGAAGAGGAGATGACTACATCTGCAGGCAGTCATCCTTCAGAGTACAAGTGGAGGAGGAAGTCTGTTCAGTAAGGAGAGCAATGTAGTGGGAAGGTCACAGACCTGGAGTGAGCTTTGCTTACTCACTGACTGCTTTGTTACAAGTTGTGGGACCTTAAAACATTATATAAACATGCTGTTTGATTCTTTTCCTCAAAAAGTGGCTGAAGAAATAACAGTTATTAGTTTCTAAAGAGTAAGTGTGGAGCTGAAGGAAAAGACAAAGCAAGACATCAAAAATGAGGCCTATGGGAGAGGCTGGTCAGGAAGGCTGAGGACAGGGTGAGGTTCAGGGCCAGTAGTAGTGTTGGGAGCAATGCTACATAATTCTAGGAAAAATCATTTGAGTAGGCCTAGTTCTCCTGCCTACAGCCCAGCTAGGACATTCCAGACATAATTGCATTTTGGCCTCTGGTCACAACTGAGACCTCAGTGATCCCCCCCCCCCCCAGGTTGCAATCTGCAGGACAAGACCACACCTGCGGGAGACGCCAGGGAGGAACCAAATCTTCATCTGCATAATTCCTCATTGTTCTTAGATGTCCACTGCCCGCCAGGCTTTCGTTACACCTTGTTTATCCCAATGTGAAGTACTGAACTCTATTTTTCACTTGTTACATCTGTTTCTCCGGATGTACTGAATAAAAGGTGCTGCAAGTTAGGGGGGCTTTCGTCTTTGCTGCCCAGAGCAGCACTGGTCAGACCCAAGGCTCAGCTTCTTCTCCGTCTCATTTGTCTACCTTTCCTGTAATTCGCCGTGTGCTGCCGTGGCTCGCAGGAGACTAGGACTTCCTACAGAGGTTCTGGTAACGTCCCCTTCCCCTGTTCCCTACATAGTAGGAGCATGGGTACTGGAGATCAGCCACCATTACGGGTGACTGAGGCTGCTGCAGTTCTGGCAATCCACACTGTGACCAAGTCACCAAGACAAAACGGGACAAGAGGAGACAAGAAGTCCTCAGATGGAGAGAAGTAACAACCTCTAAGACAATCTCCCTGGAAGCCAGAGTGAAAAGGGGCACTTCCTGTATTGACCACAATGCTTCACTTTACATTTCAGGGACTACAGAAGTGGAGAAGCCACAGGAAACCCTCCTATTCTTCTTCATGTTCTCCATTTGCCTCCCTTCGAGGGTCCCAGCTATGATGCTCTTGCAGTTCTGTATGTGGCATCTGTGCAGGACCCCTCCTCCGAACCCAGGAAGAAAGAAGCTTTGTGAGAGACGCTATTTTGAAAGAAGTAGGATTGGAGCAAGTGTATTAGTTACTTTCCCATCACTGGGATGAAATACCTGACACTCAGAACAAAGGATGAGAGGTTTCTTTGGCTCCTGGTTTTCGGTGAGTGCAGACAGTGGTCGGCTGGCTCCTAGGCAGGATGGCATAGTGGATGGTGTGGTGGAGGAACTCTGCTCAACCCACAGGAGCCAGGAAGCAGAGAGAGGGAGGAAATGGGCAAAAGATTGTGCCCTTGGAGGTCATACTCCCATGACCATCTGCACCCAGTGCCCACCTCTAACACCGCATTCAGCCATGGAAGCATAGATGGGGGATCCACTGTTAAGTGCAATGCCCCATGGTCCTGTCACCTCTGAACATGTGCGGGGACATTCTAGATCCAAGCCACGGCAGTGAGCAAGGGCAGCTCTTCCTCCCGCAGCACTGTACGCTGCCCCACGCCTGCCCCTTTGTCTGAGGGCACAGGCCCAGCTTCAGTCCCAACTCTAATATCTTTTTTGACTTTTTTGGTCTAGTTGAGTTATCTGTTAGTTACAGTGAGATATTGGGGCCCTCCACTCTACCTGTGTTGATGTTTATCTGATCTTTTATGTTCAGTAACAACCACGCCATTGAATGTCCAGTCTTCATCCTGGATTAGTGATTCCTGGCTCCGGCTCTGCAACAGAACCACCTGGAAAGAGCCCTGGAATTTGAATGCCAGACTCGAATATTCAGCGACTGTGGTATGTTGGTCTGCCTGAGTGGGCTCAGCTGTTAGGGTGTCTAAGACTCCTCTTCAGCAGGCCGAGGTCACTGCCTCCCACCTACTGCCTGGGGCTTTCTAAGCTGGGTGCTAGTTGCCTATCAAGCTCTCCAGGGAACCCTGACATGCAGCTGGGGCTGAGGACCATGGTGTGCACAGGGTGACGAGGAGCCACCTCTCACCAACCAGGGACCCTGAAGCTGTGCTCATCTCAGCTGTCAAGCTGAGCAGCGGGAACCACAGGCAGCACCCTCGCCCCTCTTCCCTGCCGACCACAATGCTGCGGAAAAGGCAGAGCTCAGTTGATATCCAGCTTAGTTGGGAGGAGATCGGAAGAGGTTCTTCTCTTCTCCCAGCCCAGGAAACCTCAGTAAAGTATGGACAGTTAGGTTCAAGATGTTCCTGTTCCTGACCACGTCCTTTCTACTCAAAGCCTGACCCAGGGAGCAGCAACATGGACATAGAACTTCAGGCTCCACTTCAGGCCTCCTGAGCCAGAATCTGAATTATAGCAAGATATCTTTTTTTATTGTTTTTGGTGGTACTGGAGATTGAGCTCCCTTTGCTCTAAGCTACATGCCCAGCCATTTCTATTTTGAGACAGGGTCTCATTAATTCATTCTTTTCCCCGGGCTGGACAGGACTTGTGATTCTTCTGCTTTAGCCTCAAAGAATCCTGGGATTACAAGCATGCACCACTGTATGCTTTAAATTAAATTTTGAGAAGCATTGGTTCATGCTGCTGTCAGTAATGCAGAGACTAGCAAATTGTACAGTCTCTTTCACGCTACACATTCTGCCTTCGTAACACAAAAACAACCAGATAGTAGGTGACTAAGCGAGTTTGTGTGTGTTTACACCAGGCAGCAGGCTGAATCTGGGCCATGAGCCATAGTGCATTAACCTTAGCATTAAGGTGATGAAGTAGGATTGAGAGAAAATGATACAGGCTCATAAAATCGGGAAATCACAATTCAGATCCTGGTTCTGGCACTTGCTAGTTTTGTGAGTTTGCACAAATTACTGACGCCCTCTGGGCCTCGTGGGTGCATTGTGTAAGGAAAGCTCTACATTATCAGGGTGGGATGATTATGAGGACACACGGAAGGCCTGGCATGTGGAGCCATGCAGTCAAAGTCAGTTCCCTGCCTCCCTTCCACCTCTGATGTGGGCGCACTCAGAACTGGCAGGGCTTTTCCCAGGGCAATGTTACACAGCTACACCAACATCCCACCGCTCAAGACAGCACTTTAATTTGGCTTTGAAAGTTCTCTTATTGGTATTTGATTAGAAGACTGACCGTCTGAAAATCCCCAGCATGTCCAGTAAATGGTATGTCGGACTACAGAGACCCAGCATTAAGGCACTTGAGGTCCAGCAGCTTCAGTGTTCTCCCTCCCCTCTCTGTCCCTTCTCTGCAGCTCATCACTCTAGGAGATGAAACCTACTTGCCCCAGCAACCTTTTCTAAGTTCAGATCTGACTCGTAACTCTTAAGGGAGAGAAGAAAAGAGCAAGTGAAATGAGTTTGCTTAAAAACCTTTGTTGAGTTAGGGTTGGAAGAAGGCAGGAGTTCTGGTTTAGTGTTTTGTTTTTTTTTTTGGTACCAGGGATCAAACTTGGGTCCTTGTGCTTGCAAGGCAGGCGGCAGAACCACTGAGCTAAATCCCCGGCCCAAGGGAGTTCTGGTTTAAAGATAAGGTTTCCAAATCCTTTCAACAAATGACTCAACAGCAGAAAGGAATATTGAATAGGACTTAGAGATGTAAAAGAAGGTCCACTAGGGCATGGCACGGTGCTGAAGATGGTCCTCTTGGGGACTGTGGATGCGGAGGAGGCCTAGTGTAGGACTGGAGATGCGGAGGAGGGTCCAGCAGGAGATGGCAGGATGGTGAAGGTCCTGTTAGAGACGGTGGGAGGCTGAGGAGGCCCCGTGGGGGATGGTGACAGCTGTGTGGGAGATGGTAGTGAGCAGAGGCATCCACAGTGGTGCAGAAGCCTGGACTAATTTTAACCCAAGGCCTTGCAGGAGACTGATTGGCACCTTCCCTCAGCAGCTTGGGAATCAGCAAGAAAATATGGTCCTCATTTTAGTTGTCATCAAGCTGCCAGCAGGAAGCCAATGGATGGACACCTATGGAGAGCTGTAGAAATAAAACCGATGCACAGAGAGCGGTGACAGAGGAGGAGTCTCATGGGTTGCTCAGGACAGAGCAGAAGACGCCCCCCCACCATGTGAATGTTGCTTCCTCCCCGCAGAGCTTAGCATATTGGGATCATGGACCCTGGGAGGCGACTGGACCTGAGGCAGGGCCTTTGGGAGGCCCTAGGCCACCGGGAACAGCCCTCAGAAGGGATTAAGGTATTTTTTGTGAGATGGTTAGTTAGTTGGTTAGAGGTCCACAACACTGAGCTAAGTACACCTCTTTACTTCATAAGTAACCCACCTGGAGTGTTTTGGTATGTTGACAAAAAGCCAACTAACGCACCTATCTAGACGGCTGGAAAGAAGATTAAAGTATTATGCGGATTGGTTAGGGACAGCTTACACTTTAGGAGACATCTAATCTATTATAGGGCTGCTCTACTGCAGGGATCCCTGACAACTTCACTGAAAATGATAATTTGATTATGCTTATGATTCTTTTCTCTCTAACCACATCTATAGAAATGACTAAGAAAATATGATAGAGACCCTAGGATCTGTAAAGGGGGCTGCTCAGATTTTGGAAAGTCTGGAGAATAGGCAAGTTGGGGAAGGGAATGGCAAATCCTCACATCTTACCATGTACACAGGGAAGATCCCAGGGAAATGAGTGGATGCAGAGCCCAGCAGAGCCCTAAGCTAACAGGAGCATGGATTACAGGCAGCAGTGGCCCATAAGAGCAAGAAGGCTGAGCCTGACTCAAGAAGTGTACCTGAGTGGAGGGCGACAGTTGTGCCTTTAACTCTCACCCCAGCCTACACTTGTCTTGCAAGTTTTCCTGTTGTGAGTGACAGGAGTTATTGGTGGGAGGATTTGCACTAGCATCATTTAGTTTGCAAGTGACACAGAGAAGGCCTTCGTCACTGCTGTGACATTTTCTTGATCAACACTAGGTGAAAAAATGAGTTCTTTAGCAGGAAAGAAACAGAGGTAAGGAACTGAGATCATTTTCAAGTGCTATAATTAACATTTTCCGTGAGAGTCCAGATGACATTGCAGGAAGCTCAAAACACTTTTCCAGCACTCAGAAGAAAAGATAAAGATAAGCATATAATGATGAGGAAGATGAGAAGAGACTATGAAAAGTGGCCCAGGAGACCCAGCACACATGGTAGGATTTGTGGATAGAACTGAGGAGGATAGAACAGGAGGATAGAACTGAGCACAAAGGGAAGTCGAACAAAGAACTAACTGAGCAAACAATGCCGGGGTTGGAGGGAAACTTGAATCTTCAGTAGGAACAGGAGGACAGGTATCAGGCGATAGCAATAATCAATGTTTCCTTCCAACAGAAAAGGGATAGAACCAAATTTCTTCTTTACTGTACTGAATACAAATGCAAATGGAATTTTTCTATGAGATTTTGAAGGAAAGTCTTGCTTACCTTTTGAAGGGAAAAATTCTATACTCAGCCAAACTATAATTTATGCATGAGCTCATTAGGATAGTTTCAGATAACAAGTGCTCAAATCCTTTCAGAAATATCACCCAGAGAAATAATGGGCCACTTGAAAAAAAATTATACAGCTCAGGAAAAAGATATGGTACAAAAGTATAGATTTTTAAAAATGAAGCTGTTAGGGCCGGGGATTTAGCTCAGTGGTTTGCTGTCTGCTGTGCAAGCTCAAAGACCCGAGTTCGATCCCCAGTACCAAAAAAATAAAAAAATAAAAAAATAAAAATAAAAATGAAGCTGCTTAAGCTAGACTTAATATCCAAATAGTATTGTTAGTGAGTATTCCCTTCATGAGAACCATAGTTCAATTCATTTCTTTTCTTATAAATAAGATTTCTTGGTTTTTAATTTTTAAAATTAAAGAATAATATGTTGTTTTGAAATAGACTGGAAAAAAAGTTCAGCATGTACGCATTTCCTGTTTCTACCACCACAATCTGGACTGATACGGTGTGGGAAGCATGGTTTCTTTTCATTGTTTTTCAAAATCAATAAATATGACTTCTTGATAATGACAATTTGGATCTAAAGTTTCAGATTAGCCTAACTGGAACTACTAGAAGGAGGAAAAGGTAAAATGCAGATGCCTGCCATGGCAGGCCGCACTTCGGTGGAGAGCGACACTTCTCAGTCCCGGGAAACAGGTCGGAGGGGCTTGGGGTCCTTCTGAAAGGGAAACGCAAACTCAAAGTGCATGGTGGCTAAAAAATATTAAAACAAAGCTCGAAGGAAACACTCATAGGAGAGGACGAAATTCAAGACTTAAATGAATAACATTAAATGAAAAGGGAAGGAATTAAGAAAATTAAGCACTATTTTTAGGAAAGTAGAATAAGCTGCTGCGTGTGAAAATGAAGGTATGAAGATTCGCCGCTAGGTTCTTTTCCTCTGCTCCTCCTCCCTTAGCTGGGCTTCAACCCTCGCAGAAAGGTTAGGAGAGTGGAAATTCGCCGCAAATCGGAGTGGGCTGAACCAGGAGACAGCGCCCCACGCCGGCCCTACGAAGTCCCGGGACAGCCAGGCCGGCCTTCGGAGCCCAGGGGTCGTCCTGCTGTGGAGCTCGTCCTGTGTGTCCACCCCACTGCGTGCGAGCGAGGCGCCCCAGGCTGGCTGCGCGGAGGTTCTCAGCTTGGCTCAGCACAGCGCCCGCTGCCTGCGTTCCTGACCGCGGACGCAGGCGGGGACAGGCGCTCAGGGCCTTCCCGGCCCCGCCTGCTTTGCTTCTTTCCCAGCCACGGAGCTGGCCGTCGTCCTGCAGAAGGACACGGTTCGGGGAGACTCGCGTGGCCCTCGCGGGCAGCGCCTATCGGACCCGCCGGAGACAGGACCAGGGCTACCGTGGATCACGGGGTCCCCGGCGCGTGGCCCTCGATGTCCAGGAGGGCTGGGCTGCGCGCGGACCCGCCTCCCCCAGCAGCCAGAGGCGCGGAGCTCCCAGGCCCTGGGCGAGGCAGCCGCCCACCTCCACCCTCGCCTCGAGGCTGGGAGAGTGAAACTCCCACGAAGACAGCTTCCCGAGAGGCGCAGCTAAGGAGCTGCGGGCTAGGGACGGCGTTCCGAGGACGGAAAGTGTTACGCACAAAGCCAGCGTTTTCTTTTCTTCTGCAGGATCTGAAAGCCACAGTGTTTTGTATCCTACTTGAAGACATCTAAGTAAAGGAAAAGCAAGCTTTTCTAATCATTAGTATGGATATTGTACCGGGCCAGTTTTAAATGCAAATATTCATCCATTTAACTTATAAGCAGAATATTCAAAATAACATGGAATAAGGCAATCGTCCTGGTTCATCACGAGGATAAGCCAGGGTTAAGAAAGCTGGAAAGTTCACAGTGGAGTACCACCCTGCCATGAAGAAGGATAAACTTGAGCCATCTGTAGGAAGATGGATGCACCTTGAGACTATAATGTGAAGAGAAGTGAATCACACACAAGCTTAAGTGTCATCTGGTTTCTCCTGTATGAGAAATCCAAGGTATAAATTTGAGCAAAATAAAAATAATAGGAAATAGGGCGCTAGATCTTTCGCAGGATGGGAGGGGAATCGAGAGATAGAGCGGAGGGCAGGGAAGGAAGGAAATGAAAATAATTCAGCCGTGTTGTTGCGTGAACCAGCGCCCTCAGGGGAATGTGATCGTTATGCACTGCGCAGTGCACGAACAAATGTGTAAACAAGAAGCCCGGGAGGAGGCTCCGGCCCGGGCTGCCAGGCGTGTGGCCCCTGCAGAGGCCGGGCCGAGCCCCGAGCGGCGAGTGCGTGCGGCCCAGCCCCTCCTTCCCACAGCCCCAGCGAGGCCGGAAGCCGGGGCACCCTAAGGTCTCCGCCTCCAGCCGGCGCCCCTTGGCTCGAGCAGGGAGGAGCCGCAGGGTCGGAGCAGGCGTCCGAGGGCCCCTCCGGTGCAGACCGCACAGGAGCCAGGCACGAAGCCCTGGGTGCCCGGCCGCCTCCCCGAGACTCACTCACGAACTGCAGAGTCAGAGACAGGACCGAGGGCTTCGTGGTGGCCACCGAGCTGGGCCGCAGCCTCCAGCCTGCGTGGAGGGGTTTCTCAGAGGTCACAAGCCCGTGGTCTCTCTTCAGTCCTCCGCCGCCACTGTGACTTAGCCCGTGTTTGGCTTTGCACTTTAGTAGGAGAATATCACTGAAAGGATCGATTAATTTTAGAAAGATTTTTAACAAAAATACAAATAAAAGTTTAATAACTCCTGAACTATGAAGTGACCACACTTACAAGAGCTAGATTATATCGACTGCCTTATATCTTCAGAAGTTCCAAAAATAGAAATTGTGGTTACATTTTCTAAGTGAATTGTTTTCTAAAATATTTTGACGTATTGCACAATTTAACTGATTTTAAAATGCTATGAGGTCGGATAGCTATCTTATATCAAATATCAATAAAATCCAGATTCACTTAATATTAAAATGTTAAAGCTATTTTAAAAGTTGGAGAATTTTAAATAATTTTTAATGTAACAAAAATACAGAATCCATGAAAGTAATTAATTTGATCTCACATAGCTTTCAAAATATCTTTCATCTTGAAAATCAGCATTAGCAAAGTCTGAAGTAAATTATACCAGAAATAAAAGAAGTTTTCAAAATAAATAGAATTTCTACAAATCACTAAGACAAGAATTAAAATCATAAAAACAGCAAATAGTATGAGTTGAGGGTTTACAGAAAAGGAAATACAAATGATTCGTAAGCAAATAAATGTTTCTTTATGTGTATTCATAACAAAGTGAACGTAAATTAAACTTTAAGGAGAGGTATTTTTTCACCTATAGGAATGTCTAAGGGCCGGTCTCATGCACCGAAGAGTTCATGGTGTTCATGGAGATATAGCTCCCCTGAGAAGTTAGATCCCAAACACCTGCTCCCTCCAGGGGGCTCTGCCAAACAACCCTCCCTGCAAAGAAGCCAGGGTAGAAGGGCCATCGCAGTGGGTCCGCGGACCACAGCCTGTTGCCGGGCGATGAACCAAGGGAAAAGCATCCCGACCTCACACAGCCACAGTAGGAAGTGCAGGAACAGTCACTTCACCTCTGTGACCTTCTCCCCAAGGCACAGAACCCAGGACTGATCGTGCAAAAAGAACACCTCTGATCACAATTCAGAGAAACCGTGCAAAACGCATGGCCAGTGTGAGCACAGAGTACCAGCCGGGCACGGTGCGCACCTCGATCCCAGCACTCAGGAGACTGAGGCGGAGCCACCAGGAGTTCAAGGCCAGCCGGGGCTACGCAGTGAGACACCCTGAAAACAAGCCAATGAACAAAAACACAGCATCCACAGAAGAAAAATAAAATCTGAGAAACCATGACAGCCAGGAAGTGCTTATTTGAAAAAATCAAATGTATTCCTTTCCATTGTTCCCTTTCCCTACTTCTCCCACTTCCCCTTCCCCTTTGGGCCTCTTCTTCCTATTTCACATCATCTATTATACTTTTAGTCCTTATTTACACCTTCAGTTTCTCACACCAGAGAAACTATTCGGTATTTACACGTGTGTCTTATTTATTTCACTTAAGAGTATGACCTCAATATGCATCCATTTAGCTATAAATGACTCTAGTTTCTCGTTCTTTATGGCTGAGTAGTACTCCATTTTATTAGAAAAGCACATCTTCTTTATCCAGTCTCCAGTGGATGGGCAATTGGGCTGTTTCTAAGTTTTAGCTATTACAAACTGTGCCACTATAAACATGAGTGCAGCACAATAAGCTTAATGAATAAAAAAAAATTTTGTTGTCATGAATGAATGAATCCTGGGATGGAAAAAGAACATTAAGTAAAAGCTAAGAAAATCTGAATAAAATATGGACTTTAGTTCACACACATATTAATATTAGTTCATAATTGTGACGTGTCATGCTAATGTAAGATGCGAACAACTGGTAAAACTAAGCTAACAAAGGAATGCCAGTTAGACAAAAGACACAAAAAATACTTCCCTGGCATACTCTGCTGCTGTCCTGTGCCCAGGGTGGAAAACCAGACACTGACAATTTAGGCAGAGGTTTATTTGGCTCATGGTTTCAGGGGGTTTCAACCACGGTCAGCTGGCTCCAAGCAGGAGCATCATGGTGGAAGCATGTGGAGGGCAAAGCTGCTTCGTTCAGAGTGCCCCAGAAGCAGAGTTGGGGAGCAGTCCCAGAGAGGAGGTCCCTGGGCCAGGGGCCAGATATCCTCCCCACGGCCATACCTTCACCACCTGCCCAGACACGCAGGAGAGTACTTTACTGACCCTCGGGGTTTCGTAATCCAATCAAGCTGACTTGGCATAGTTACAGTCATAGCCAGATGGCATGTGCATTTGGAAAATAAAAACATGTTCCACAAAACTGTGCATTGGGGAAATGCAAAACAAGACAAGGAGTTACTGGCACTACTACCTTTCAGAGCCACTAAGATCATAGTGGCCACAACACTGAGCACTGCTGGAACACAGGAAGACTGGATGACTCAGATTGCTTACAAAATGTAAGACAGTATGGCCTTCTGAGAAAGGATCTGTGAAAACTCTGAATGCGTGACTATGTATGCCCCAGAAACTACATTCCTTGACATTTATCCCAGAAAAATTAAAATTATGGTCACACAAAATTCTGCACATGAATGTTCATAGCAGCATTATTTCTCGTACAAACTAAGGGCAGCCCCAAACCAGGAACAGACGTGACGTTCTTGCAGGGACACCTCTTGCCTGTGTCCACCCACCTCACACAGGACTACTCAGCACTAGAGCAGACACGAAGAGGTAGTAGAGATAAAGAGCAGACAGTCAATGCACATCGCGACCCAGATGGATCTCCAGGGAACTGTGCTTACCAAAACAGGTCAAAATAAGAAACTCCTTGCAGGATGGTTTCATTTATGTGCTACTCTTGAAGTGACAAGATCACAGACATGGGTCCATGGTTCTCAGGTGTCACAGAAAGGATCAGGGTTGAAGGGATAGGGTGGTCAGGAAGCGCAGTGTCAGGGATCTCTGAGGGCTGAGAGGGGAGTCTCTGCATCCTGAGTCCGTCGGTACCATCCTCCAGGTTATTATATAATGTGCTATGGCTTTATAGGCTGTTACTATCGGGAACAATTAATGAGTTTATGCAATCTCCGCATCATTTCTTAAAACTGTATGTGAATATATAATTATCTCAAAGTAAGGAGCTTATTTTTAAAATGGATGATGACACAATGCAGTTGGTGAGCTTGAATAGAAACTGCTACTCTTAGATAATGCTGTTGGAGATTTAAATTAGAGCAATTCTTTTTTTGGTACCAGGGATCAAACTCGGGACCTTGCCCTTGGAAGGCAGGCGGCAGAACCACTGAGCTCAATCCCCGGCCCAAATTAGGGGAATTCTCTGTCCACTAAAATTACACGCATACATCCACTTGACCCTTCAATTCTACTTCTAGGAATTTAGAGTACAGTATATCTATAGCTATACATCATCATTAAATGAAGGATACAGAAGGCTATTTAGTTGCCTTTCAATAGAGATGCAAAATGCAAACATTACCATCAGTAAGATTTATTGCATGGCTGTGAAATACTCTTTAAGATACATTGTAAGGAGAAGAGAGAGGGAAGTAGGAGGAGAGAGAGAGATTGACAATAAATTTATTTCCATGCATAGAATATCTTCAGAATGCTATATAAGAAAGAGGTAGCATTGTTTCTCTTCTGAGAAGGAAACAGACTTGTGTGAGGGAAGCATTTCACTTTGGGATGCAAGTGGGCTTGTGTTCGTCAGCATGACATGGCATTTTTACTTCCCCTTCTCCTTCCTTTCCCCCTTTCTCCAACCATACCAGGACCCCCTTCCCATTCCCACAAAGTACCTCCTTGTTTCATATATCTACTTTTATTTTTCTCTTTGAATTATTTACATTTTGAATTTCTCATATAAGAGAAGCCATGTGATACATAACTTGTGTGTGATTTAACTTCGCCTTATGGACTCAATATGTAACTTTTTTCCTACAAATGACACAAATTTTCCTTCTTTATGGCATAGTAGTACTCCACTCTGTGTAAATATCACATCTTCTTTATTCATTCATACCTTGATGAACATATAGGCTGCTTCCAAGATTTAGTATGAGTTATGGTACCATGAACATGGGCATGCATGCATTACTGTAATATGATGACTTTAACTCTTTCAGAAAGATACTCAAAAGAGGCATATCTGGGTCAAATAGGATTTCTTTTTTCAGTCTTTTTGAGAAATGTCCACACCAAGTTTCATAGTGGCAGTACTAGTTTGTATTGTCACCAACAACATAGAAGGCCTCTGCCTTTGTAACCACACAAAGCTCTAAGGAAATTTTTGTTTGGGAAGATCTTGGAAGCCAGAGCTAAGTTTAAAAATTGCTCAGTTATTAAAAAAGATACCCTGTGATGCAAACATCATTAGCCAAAGTAATAAATTAAATACCTTCTTGGAGAAAAATTATATGAAGCAAGTATTTACATGTTTGCAATTTATGGAAATTTCTTTGTATTCTCATTTTAGCCACACAGCTGATCCTAAGAGCAGCTCCCAAGGCATGTTCAGATGTTGTCATGCATGTTAGCAGGGATCCAGAAGCAAACTCAGTTCTCATTCATTATTTCAAAACTGAAATTCTTGTAACTCCTTAGAAAACTGTAAGTGAAAAATCAATCCAACAGCTGCTAGATGATGCAAAGAAGAATAATATAAGATTGATTGCACTGGGGGCCAAGGATTTAGTTCAGTGGCACTGTGCCTGCCTCAAAACCATAAGGTCCTCAGTTTGATCCCCGGTACCAAAAAAAAAAAAAAAGGATTAATTGGAGTCAATGAAAAATCAGGAGATAGTGCAAATGACATTTAAAAAACCTGTTCACAGAAGTAATGGCAGAAAACTTCCCAAGCGTAGACAAAAAATTTAACATACAGATAAGTGAGGCATATAGAACTCCAATCAGCCATCATCAAAAAAAATGTACACCAAGGTATGCAAGAGTCAAGATTCCAGAAATTCAACACAAGAACAGAATATTAAAAGCTGTTAGAGAAAAGAAACAAATCACCTATAAAAGAAATCACAGCAGACTTCTCAACACAAATTCTCAAGTCCAGGAGAGCCTGGTGTGAAATATTTCAACCCCTAAAAGAAAACAACCTCCAGCCCAGATTGATGTTTCAATAGTTTTGAAAATATCTTTCAATGATGGAGAAATAAGACACTTCCGTGACAAAGAACACCTGAAGAAATTTATGACCACTAAAACACCACTCCAAAACATTCTGAAAGACATTCTAGAAAGAAATAAGAACAACTACAACTCCATGAACCCCAGTGGAATGAATCCACAAGGCAACACAAGCAATTAAACAGAAGCAGGAAAAAAGGAAACCAACAACAGGAAAATAATATGACAAGGATAAGTCAATAGGTATCAGTTATAACCACAATGTAAATGGTCTCAATTCACCAATCAAAAGAAACAGACTGGCAGAATGGATCAAGAAAGAAGCTGTATACAAGAAACACATTTAATTCAAAAAGAAATTAATAGACTGAAAGTAAAAAGATGGAAAACAATAGTCCATGTGGTAGGAACCCAGAAAAAAGCAGGGGTAGCTATTCTATTTGCAGACAAAGTGGATTTTAATCCAAGACTGATCAAGGGAGACAAAGAAGGTCACTACATTCTAGTAAAGGAAATAATCAAAGAGGAAGAGATAAAAAGTATAAATATATACATACAAATACCAGCACACCCAACTATATAAAACAAATATTAATGGACATGAAAAATCAAATAAGCACCAATAGAATTGTAATGGAAGACCTCAATACCCCACTGTCACAGACAGATCAACTAGACAAAAACTCAACAAAGAAATACCAAAACGGAACCAAAGTATTGAACAAATAGACTTAGTAGATGTCTACAGTGTCCCACCCCACAATAACAGACTACACATTCTTCTCAGCTGTGCACAGGACAAAATAGACCACACTAGTTCATAGAAATGCTTAAGTAAATATATTGGAATTGAAATTATCCTGTGCATATTATCAGACCACAGTGCAATGAAATTAGAAATTAATGGCAAAAGGAACCATGAAAATTTCATTAACACACAGAAATTAAATGATATCCTCCTGAGAAATCAGTGGGTCACAGAAGAAATTAGACAGTTTCTACAATTAAACGATAATGCCAATGCAATGTACCAGAATATATGGGACTCAATGAAAGCAGTCCTAGAAGGGAAAGTTATAGCATTAAATTTCCATATCAGAAAAATAGAGTGAGCTCAAATAAACAATCTAATGTTGAACCTCAAGCTTCTAGAAAAAAGATGAGCAAGTCAAACACAAAGGTTGTACAAAAGAGGAAATTATAAAGATTAGAGCAGAAATTAATGCAATTGATGCTAAGAAAATAATACAAAGAATCAAAAAGTTGGTTCTTTGAAGGATTAAATAAAATTGACAAACCCTTATCAAATCTTATTAAAAAGAGGAAAGAAAAGACTCAAATCCATGCAATTAGGAATGAAAAGGGTAAAATCACAACAGATTCTATATCAATCCAGAAGATCGTCAATACCTACTTCTAGAAACTGTATTCTAATAGGACAGAAAACAGAAGAAATGGACAGATTCTTAGATACATATGAATTACCAAAGCTGAATTAAGACTATATAAAAATATTTTGAAACCAATATCAGTCAATGAATTTGAAGATGTAATTAAAAACCTACCAATAAAGGAAAGCCCAAGCCTGACTGATTCACTGCTAAATTCTACAAGAAATTTAGAGAAGACCTAATGCTGCTACTTCTCAAACTCTTTAATGAAATTGAAAGGGAAGCAATACTCCCAAAGTCATTCATGGAAGCAAGCACTACTCTGATACCAAAATCAGAGAAGGAACCAACCAGAAAAGAGAACTACAGGCCAAGCTCCCTACTGAACATAGTCACAATAATCCCCAATTAGATACTGGCAAACAGAATGCAGCAAGTCATCAAGAAGATCATACACCATGACAAAGTAGGATTCATCCCAGAGTTGCAGGGATCATTCAACATATACAAATCAATAAATGTAATAAACCTTATTAACAGAGCCAAGGACTAAATTCATATGATCATCTCAATAGATGCAGAAAACCCATTTGACAAAATCCAACACCCATTCATTATAAAAACTACAGAAAATTGGAATAGATGGTCTTTATCTCAATCTGACTAAACCCATCTATGACAAACCAACAGCCAACATCATACTAAATGTTCAAAAACTGAAAGCTTTCACTCTAAAATCTGGAACAAGACAAGAAGGTCCATTGATACCACTCTTGTTCAATATAGTTCTGGAAACAGTAGCCGTAGCAATTAAACAGGAGAAAGAAATAAAGGTGATAAGGATAGGAAAGGAAGAAATTATATTATCATTATTTGTAGATGGCATGACTCTCTCCATAGGAAACCCCAGAAACTCCACTAAAAGACTTCTAAATTTAACCAAATTGAGTAGTGTAGCTGGAAACACCATCAACACTCAAAATTCAATACCATTCCTGTACACAAATAACAAACTCCCAAAAATCAATAACATTCATATACACAAATAACAAACTCACTGAGAGAGAAATTAGAGAAACAAAAGCATTTGGAGAAATGAAATACCTAAGAATTAATTTAAGAAAGGAAGTAAAAAGACTTTTACATTGAAAACTACAGTACTCTGAAAAAGAATATCAAAGAGAATATCAGAAAATGGAAAGATATCCCTTGTTCTTGGGTAGGAAGAACCAATAGAAAAAAATGTCCATACTTCCAAAATTGTTATACAGTTTTAATGCAATACCAATGAAAATCCCAATGGCATATCTCACAGAATTAGAAAAAAATGATCCTAAAATTCATTTGGAACCAGAAGAGACCTAGAATAGGAAAAGCAATTCTGGGCAACAAAGGCAAGGCAGGGAGAATCACAATCCTTGACTTGAAATTATACTACAAAGCTACTGTGATAAAAATAGCATGGTACTGGCAGAAAAACAGACCTGAGGACCAATGGAACAGACTAGAAGATGTAGAAACAATTCCAAAGACACTCAGCCACCTTATTTTTGATAAAGCAGCCAAACACCTTTACTGGAAGAAAGATAGCCTCTTTAATAAATGGTGGTAGAAAAAAACTGGTTTCCCACATGAAGAATATTAAAACCAGACCCAAATCTCTCACAGCACACTAAAATAAAATCAAAATGAATCAAAGATCTAAATATTAAAACAGAAACACTAAATCTGCTGGAAGATAGAATAGGTACAACTCTTGAAGACATAGGTATAAGCAAAGACTTTATGAACAAAACCCCAATTGCACAGGAAATATTACAAAGAATCAACAGCTGAGACTTCATCTTATTAAAAGCTTTTTGTACAGCAAAAGATACCACCAACCTAAAGTGAAGAGACAACCTACAGGATGAGCAAAAATTTTACCAGCTATTCTTCAGACAAAGGACTAATATCTAGAATATATAAAGGACTCAAAAAAATCAGATCCCCTAAATTTAAAAACCAAATTTTAAAATGAGCATATGAAATTAATGGACACTTCTCAGATGAAGAAGTACAAACAGCAAATAAATATATGAAAAAAATGTTCAACATCACTGGTCATTGGAGAGATGCAGATTAGAACAATGCTGAGATTCCATGTCACTCCAGAAAGAATGATTATTATCAAGAAATCAACCAATAATAAATGCTGGTGGGGCTGTGGGGAAAAAGGAACCTTTCTCATTGTTGCTAGGAGTGTAGACTGGTGCAAGTACTATGGAAATCAATGTGGAGACTCCTCAAAAAACTAAAACTGGAGATTCCATTTGACCCAGCTATTCCCCTTCTTAGTATCTTCCCAAAAGAATTAAAAGCTTCATGCCCCAGCGATATATGTGCACCCATGTTTATATCAGCACAGTTTTCAATAGCCAAATCTTGGAAACAGCCCAAATGCCCATCAACTGATGAATGGATAAAGAAGATGTGGTTTTTATACAATGCTATTTTTCCATAAAGTAGGATATGCTTGAGACATTATTAGGTAAATGGATGCACGTTGAGGCCATACTCTTAAGTGAAATAAATGTCCTGCATTGAAAACTTATATCCACACACAAAACCAATGCACACAGATGGTTGTTCACAATTGCTCTGATGCGAGGTTAAGCTCTGAGTCCATCAGGAGCAGATGAGTGGGCAAACCTGGTACATCCAAACAAGGAGTGCTATTCAGAGCTAAACCAGTCGGCTCTCAGGACACAAGCAGACATGGAGGAGCCGTAAGTACTTACTACTAAGTGAAAGAAGCCAATCTGGAAAGGTTACACACTGTGTGGTTCCAACTATGTAACACCTGGGAAAGGACAAAACTACAAGACTGAGATGATTAGGGCTGCCTAAGGTTAGGAATGTGAGAGGTCCACGGAGACAGAGCACACAGGACCTTCAAGGCAGTGAAGTTCCTCTCCAAGAGAGTACGTTGGAGAATACATGTCATTGCACATTTGTCACAGCCTATCAGACGTGCAGCACCAAATGAGCCCTCACATGAGCTGTGGTTGTGTCAGTTGTAAAAAATATGCAACATATTGATGGTTCTGCATGTGTAGGGGCAGGGGAAAAGTGGGACAGATTCAGAGTTCATGCCCCTCCAGAATTCAAGTCTGAGGATCTCAGCCCTGAATGTGACGGTATCAGGAACAGGGGTCTTTGAGGGCAGATGACAAGGTCATGAGAGGGAAGCCTTCGTGAATGGGATCAATGCTCATATGAAAGGGACCTAGGAAGGCTCTGACTGTTCTACTCTGTAAGGGGATGGCCAGAAGGGAGCCCTCTGCAAGCACAAGGACGCTCGCTCTTCAGAACTTGGATCCACACACACCTTGTTCTCAGTCTTCCCAACTTCCACAACTGTTAGAAATGAACATTTCAGCCACCCTCCTGATGGCTGTTTGTCAGAGCACCCTGGAATGACAAGGTGCTGCTGTGCTTTCTGCTTATCTTTGCTATGACTCTAAAACTGCTCCAAAAATGAAGTCTATAAATGTCTCCCCACGCACCGGCACATGTAAAGTATTTTGAACAGCTGATGATATAACCGATGCCTCTTCATTTCTCTCATCGGCAGCTACTTTGCTGAGGCCTCGTGGTCTTGGGGTTGACACAGTTTGTTTTGCTTCACTATTCATTAATGTCAGCTCTGTAATGTTGAGCATATTGTTTCACTCTAAGTTTATTTTCTCCTTCATGGGATTGTCACAAAGACTGCATATTCTGACAGAATAATTCAACAATGCATAGTTGTGTTTTTTATCATTATTTAATACACTGAAGGTGAATATTATAGGGAATGGGAAAGGGAAGAGTCACTTTTTTTTAAACCTAACACACATATATACACATCTCTATACTCTCTCTGGTTCATTTAAAATTCACTACATTTGTAGAAATGTCCTCCCACAGAAAAACATAAGGACATGTCAGAGCTGACAGAAAAGATACACAATCCCAGCAGCCCAGTCCTATCTCCTGAGATAAGCGAAGCATCAGTTTATGTAAGATATGGAGAAAATAAATAGATAAGAAAATAGTGAAGAAAAGTAAGAGGAGAAGGAAAACATGATGTCAATTTTTATGCAAAAAGTAATAAAAGGGCTGTCTTTACAAGCAAGAAAAACTCATGTGCAAACATAAAACTCCTATCCACACAAAGTTATTGTTGTTTCTTTATTAAACTTTTTGTTGTTATGGAGATAGTTTTACATGTTGAGGTTTGGGATATTTTTTAAATATTTTAAGATATCTATGGTTATGATTTCCATGTAGAATGTCCCTCCAAAGACTCACGTTTTCAGATGTAGGCCTTTGGAAGTTGATTGGATCATGGGGTCCTGACTCATCAGTGGATTTATCTGTTGAAGAGCTCAGAGCTGAATGCACTGCTGGGAGCCGGGGTCTGCTCAGAAGTGGCTCACTGGGTGGAAGCCGGAAGGGTGCCTCCCTCTTCCCGGTGAGCCAAAAAGACAGCCTGCCTGAACTATCTGAAAAAAGAGGCCGAGATCCCGGAACACATGCACAGAACAGTTCCCAGAGTCCTGCATGTGGACTTGGTGGGAGAACGCGAGCAGATTTTTGATGGGATGACTTAGATGTGATGTCCGTGTGGGAAATGCCAAAAAGGGACTGTCACCGTTAAAGGCTGGCTATTGTGCCTCTTCACAGCAGCCCACCCAAACTACAGGGTGAGTTTTTTATTTTTATTTTTTCCTCCCTTTTTACTCAGCCCAAATTTGCTCTACAGAGCCCATGCTTCCCCATCCTTCTGGTTTTTTTCCCTACCTTTAATAAATGTGAAACTTTTGTGCCACTGTTTATGCCTGTTTCTTTCAATTCTTTGTCCAGAACAAGACATCACCTCTAGAAGGAGGCTCCAGCACCCCAGAACCTGGTAGCACTGGCTCAGTCTTTGCTGCCTGCTTTTTTTTTTTGCCTCCATGACATGGAGCCAGCTGAACCTGGACTGAATCCTCTAAAACCCATGGACCCAAATAAACCTCTTATTTAAGCTGTGGGTGTCGAGTACTGTATCTCAGGAACAGGAAAGTGACTCAAACAGTTTCTCTACATTCTCTGGAATTGACATTTATTTTAAGTACTTTTTAGGAAACAGGATTTTTACACACCATAATTTTGAATCAGGATGATTATCTGACAAGTTTATCTGTGGCTGTCCTGGCTCACTCTCATCAAATATGAAGGCAGCCACTTCTGGAGAGGTCTGGTTTGAGCGGCTTGCCCCCAGTTACAGAGTGGCGTGGCCCCAAGCTGAGGCCCTGACACTTGTAAATCTCCCGTGGTCACTTCCATAGTAAGAGAAGCACATTTATGCTGAGTATAAAGGAAACCATTATATTTTAAGCTTAGGAGTAAAATTATCTAATTTGTGTTTCATAAAATTACCCTGATATCTAGTGGGATTCTAAGAGCAAGAAATATACAAAACATCAGCAGCAAAGTTATAGCAGCAGACCAAGCAGTTGAAGATAGTGGGGTAGATTGTTAGCACTGGGTATGGTGATGAGTTAAGGGATACATTTCAGAGTACTGTGGTACACTCTCCCGCCATGCTGGGAGACCAAAGGATAATTAATATTATTCATGAAAAGATGTTCAGTTTTATCAAGTGTATTGTTAGGATTTGTGGGAATAATTCTGTGCTTATTTTTCACATTAGACCATTGATTGTTAATTTAATATTAATCAACACATATTCATAGATTTTTATCCACTTGGTCTTGCTTTATTAACTCTTTTAAAGAATGACTGCATTATCTTTGTTAATAATTTAACAAATTTAATGGATTTTTATATGTATATGTTTTGTCTTTGAAACAGTATGTATATGTGGTTAAGAATTTATAAACTGTCATTTTAAAATAAAAGTTGGAATTATAATATTGTATTAGTCAGGGTTTTCCAGAGGAACAGAAGTAGTTGAATAAATATAAGAAGTGACTTACTACACCGAGTTACACGATCCAAAGCTGAATACTCAATACTCCCACAATAGCTCCAGGCTGAAGAGCCATGAAAAATGGTGCTGTTCAGTCCTGGAAGCTGGAAGTCTCAGAACAGGAGACACAATAAAGCAGCCCGGTGCAGGGCTGGAGGCTGAGAAGGCATGGGACAGTTGCTACTGCAAGTCACACTCAAAGGCCATGGGCAATGCAAGTAGCAGAAGTGCACTGGGCAATGAGGAGAGTCCAGTCGATCCCCAAAGGTGAGCTTCCTCCTCCTCCCACTCTGTTCGGCTGAGCTCCTGCCCAGTCCATGATGCTGCCCGCATTCAGGGCAGATCTCCCCACTCACCTCCATGGCCGACTTGCCAGTCACCTCCGGAAATGCCCTCACTAACACACCAGAAGCGAGCTCTTTCAATCCAGTTGAGTGAATGACCAAGACTAACCGTCATAACTGTTGTGTGTGGTTTTGAATGATCAGCTCCTTGCCGTTTTGGTGGAATTCCCTTGTGAAACTATTTGAACCTGGCACATTTGTTTAGATGTAGCTCAATGACATTTTAAATTTCTTCAGTGGCAATTAGGTTGTTTAGAATCATTTCTATTCCCTTTGGAGTGAATTTTAATAATTTATAGTTTCTTATAAACGTATCTCTTTGAGCTAAGTTCTCAATTTTGTGACACAAAATTGAGCAATTTGTAAATTATTTTAACTTTTCCTGTGGGGGGCCACCCCATTGATTATGCCCAAAGCAAGCTGTGGGCAGTGCAGGCTATAAAAAGCTAACCCCACAGTTGGCTTGGTAATAGAAGTCAGCCTGGCCAAAGCCTATGTGCCAAGGTCAGAGTGACTTGCACCCAAATTCTGTTTCCAAAGTTAAAACCTTCTTGACTAAAAGACAAGGTTGCTTATTAACCACAATCTATATTTTGTCTGTTCTGTTCCTAATTTGAGAATGCTTTGTTTTTTCCTTTACAAGCCTTGCCTGCATCAGCAACGTATCCACAGCAACTCTACATAGCCCCTTCACATGATCCCTTTACGGCAATCTAACTATGATGTCACCAATAAATATTGACAGCTCTGGATGTTCAGGGCCTTTGCTTGCTCATGGCTCCAACTGCTCAAGCACTGGTCACCCCAGTTTTCTCCTGTCTGTCTCTAACTCTGTCTCTTTGTCTTTTTTCTTGCCATGCATTGTAGCACTGATCAGGAGATTGGGACCTGCTGCAGGGCTCTCCAGGATTTTCCCATAGTTTTAAGATATTGTTCTCTTTTCTTACATTATATAGTTCTCCTTTTTATCTTATTGTCTTTTTTTACAATTAGCTCTAGGATTTATGTATTTGGTCTGTCATTTTATGTTTTCTAAATGTTTTCATTCTTTATATTTTATTAATCCCAACATTTAGCTTTCCTTATATTTTTATATTTTCTTTGAGTTCTTTCTTGTGGAAAATAATTATAGCATTTTCATTTTTTTTGTTTATTGACATAAAGATTCAGCATTACAAATTTACCTCAAACATTCTTTTAGCTAAATCCATAACTTCTAACATGTGGTGTTTCTAGTAACATTTTTCTAAGTGCTCTGAATTTTTAATTGAGGTTTACTTTAATAAAATATTCTTTAAGAAAATGTTTTAATTTCCCATGTTAGAGAATTTTGTTTTAACTTTTTTGTTTCTATATTCAATTTCTAAGTTCATTAAATTCAATGGTAATCAAATATCGTCTTACCTATTTATTTTATAGACTAAGCTGGTATTCTATCTGTAGTCTACTATATGGTCAATTTTTATAATTGTTTTATGGACTCTGTTTTCTGCCTCAGAGTTCAGCATGTGCTAAACAGAAGTAATTTATAACTTCAATAATATGGGTTGTATATCCTTACATATTACATATACCCACACATACTATTATGGCCTGAGAAACGTGAATTAAAGTTGCTACTTAATTATGTGTTTCTGTTTACTTCTGTTTACATTTTTATATATTTTGCCTTATGAAAGCTGATGTATCATTTTTTGGCACATAGATATTCACAAGTGTTAGCCTTGTGTGATAGATCATAAATTGTACCATTATAAAATGCCCTTATATTTTCTCATTTTAATGTTTTTAGTTTGAATTCAAGTATAGGAGATGTTACAATTTAAATTTTTCTCCTTTCTAGCTACACTTTCCTGTGTCTTTATATATGCCTATATTTTTATACAGTCACAGTAATTTCATTAGATGTGCCTTTATGTATAGTACACCTTTGTGATATAATCTGATAGTATTTTTTTATACATGTCCTACTTCACATTTTTTTGCTTTTACTGTTGCCTTATTTTATCTTACTATAGATTATGTTTTCCTGTTTCACTGGGTGTGTGCATCTTTCAGATTATTTAAGAAGTTTGTGTTTTTCTCTAGTAACTGTATTATTACTTAATTTTCTATTGTTATAAATTACACCTACTGATCCTCTACTAGATAATTAATGACAGAATTAATATACATTGTTTCTCCTTCCATTCCAAAAGTAAAATTAATGAGCTTAAAATATTCCAGTTTTACATGTAAGGAGAAAATTTAAGATCTGTTTTCTAGCAAAAGAAAAAAATAAGAGATACATGTAGAAAAAAAGTCAAATTATTCCTATTCTCAGATGATATGATCCTTTACTTAGAAGATTTCCACCAGAGTTTTAGATCTGATAAACAAGTTCAACCAATTGGCAAGATACAAAATCACACAAGAATCAATGACTTTCCTACACACCAATAATGAACCTACCAAGAAAGAAATCAAGAAAATAATTCCATTCACAATAGCTTTATAAAAACCTAGGAATTATCCCAAATGAAGAGGTGAAAGGCCTCAGAAATGAAAATTATAGAACACTGAAGAAAAATATTGAGAAGGACATTAGGAAATGAACAGACCCAGTCTTGTTCATGGATTAAGAGAGCCAGTTATCATGAAAATGGCTATATTATCAAAAGTGATCTATGGACTACACTGAATCTGTTAAAATACCAACAACATTCTCCACAGTACTAGAAAAACAATCCAAAAATTCACGTATGGCTATTTTTAATTAATTTATTTGTTTTCTTGCCAATGAATTGCTGGAGTTCCTTCTATATTTTGTCTATCAGGTCTTTGTCAGATATTTGCTTTGCAAAGTTTAGCCTATTTCAGAGTTGTCTCTTCACTCTCTTGACTGCTTCATGGGCTATGCAGGCTTTTAGACTGCACCAATCCCATCTGTATATTGTTGCTTCTGTTCCCTGTGCTCTCAGAATCACATTTAAAACAAACAAACAAAAAACTTTGCTAAGACTATTGTCAGGAAGCTTCCTCCCCATGTTTCATTGTTTTGCCCCCCCCCCCCCGCCAAGTGTGTGGTTGTATAGACTCAGATCTTCTGTTTAACTCTGGCACACTTTGAGTTGCTCTGTGTATTGGGTAAGACTGGCTCTGGCTTCATTCTTTGGCTCCTGGGTAGTGGACAGTCTCCCGCACATTTAGGGAGCAGACACCATGCCCCCACCCAAGTCCCATTGCCCACTTCAAACCCTGTCCAGGGTCAGCCATGGTGAATGCAGGGCTCCTCACTCAGTTGCCTGACCCTGAACTCAGTCCCTGATCGGCGTTGCTGTCCAGCGGATCTGAGGGCCAGCAGTGTTGTACCCTGACTCTGTTCTCTCTGCTCAGATTACTATAGCTATTTTCACAGTGCTAAGCTTTACAACGCATGGACATAGGTATGTTTTCTTTTATTCTTCTTTCTTCAATTTCTTCCATCAGTGTTTAGTTTTCAGTGTACAGACTTTTCATCTGTTTCAATTTATTCCTAGTATTTTTATGCTATTTCAAATGGTCTTTTTCATTTATTTTTCAGATAGTTCATTGTTAGTGTATAGAAATGATGACTAATTTTTGCACTGACTTTTGTCTCTTGCGCTTTTACTAAATGAATTCATTAGATGCAGCAGCTTTGAGAGATTCCCTGAAATTCCCTATGCATCAGATTATGTCATTTAGCCAGCATGGTGGTGCATGTCTGTAATTCCAGCACTGCACAGGCTGAGGCAGGAGTGCTGCAAGTACAAGCCCAGCCTGGGCAACTTGGCGACTTAGCAAGACCCAGCCTTGAATTAAAGATGAAAAAGGTCTCTGAGCGAAGCTCAGGGGGAAGGTCTCAGAGTCTATCTCTAGGGCCCAATCACTCCCCAAAACAGGACAGAAAAAGAGAAAAATAGGTCATGTCATTTAAAAGCAGAGAAAGTATAACTGCTCTTCTGAATTAAATGTCTTCTTCCTATCTCCCCTGTTTTCTTCTCCCTTGGAATTCCAGTAGTATGTTAAAAAGAAGAGCTCAGGGTAAGGGTTCTTGTTTTGGTCTTAGGGGAAAGTTTTAAACTTTTGAATGTGGAGTCTGATGCTCACTGTGCATTTGGGATATACAGCTTTCATTGTGTTGTGATACATTCCTTTTAGGAATTTTTATCACGAAAGGCTGTCAATTTTGCCAAATGCTCTTTCTGCACCTATGGAAATAACCATATATTTTCCTGTGTGCTGTTAACATGGTGTGTCACATTGATCAATTTCCATATATTAAAGTGTCTCTGACTCCCGGAAATAAACCCCATGTGTATCAATATGCTGCTGAATTCAGCTTCTTAGTATTTTGTTGGTGATGCTTGCGTTTATGTTCATCAGGAATTCTGGCTGTAATTTTCTTTACTGGTAAGCTTCTCACTTATTTTGGTATCAGACTAATACTGGTCTCATGAAGTGGGTTTAGATGCTCACACATCTTGAATATTTGGAAAAAATATGAGGACTGGTGTTGATTCTTCTTTAAATATTTGGTTGGATTAACTAATCGAACAGACTGTGGGAGTTTTCTTTGACTTGACTTTTTAAATTGCCTATTCAATTTGCTTTCTTGCGGTTTCATCAGATTTTCTATTTCTTTCTTTTGGGGGGGGGGTACCAGGGATCGAACTCGGGTCCTTGAGCTTGTGCAGCAGGCGGTGAAACCACTGAGCTAAGTCCCTGGCCCAAGATTTTCTATTTCTTTATGACTAATCCTTTGCAGGTTGTAGGTTTCTAGGAATTTACCCATTTCTTTGATCTAATATATGTGGTTATAATTGTTTATAGCAGCCTCTTGTACAGCTTTATGTTTCTGTGATGTCTGCTGCAGTGTCTCCTGTTTCTTTTCTGATTTTATCTGAGTTTTCTTTTTTCATAGTCTAGAAAAATCTTGATTTTCTTTATTATTTCAAAAAACAAAGTCTTAATATTGTTGATCTGATTTATTGTTTTCCTAATCACTATTTTATTTATTTCTTCTATGGTCTCTATTATTTTCTTCTTTGTGCTGCTTTGTTAGGCCTAATTTGTGCTTTTTATTCTAGCTCCTTGACATGTAAAGTTAGATTGAGATCTTTCTTACTTTGTGATATGGGCATTTATTGCTACCAAATTCTTTCTTAGAGCTTCTTTTGCTTCATCTCATGAATTTTGCTGTTTTGTTTCCATCTTTGCTTGTCTCAATATATTTTTGTATATCACTCAGGTTTTTTGTTGTTGTTGTTGTTGTTTTAGGGTTTTCTTTTTTTGGTACTGGAGATTGAACTCAGGACCTTGTTCTTGCGAGGCAGGCGGCAGAACCACTGAGCTAAATCCCCAGCCCTGTCACTCAGTTTTTTCCTTGACCCATTAGTCACTCAGAATCATATTATATGCTTTCTACAAATATTGACAATTTTCTGAAATTCCTCCTGTTTTTGATTTCTACATTCATACTGTTGCCATCAGAAAAGATATGTATATATATGACTTCACCCCCTTAAACTTGTTGAGTCCTGTTTCATGCCTGCCATCTGACCTATGCTGGAGAATGTCTCTTGTATGCGTAAGAAGAATGTATATTTTCTGCTGTTGGTTCAGGCCTATCTGGTCTAATGTGAAGTTCAAATCAAAAGTTTCCATATTGATTTCCTGTGTGGATCATTTGTCCACTGTTACATATGAATGCTGATCAGTCTCAGTCCCTCATTTTCTTCAGCAGTGGCCAATGTGTCAGTATAAAAGCTAGGTCAGCTTTGTTCTTTTTCTACTAAGTGTTTTTTTTTCTCCTAATTTTATCTTCCCCTTGCACTTGTGTAAAAAAAATTTTAGTGGTAAAATGTGGGGACTACACGATTGAAGGTCTGACTTTTGTTGTCTTTTTTCTATGAGGGATTGACTTTAAGCTGCATTGTTCTGGATCTACAATAGATTTTACTATCAGGTTCAATTAGATTTTCCTCCTGAACTATATTTTTGTTTCTTAACTTAATGCCCAGGTGTTCAAGGAAGAGTCACGATTTTGGGTGCCTGGGACTTTGGCATCTCCCATCGTGGGGTCGCCTCTGGTGTCTCGTGCACCTCACGCCTCTGTGTGCCTTCAGTCTTCTGAGCCCCGTGCAGGCTCTGACTCGTCGCTAAGCCTTTGGACAGAGGCACAGAAGGCCCCTATGTGCGTCGCTGGTGGCCTCTGAGCAGCTCACCAGGGCACCATCCTGCCACGTCAGTGTGCTCAGCAGTCCCTCGGCCGGGAGGCCCTGTCAGTCTGTCTCCTCACCTGACAAATGAGCCCCGGACTTATAGCGATAAATTTCCTTTATAATATTGCCTAAAATGTCCTAGTCAAGCTCTCAAAGCACAGAAAACGTCTTCTTAAAGTCTCCCCTCTGATTGTTGTTTTATTGATTTCTCTTCTTTGGGACAGGCTGGAGAGTTCTTGGTACGTACACGACTGGAAGCACGCACCGGCCTCTGAGGGATCCTGGCCAGGGGAGCTCGGCTTCCCACGGAGGCGGACGGCAGAGCCCAGATGGGGACACAATGTCACGGGGACCATGTTCTCTCTTGTGTCCTCTCTAGTTCTGACCAAGTGAAATTATCACCCAACTGTATATCTACCAAAATACTTCTGTCCTAAGACACAATTAGCTAATTCCAAATAATTACAGTAAAGTAAAACTCCAACACTAATGAGAACCCCAAATTGAAGTTTCTGAGAATTGAGTTTGTATATGCGCTCTATTTTCTCAGCAAACATCTTAATAAGAATTCATGTCCAGAAGGCATAATCGTGAACTGAGACGTACATACATAGTGCTTGCAATTTCAGAGCAATTAAAACTGCATTTCGTGAGTGCATTTCAGAGAAAGCACAGATGGTTTTCGCTATTCCTTTCAGCCACATCTCCCATGCATTTTTTTTTGAGGATGCCAGACATAAATACAATCAATTTTATCTTTGTCCATTATGTGCTTTCTTTTTCAAGTAGCTGAAATTTTGCTGAAGCCACACAGGAAAAGGTGATGCTAGGTGCTTTTTAACAGCCGAGTGAGTGGGCCGGCCGGATGGGTCTCGGAGTTCACCAGCGGTGGGGGCGCTGGCTTGGAGACAAGCATTCACTGTCTTGTCAGGAATCCCGCGACTCCTTCACAAGCAGTTTCTGCAGCGATAGAAGCAAGCCTAGTAAAAGCTCTTTCATAGAGCTGGGAACCATTAGACGCAGTAGGAGCGCTAGAGATCATCTGAAATCTATCTGTAAAGTTCACTGCAAGAAACAGATGCTGTGTCTAAAATAAGCTCATTCCGGAAGAGTTTCTAAAGGCCCCAGTTGCAAGGGCTTGGGAAGTGACACACGACGGGGGGTGCTGGGAGGTGATGCGGTTCCCTGTTACTGACAGTGAGGGAGGACGCGAGGACGAGGGTGGAGGAATGACCACCCCACCCTGGGCCACCAGAGACCACCCCGGGGCACAGCAGCCCTGGGACGCAACACAGCAGCCCCGCTGCGGAGAGCAGCCACTAGGCCTGCGCATTCCCAAGCCTCCGCCTGGGCCAGCCGCTGCCCCTGTAGGTTCTCAAGCCTTGTTCTTGCCAGGGAGTCACAGCCCGCGTCACCGAGCCCCCGTCCCTGACCCTGCAAAGACCCCGTGGCCTGCACAAGAGCGGCTGCTCCGGTCTCTAGTGCCAGAGCCGTCCCTCCAGGTTTGTCCTGCGATAAGCCCGTCCTGTGAGCTCGTACCTTTGTTTCCTTTCCTTCTTTCATCCTAGCAGCGGTTGTTTGCCTGGAGAGTGAGACGAACAGAAAGAACCAACTAAGAGGGCTCATCAGCTCCGCTGAGCATCACGGCCAGCTCAGCAGCAAGACGGAGAAAGAGCCAAGCACCTGAGTAACCAACTCCGGTCTCCTCCCTCTGGCCCTCTCCTGCCAGTGGTCCCCACAGACCAAGCGGGACTGGAAACGCGGCTTTGAAGAAACCTGACGGACAGAGGGCAGGTACAGAAAGACAAAGTACAGACAGAAAGAGAAACAGGAATCTGCCTCACATGACCTGGTAGTCTAAATCTCTTTGGGGTTATTTTTGTGTGTAAGAATCTTATTGGTTTAGGTCTTATTCTCTGAGTAACTACTTTGAAGGTAACAATATACAATGTGTTAACTATTGGTATACTCATTATTTTGTGATGAGATTTTATTTTTTAATAAAATTTTTACTTTATTTTATTTATTTATTTTGGTACCGGGGATCAAACTCGGGTTCTTGTGCTTCCGTGGCAGGTGGTGAAACCACTGAGCTAAATCCCCAGCCCTTTTAATAAAATTTTAAAAGAATCATAACTAAAACTAGAGACTTACTCCCCCAACTGGTCACCATTTCATGAAAGTCTCCCCACTTCCAAAACAGTGCTTTAATTTCATTAGTGGAACTCACAGTTAGAAGCTATCTATCACCTCCTGCGCCAGAATTGCAAAGTAAATACATACAGTCTTTCCTCCCCAGTAGCTGTATTATGAACCACTCAAAAAATGACTGTTTTAAACAGCATCCATTCTCTTGTCTGCGTTGAATTTAACAGGTGCAGTAGGGAGGCTTCTTTCTGAGCCTCCGTGTTTGAGGGTGGCTTGGAAGACAGCTGCTGAGCAGCGACAGGCTGCCACTTCCTGAGGGCGGCTGCCAGGCTGGGGAGATGCCGCGGCTGGGCTGAGCCAACACCTGCTCACGGCGCCTGGGTCCTGGAGGCGCAAACCTCACGCGGGGCCCAGGAGGGAGAGCAGAGCCGAACCGCATCACTTGCTTTGCACTGGCCCTGCAAGCAGCGCCACAGCTCCTCTGCTAAACCCTGTTGGTGCCGCTAATTCCAGCCCATATTCAAGATGAGGAAAATGAGATGCCTTTCTTCTTTGGGGGTTGGGAAGTTCACTCGGTACAAGAGTATGTAGGTAGGAGATACTGTAGTGACCATTGCAGAAAAATTCAATTTGCCAGCTCCTCCAAAGTCCGCATTTAAATAAAAAATAAATAAAGTTGATATTGAGTGAGAGAATTTTATAGAGACTCATATGAGGAAAGAAACTCTAGCAAATATTTGAAAAACAAAAACTGCTTTGAGAAGGGGTATGTGATACAGTACAGTCAGTAAAGCTATATCTAGAATACACTTAGAAGACAAAGCCTGATCTACAATACTATAAATAAGTACATGCATATGAATATTTGAGCATTATCCATGGGAAGTAAAATCAGTCTTTTAAAAATAAATTAATATAATTCATATTATTAACAGAACAAAGGGGAAATCATATCTTGATATATATATGTAGAAAAAGCATTTGACAAACTTTTAAATCCTTTGTGGTAAAAACTTTGACAAAGTAGTATAGAGAAACTTTCTCTATTAAGATAGCATAAATCTATGTAAAAGTGCAGGTGCATATCATACTTTATATTGAGAAACTGAACTCTTTCTCTGTAAGATTGGACAGAAGGTGAATACACTGTTCTCATCACTTGAAACTTTGTAATGGTGAAATCTCTAGGAATCAGTCTTCACTAAATTCCTACGAACACTTAAAGGAGAAATAATGCCAGTGCTACACATTAGCTTCCAGAGAATTGAGGAAGAAATTTCATTCTATGAACCTGTTTTGTTCTAATACCAAAAACCAGACAAACATATAGTAAACTACAGGCCAACATTCCTAAGAACATAGATACCAAAAAATCATTAAAAATTATCAAGTTGAATGCAAGAATATATAAAGAATACATTGATCTTATCAAAGCAATGTAAGTCTAGTTTAATATACAATAAAGTGAACAAAGTATTGTATCTATAGATACATGCAACCACATAGATAAAAATAATTATCCTGAGTGAAGTATAGCAAAGAAGTTTTTATGATTCCATTTATGTAAAACTCTAAGAAATGTAAACTAATCTACAATACTAAAAATAAATCACTGGATCCCTGAGGAGCAGGGTTGCCTAGGTACAGCATATCCAGGAGGTACAGATTTCAAGGACACAAAGAATTGTGACAGTTTCATGGGCACAGAGATGCTTTAAACATGTGCAGTATATTATATGGCATACCTCTATACTTTGTTTAAAAAAGCACTATTAACTCTTAGGCACTGATATGCAGGTATTAAATATTTCACATATACTTTTGTCTAGCAAAGTGTTTCAATTCAGAATACATTTAGTTTAAAAACCTACCTCTAAAATAAAAGTTAAAAATATTTTAAATGGGAAAAATATTTAAGCAGATATTTCACAGATGAAGTTGTATGAGTGATCAATAAGCATATAAAAATGCTCAAATTTTTTATCATTATGGAAATGCAAATTAAAACCACAGTGGATATGTCTATGTACGCACAACAATGGCTGTTGTAAACACGCCAGTGACTCAAATAGCAAGCGTATGGTGGTTCTCAGAATCACACCTCTTGCTAGTGGAATATAAAATGGCAATTATCTTACAAAACCATTTGGAAGTTTCTAATAATGTTAACTGTGTATTCACCTTATGACTGAGCAATTCCACTCACAGGTATTTATTTTAAAAAATGAAAACATTTGTGCACACACAAAAAATTATTTTTACAAGGGTGTTCACAGCAGTTTAATTCCCAATATCCCAGAACTGGAAACAATCTAAGTGCCTATCAATAGGAGATTGATAAACAAATTGTCATATACTCACACAGTGTAGGGGGATATGTTAATGAAATTTGTGAAAACATGAATTAATCTCAAAACCATGCTGAGCTAAAGAAGCGAGGTGAAGAGAACATGCTGTGTGATTCCACTTACTGAAAGGTTCTAGAAAAGGAAAAATTTATCCATGGTGTTAGAAATCAGAAAACTGGCCTAGGCGGGTGAGGTGGAACACATGTACTCTGCCTCCTGGGCTTGGGTGGTGTTGCACGGACACGTTCAGTCGTTAAAGCTCATGGCACTGTGCCTTTGTGACGCGTGTGGTCACGCATGTAAATTAGACCTCACTGAAATAAAGGGTGGGAGAGCTGGTAGTAATAATTCAACATTTCCCACAAGAAAGGTGTCTCCAGATTGTTTTTAGATGAAATGCCTGATGAGAACCCAGAAAAATAGTCTCTAAATCTATTATTCCAGCAATTTCAATGGTCTTTCAGATATGAGATGACTCAAATGTTTTTCTTCATCATCATGTTAGGGAGCTTATTGAAATATTTTCTGGCAATGTAATAGAAATAGTTAAGAAAGATGAAAATGTGGTTAAACTAAAAAGTAATAAACCTAGAATGAGAGAATAATAAAAGAAATTTCCCAAGCTAATGCTCTTATGGAAGTATGGAGAGCTGCTTACACACAGTGTAAGAGGTGAGAGGGCATTTCAAAGAGAAGGTATGTGGGGAAAGGTTGATTGTCCAGAAATCTAACTTAGAACGACCTAAGAAGATAGTAAGTGTTTAGCGTGTGCAAAAAAGCAAGGCAATCAATGTTCTAAGACTTTACGTAGCACAGCTCCACATTCCCAAATAAAGAAATCCACAATGGAGGAATTGGGGCAAAAAGAATGGGAGGGTGTGTAGATTCACTGGAAATATAGGCTGAACAATGAACAATTATGACGATTTCTAATATCATTTTCAATATATTTCCCCTTAATTTTAGAATGATTTTCTGGGCTTTAGTATTTCTTTTGTTCTAAAAAATTCTGAAATTCATTAAATATTTGATTTTCAAGGCAATTCCATTTCCTTCTGTTTAATTTATGAAATTGTAAATGTCACATCTTCTTACTAAAAACATTCTTTTATGTGAAATGTGCCCACATTCTTATGAAAATTATTCTTCAGTCTATTTATCTAACCCTGCACCCTTCCTAATGTATATGTGCATAGAGAATACTGTAATACTCTCATCTAGTAAGATTCATTACATTTTTCAGCAATGAGATTTGGTGACTTCTTAAAATTCTCGGAATTATATACTTTTCTAATGTTTGAATTTTTACCACAAGAATGCCTCACTCCTCTAAGGTCAATATGGAAGAAGGTGCCAACAAGGGGACTTGTGCCACAGCTGGAGAAGTGCGTGAGTCTAGGGCTGCACTGGGCACTGCTGTTCCAGCAGGAAAACCTGAGAACCATTCCGACATGGAGCTGGCCACCGGCCACCTTCGCTGCCGCGCTCCCAGTGTGGCATTGCCCTTCGGGCCGTGGGTTCTTCTCTTTTGTCCCTCGTGCTCCTTGCTGGAGGAAACTGACCGAAAAGACCCCAGCCAATGCACTAGGTGCAATAAGAAAGCCACTCGTGGGTCTCCATTGGATCCAGCAATGGGACTCGAAGACAACTTTTCCCCAGCACTGGGATCGAATCTAGAGCTTTTGCAAGGAACTATACTCCCAGCTCTTTTTATATTTTAGTTTGAGACAGGCCCTCCCTAAGTCACTAAGTTGCCCAGGCTGGGCTCCAACAGGTGATCCTCCTGCCTCAACCTCCTAGAATGCTGGGATTGTAGGTATCTGCCCCCACACCCAGCGCAGCTTTCAACCAGCAAGGCTTAAGAAGCAGGTTCTGCCTTCAACACTGTCTTAGAGATCAGTTCCTCAAATTGCTGTGCTGGGCTGAAAGGAGCCTCAGAAAGCATGTCCACCAAAATCCTGCAGATGTTGCCTTCTCCGCATAAGCATGTCTATGCAGATGTAACTAGGGTAAGGGGTCCCAGGATGAGACCATCCTACACTAGTGCAAGACCCAGGTTTCCGGTCAAATGTCCTGAAAAGGGAGGACACAGAGAAGGCTGTGTGAAGATGGAAGAAAATTTGAGTCAGGCTGCTGCCCGCTGAGGGTGCCTGGATGACCCCCTAGAGCTTCCTTGAGGGAGGACTCTGTGGACACCTTGATTTCAGACTCCTGGCATCCAAACCTCAGAGAGAATACATCTGGGCAGTTTAGAGCCTCATGATTTGGGATGATGGAGTTACCAATGTTCCCATGTTTTCCTTTCTCAAATTGTTCCTCTCTCTGAAGAACCCAGAAGCAGCAGGTGATGAGAGGGAAATGGGAGACAAGGCTCCCCAGAACCTAGAGGCTTGGCTGGCCGCCCTACCACCAGAGGCAGCCTGGTTTATAAAACCCGCCAGCTGTGCACCCCAGAGAGTTGGGGCTGTCTCTGCCTCGTGTAGATGCTTGGCTTTTGAAAGATGCTTTCCTGGGGCACTCCGGGATCCTGCTATTCCCTTTCAGCTATCAGCTAAACAATTTATATGACATCTCCCAAAAAAGTGGCTTTTGCCTTTGCATTTGCTTTATGCAGCTCCAGGCGCCTTCCCATCTCCCACCTGTCAGTGACCTCAGAAGAAGAATTTCAGCTGCATGATTCCAGAGCAGAGTTTTCAGCTTCTGTTTTCCATGGTAGCATCTACCCCCCCAGAGGAGCAGAAGTCAGTTTCAGTGTAGCCGTGGCCCATTCTTCCTGAAATCTTCTTGTTCCTGCTGGCTGGCTTGCAAGAGCCATGCGCACCTTCAGGTTGGGCTCAGAGCCCTCCCTCTGCAGAGAAGTAAGCAGGCCTCAGGCGTTCCTTCTCAGCTCCCCAGGGAGGTGGCAGTCACACTGGGCAGGCGTATGCAGGAGACAGGCTGGGTGGTGCAGTGGGTCTGATCTGCCCAGTGGATGGCATCTGCAAGGCTGGCTTCAAGGAGGAGTCTGGTCCCCAGTGGGGCTGCACACAGTCAGGAGAGAGGGAGAAAACAGTAGCAGTAAACAGGGCAACGAGCAACAGCACAGAAGAGGCTGAGCCTGGGATGCAGGTCAGAAAGGGACCCTTGGCCAGGCCCGGAGGTACACATTTCCTGCAGCTGAGTCCTGGGTCCCGGGGCCCAGCCAGCTGGACCCAGCCATGAGAGCAGAAACTGGGAAAAGTGAAGTCCACACCACTTTCTCGCCAGTGTCACTGTGCTACACCTGCCTCTGCACCTGTCAGAACTTCCCCACCCAAGCAAGCACCAGAACCTTCAATTGCATGCATAAAGTTGACATAGTAAAATCAAGCTCATCTCATTGTCCCAGAACATCATCAACCCAAGCCCCGTCAGAGAAGATTTTCGAAATGCTCACTTGTCCTTCACTATTTTGGAAGTTCTCAAACTTGGCTGCTCATCAGAATTAGCTGGGAGGGCTTCTTAAATTCAAATACCCAGGCCTCACCCTTACCGGGGCTTAGAAACACACATTGCAACCGTATTCCCCCATGAACTACTTGTGCAGTGGGGCCTGGGTGTCAGAACTACTGTCCCATTAGCGTGGCTTCTGGGAAGAGACACTGTCTGGGTCATGTGTCCTCATGCATGGGACAGGGAGACCCCAGAAATTCTCCAGGGCCTGAATTGAGCTAACCAATGCGCATGAGAAGTTTGCTGGGGTGTTTTGAGGGAACTGCTACACAGTAAGTCACACAGCCAAAGGGAAGTAAAAGGTAAGTGAGGGATTAGCAGGCACCCTTGGGTGCAGAATAAGGATCTTCACCAGGGAAGTGGGAGGAGGACAGGGCTGTGGGGAGGCACAGTGCACTGCCCTCTGCTATGTAGAGGGCTGCTGGAGTGGTCTTTGCAGTGGGCAGGACCCCAGCAGCCAGCCCTAATTATGTATTAAGAAAGAGGTTTGCATTTCCAGGTTGTCAGTGGAGATTATCAAAAGTTAATGTGCTGCTGTCTTAAATGGAAGATTGCAAGAGAAACATTTTTGAGGGCAGTTTCTTGTTGACAAATATACCCAAGGAAAATTGTGAAGGCTTAGCCCTCTCCCTGCTGCTCTGGAGGAGATTCCCTGCAGAGCAGTGACTCCCATCCTGGCCAGAGCAAGTGTTCCTGCAAAATCTTCAGACAGCTGCGCACACAGGCTCCTCCACCTCAGTCAGCAACGCTTACTGGGCTGTTTTAGAGGACAACGTGTTCCTCGTCAAAAAACAGCTTCTGTATAGCAGCTGCCTAGGAGACAGTGAGGCAGCTGGCTGAGCTGACACCCCTTTGGCATTGAGGAGGGAAGCCCTAGCCTGACCACGGAGAGACCCCTGGGCAGCCTCGGAAGCCGCTGGCACACGTGGCTGGCCTCCAGTCCCACAGGCCCACCCGTGTCCACACTTCCTGTCCCCCTCGGGGAGCACTTGCAGTAGCAGCCACACCTGCGAGCTCGTCTGACACGTGTGAAGTGCTCACTCGCCCTGGCTCATCTTTTCCTGTTCGATAATGTCACAGGGAACACATAACTGTGACATGACTGTGACTCCGCCTCTAAAGATGACACTGCCAGGTTCAGTGGAGAGGAGAGCTATCGAGAGCATCCTGCTTGGTGGCGTGGACTGACTGGGAAGTGGCTTCCACCCAGGATGGCGTCTCCTGCCACTGCTCCTCCCAGTGTGACCTGCCAGTCACGTGAGCCTTGTCCATGCTGTCTTTGGTTTTCTGTCAGCTGGCTGCATAGCCAATGAGACCCTAGGAGTCCCCCCACCCACATGGTGCAGAGCTGCCCTCCTGGAGAGGCGTCCTCTCAGACCCTCATGTGAAGAGGGGCTAAACTGTGTTGGATCTGAGCCACCTGCCCCTTGAGAGCCTGGCCTGCTCCAGCTCTTAACAGGAGCACGTGCTATGGGCACATTCTGTGACGAGTGGCGGCCGTCATTCGTTCGTATTCCTGCAGGCCCCATGCGGGACCCTGCGACCACTGGATCCCAACCCCCACCTCAAGTGTCTACGCGCATTTGGCCCAGCAAAGGTTTAAGCCCAGGGAGCAGTTTGAATTGTGCCCGAGGCCACAAGAAAATCTCTGGTGTTTCAAGCAGGGGAGTGGCATGGTTAGGCCTGCATTCTACACTGGCAGCCATCCCAGTTGGAAAGCAGATTAGGTTGAACACCACGTGAGTCCCAGACTTACCAACTAGCTCCATTCTGGGAGAATGTAAAACACATTCTTTCATATGTCTGATAAAGTGAGCCTTACATGCCTTTGACACAAATTTACACAAACATACTCTGCAGTAGCCAGTGAGCAAGCGTGCTAGCTCAGCACGTGTCTCCACAGCACAGCCGCTTGCCTGAGGGCACCCGCTCTAGGACACAGCCCCAGTGAGGGAGCTGGGTGTGCACAGCTCAGACCAGGCTTGCTTCTTTTCCTTTTTAAGCATTGAACTACAGTTTTATCTTTAATAACATTCTGAACTAATTTGTTGCAAATTGGCTCCCAGATACATTTTGACCTTCATTTATAACTTGCACAGGCCCAAAAATTAATATATAAATACCTAAAATCTGGCGAAATGGCAAATACCAGTATTGCTGTAAAGGAAAGTGTAGTATGGGTTAGTCTGAAAGACAGGGCTAACCTCACTTGCAAAGCTTTGTAGTCTGTAATGATTCTGATGATTCCTTGCTAGCACTGCCAAGAATGTGGTTTGTTATCTATCCAGGCTGTGCTGTTGCTCAGGTAATAGGTAATAAAGGAAGTCTGCCCAGGGCTTGAACTTCCTTGAGACCTAACAGGCGCCTTCCTGACACACCCTGGCCTTAGGCCAGGGTGCCATACAGGGGCTTGGTACAAAGAGGAGCCACTCGAGGGTCTTTGCCTTCTCCCCTCTGTCAACTAATGCACTGACAACTTGGGCTACCAGCAGAAGCACAACGGGAACATAGCATGACGAGTGTGTCATCAGACTGGGACGACATTAGTCACCACGGTACGGCCCAAGCCGACTCCATCCAAGCTGACCCGAGCCTGAACTGGTAGGTGCCTCTGGTGTCTGCTCCCCTGGGAGCCCCTGTGTTGAACTGACTACTAGCCAAAGGTATGCCCAGTAGACCCCGCCCCAAATGGTCTATTCTCACCTTGAATACGAACTTGCTGTAGCCAATCAAATAAAGGTGATATAATATGTAACCAATCAACTGCTTACTCCGCTTCGGTATCAGCAGCTCCCAAGCCCACTTTGCCTGGCTCTTTGAGGAACTCTCCAGACCAGGCCGTGCTCATTAAATAAAGGCGTTGCTCTCCGCCTCCACAGTCCCAAGTGCCTCGGTAGTCCTTGTCACCCCTCTTTGCTTTCCGCAGCATTGCTACTGTTGCCAAAATCCCTGGTACTTCAGGAATTTTTGAAAACCTAATTGTATAATTATAGACATTTTAAATTATCTACAGTGTGTAATTATCGACACTCATTATGACATTAACAGCTTCACGCCGGAATTTTCTGTTAACGGAAGCACAGAGCGAAGGGCGCTGTGCCCGGCCCAGGGGCTGGGGCTCGGGGCAGAGGCCGAGTGCGGGGAAACTTCTGCCCGCTGGGGCCTGACCGACGCCCTGCGGCGTGGATAAACTCACGGAGGGTCGCTGCTCGCGCTCAACCTGGCTGTTTTTCCGATCACATGGAGGGGAAAACCCTCAAGTGTGGAGGGCTGAGGGGATGAGGACAAATCGGGCGCCACGAGAGACGAGGGCCAGGCCGGGGTCCTGGCTGCCCCTGCTGCCCCAGACGCAGCTGGAGCCCCGCTCTCTTAGAGCCCGGCTGCTTCCTCCCGCAGCTCAGAGGGCTTGTCCAGCTGAGGGCAGCCGCGCGCGGGCGGGCGGGCGGACCAGGGGGCCCGACCTGCTGTCCAGACGGCGCTCACTGTTTCCTCCGGCCGGTGCTGCCCGGGCCCTGAGCCCCCAGCCCGCTCCTCCCCTCGATCGGGGATCAGGTCCGGGCCTCCTCTGAGCTGTCTGTTCAGCAACGCGTCTCACAGCCCAGAAGGCGAAGGCTGTGTTTGTAACAAGAGCCTCGTGGTCTTAAGGTCTAACGTAACCTCAATTCGAAAGCTGTAGGAAAATGACCTTAATGTATATTATAATCAAGACAGCGTTTTTTCATATATTATTCGATTTGAATAACAATCCTATAAGAAGCACAAATACCGAAGTGTTGGGCTTCCCTCTTTAATATAAAATGTTTTCTTTGGTGGTAAAAGTAGCAAACGCTCTTGTAGAAAAACCAGATGAACAAAAACTTTAGAAGTGAAAAAAAAAATTCCCATAAAAGCTCATCTCAGAGATAAGCATTATATACTCTTACCTGTTTCTCCTTCATTTCCAGCAATAAGACGCTCTTAAAAGCTTCCAACATCATATATATAGTTTTCAGTTGCAATCATACCATAAAACAAAAGTTATGGATAGCTTTATTTCCCTATCATTAACACTCTTCACACATAATTAGTAAGCATTGCTTTTAATCTGACTGTATAAAGGGACACAGCACAGCACATCTGGGAGGCGCAGTGTGAAAATTCTTTGTAGGGTCACCACCCAGAGCCAGCACTGGCTACCTCTCTCCAGGTTTCTTTTCAGCACGGTTTTACCTGATATGGGTAAGGGGTTGAAAGAGCTTCTCCCTCCCGTCCCCTCGCCTCCCCTCCCCTCCCCTCCCCTCCTCTGCTCTGCTCTGCTCTGTCCCTCCTCCTTCTCTCACTCCTCCCACATAAGCAGACGCTCCTGTAAGTGTACAGAACAGGGCCCTATACACCTGCACACCCATCATCTGGGGCCTGCAGTGGTCGATGCCTTTCCTTGTGACATGGCCTAATGTCTGTCACGGCCGGACTCGGGCAGCTGCAGCAGGCCCTGGTGGGGGGCTACACGGATGGGACACATGCTTCTGCAGTCAGCAGACACCCTCGGCAGCAAGGTGTCCCCACTGGGAGCAGGAAGTGGAGATGAGTGGCAGTGAGGCAGCGACAGGCAGGCTGCAGACAGAGCCTGTGGTGAGTGCCCTTGTGCCCATAGCTCCCACTCTGCTGAAGTTCACCACTCTGATGATGTTAATTTTGTTCCTGAACTCAGTCTGGATTTAACTTTTATCCCTTATGTAAATACTCTGAAGGCTATGTTAGTCAGTTTCCTGTCACTGTGGCAAAACACCTGAGAAAAAAACCTCAAAGAAGAAAGGTTTGTTTCTGCTCGTGGTTCATCGCCTGCTGGCTGCATGACTTTGGGCTTCATGGCAGTGGAAGCAGGTGGAGGAGGAGGCTACTCATCAGCGGGGCCAGGAGGAGGGTTGGGAGCTGAGTGGTGGGCTTCCTCCTCTTTCCACTTCTGTCCCATCGGGGCTGCCAGCCCCCAGAACAGTGCCGCCCACATTCGGAGGGGGTCTCCTCCTCAACTGTCTGCCCTGTGTGCAGTTCTCTGCAGACGCTGCAGAGTGTGTCACCAAGGGCCCAGCATCACCAATCAGGGTGAAAATCCAGATGGACGGCCACAGTCCCCTGTGCCCCTGCTGTTCACTAATGCAGGGACCCACCGGGGATGCACTAGAGTCCACCGGGACAGGACAGACCTTCATGCAGATAAACACACCCAGCAGGGGAAAGCCAGCAGTTTGGGGAAAATTGCTGCACTCGATTTCTACATGGAACTGTCTCTGCAAAGCAGCCGCAGGCAGCTGGCTGCCCTGGAGGTAAATCCCTGCCACAGGACAGCAGGGTGAGAGACTGTCTCCTCCCGAGCCCCGGATGCTCCTCACCCTGACCTTCATCCCACGTCCCCGTGTCAAGGGCAGGGTGAGAGATTGAGCTTCTCCTCAGAAAACCAGGCACCGATCATGAACACTTAACGTTTACCCCACACGATGCCTAGTGGCCTGGACATTATTTCATTTGCCTCTCAATGCAGCTTTGCAGGAGACAATGGCAAATTTTACTTTTTTCCCATTTTGAGAGTAGAATTCAGAGGCTGGGTAGATACTGAAACCTACAGTGTCTGACCGCTAGCTCACCCTTCCTTTCCCTTCATAACTCTTGCCTCAAGAGCGAGAGAAACATGGTCAAGGAAAGCCTGAGCAAGCTCACAGGCAAAACAACCCTATCCAGAAGCCACTCTGACGGCTGACCCCTCCCACCATGTGGCATCCACAGCATGTGTGCTGCCCTGGAGGAATACACCGAGTCCCAGAGCCTCCTCCTCCTAGTGCAGCTCTCACGCATGGGCAGCCATCCCGGGGAGTGACTAACAGGAGCAACGTCCTGGCATCAGGTCCTGTAACGCTCATTGTGCTAACATGAAATTGGGATGCAACAGCTCACCTGAGAGATTTTACAGGAGGCAGTGGGCCAAGACCTGTTCATCAGCGAGGCATTGCTTATCCTGGTCTGCTCCTGGCTCTCTGAGGACCGCTGTAGCCTTCAGCCTTCGAGGCACCCTTACATTTTCTAGTCATAAAAATGAAAAATGGCCCCATACCCGTGAAGTCAAGGAGTTCTGGGCAACCAATACAAAGGGAGCTTTTCCTGCTCTCACCAAGCACTCAGACTACAGGACAGGGCTAAATCATGCGATGTTCCAAGGGCTGCCTCTCCTCTTAGCTGAGTTGGTTCATCTGCGCTCCTGGCCGGCACTCAGAGGGGGCTTGCAGCCCGGATCCACCTGCGTGCAGAGTCCCACAGCTCTGTGGGAAAAGCAGGGGCCATCAAGTCTGACTCTGGTAGATTTTGGCTCATTCTCTTTTAACTGATAAACTGTACTTTATCTCTACACTGGCGGATTATGGTATCTCAGATATTTAATTGACTTTTGAAAGGTAAAACGTGTACACCCGATACACTACCCTGCAGCAATTATTCTTCTGAGCAAGTGAACAACAGAGACGGAAAGGGAGTATTCTGAAACACTAACCCCACCCTCAATGAAACAAATAAGGAAACTCAGATCTCAGCAGATTTGTAAAGTTCTGCTAGAATACACTTAGTTTCCAGCATTTATTCCCCCTAATCTTATTTTTTTTCCTTAAATTCTTTCATTGGTTCATTTTAGGTACACAATACAGTTACATTCATCATTGGGATCTTGTACCTGTACATGATGCATCTTGGTTCTTAATTTTTCCCCATTCCCCTGCCCTCCCTTCACCCCCTCTACCCTCCCTATTTATAAAGACTTTGTTTCCATTTTTCCCCTTTCTCATAATTTTTCCTTTCCCTTCTTTCCTTTCCCATTCTCCTCCCACCACCCCTACCCTTTTGGACCTTTTCTTCCTATTTCAAATTATCAATTATTCTTTTTAATCATTTTCATCCTTATTTACACTTTCAGTTTCTCACACTAGAGAAACTATTCGGTATATACACATGTGTGTCCTATTTATTTCACTGAAGAGTATGGCCTCAATATGCATTCATTTAGCTATAAATGTCTCTAGCTTCTCATTCTTTATGGCTGAGTAGTACTCCATTTTACAAAAAAAACACATTTTCTTTATCCAATTTCCAGTTGATGCGCACTTGGGTTGCTTCCAAGCTTTAGCTATTACAAACTGAGCTGCTATGAACATAGGTGCACATATATCTCTGTGGTATGATTCTTTTAATACTTTTCGGAAGATCCCCAGCAGGGGAATAGCTGGGTCAAATGGGACCTGTAGCCCTAGTTCTTTGAGGTATCTCCACACTGATTTCTACAGTGGTTGCACCAGTCTTCACTCCCACCAACAATGGAGAAGGGTTCCTTTCTCCCCACACCCCCTCCAGCATTTGTTATTGGTGGATTTCTTGATAGCAGCCATTCTTTCTGGGGTGAGGTGGAATCTCAGTGTTGTTTTCATCTGCATCTGTCGAATGACCAGGTATGTTGCACATTTTTTCATATGTTTATTTGCTGCTTTTACTTCTTTGTCTGAGAAATGTCTGTTCATTTCAGATGCCCATTTTTGAATTGGGTCTTTGAATTTGGGGGGGTCTGTTTTTTTTCAGTTCTTTGTATATTCTAGATAGTAGTCCTTTGCCTGAGGTATAGCTGCTAAAAATTTTTTCCCAGATATTTCCCCTAATCTTAATTCAGCAGGCCCTTGTGATTTTCTGGCCTTCTAGTCATCGAGGATAAAGTCCTGAACTCTGGCTGCCTCACCTAGGGGACTGTGGGATGCACAGCAAGCATCACGAGCAACTGCTGTCCTGGCTTCCTCAGAGAACAAACCTAAACAGCAACAGAATTTCCTACTTTGTTGAGTTCTGGGATTCTTTTAAAATCTACAGCTCAGGCTCTGTCTTAGTTACTTTTCTCATTTCTGAGACCAAATATCCAGTACCCAAAGTTAAAGGGAAGGTTTATTCTGGCTCACAGTTTGTAGAGAGTTCAGTCCATAATCATCTGGGTCCAAGGCAGGGTGGCATGGCCCGGGGGGTATCACAGAGGAGAAACAGTTCATGCCAGGCAGAAGACAGCAAAAGCAAGCAAGCAGCAAGCAATAAGCCTCTTTCTGTCCCTTATATCTTACCCAGACTGCTCTCCCTTAGGGCGGGCAGCACTCACACCCTCAGTCCTAGTGCCCTGGATCCTGGCCTTGAACCATAAATCAATCCCAGCTCACACACTGTAGATCCAGGCACCTCTGAAAAGCCCCACCTAGGACCTGGGGGCACAGCTAGACACAGTCACAACAGGCTCCTTCTCTACTTTCTATCCTGGCTGTCGTGGAAAATCAGACAAAACCTAGCAATATTCATGGGATGATGTGACCGCCCTGCCCCACAAGGTTGTGGGCTGAGTCTCCTCTGAACCTGCACCGAGTTGCCTGCTGCCTCGATTATGCCTCTGCGTGGCTTCTGCCATGCCTCACCTTCTCTGCTCAGGCTGCTGCCCATGCCATTCCTTCAGTAACAGTTTATGGTGCGGACACTGTAGTTCTCAATTAGTCCAGGTGAGTCACACAAAGTTAGAGTGCAAGAAAATTAACTGGAGATCATCTCTCAAGCCTCTTTCTTTTTAAAAAATAAAGCACATTACAGGAAGCCAGAGTGATTTTCCTAAGGTGTTGCTGTCTGATGGAAGCTCCCAGCCCACCTCTGACTCACCACTGATTTGGCTCACACCACACCACTGGTGTGGGATATTTCCAGCCACTGATGAACTAGGAGAAAGGTGGCGTGAAAAGAGGATTGATTTGAAACAGAGATGGGGCCTGGAGATCAGCTGCTGGACCCGACCCTCCCCTTCCCGAGATGCTTGTGGGCCCCCAGGGAAGGCCTGAGCGTACTCAGTGCTGGCAAGGACCAGCACCTGGCACCTACAACAGAGGTGTTGGGGGAGGAGGACTTGAAGAGCTCTTTCTCCAAAGACAATCTACAAATGTCCAGGAAGCACAGAGAAATACGCTCAGCGCCCATGACTTCTAGGGAAATGCTACCTTACACTCGTTAGGACAGCAATTGTCAAAAAAGAGCACAGAAGAGAGGAAGTGTGGGGAGGATGTGGAGATTTTGGAATTGCGCAGTCTTGTTCCAAAATGGTACAACCCCTAGAAAACAGCATGGCAGCTCCGCAAAAAATTAACAATAGAGTTACCATAAGCCCAGCATTTCTTTTATGAATATACACAAAACGATTGAAAAAGCCAATCTTGAAGAGGTATTTGTGCACCTGTGTTCATAGTGGCTTTATTCACAATAGCTAAAAAATGGAAGCAACCCAAGGAATAAATGAAATGTCATACACACACACAAGGGGTTACTGTTTAGCCTTCAACAGGGAGCAGATTCCACATACACCACAGAAGGAAGGAACACAAGGACATGCCCAGTGAAATGAGCCAGGCATGAAGTCAGCTACTGCAGGATCCCACCCCCAGGAGGCACTTACTGTGGACGAAACCCAGAGACAGCAAGCAGGGCGGCAGTGGCCTGGGCTTGGGGGGAAGCGGCAGCAGCTGAGGCCAAGACGAGGAGTTATGGAGGCGGATGGAGTGATGGTGGCTGCCCCGCTGTGGTGAGTGTGTTGGACACCGCTGAGCTGCATACTCACAGGTGATTAAGACGGCCGATTTTATGTTATGTGCGTTGCACCCAATACAGTGGTTACATTTTTTGAGACCGAGTCCTATTATGTAGTTAAGACTGGCCCTGAACTCACTGGGTAGCCCAGCCTGACTTGGAACTCAAAGCAATCCTCTCGCCTCGGCCTCGCTCCTGCTGGGATTGCAGATGTGTGCCACCACTGCAGGCAATAGAGTTTTTTAAAACTGGAAAAAGGAGATGCCCTGATCATAAGAGGAAGTTCACACCAGTGCATCTGACTGGGCACCAGGGCTGCCTGAGGGAGCGCAGTCTCTAAGCTACCACACTTTGCCATATGAGCAACATGAAGAAAAGTCAGCCAGCACCTCACCATCTAGACAGGCCCAGAGGTGGGAATTTACAACACGGCCTGATGGGTGCTCCTGGGCAGTCACTGATGCATTTCAGTGACCACTTCTTGTGAAAGAAACTACATAAAAATATGAAGTTAAAGTTAATTTCTTTAACTAAGCAGAACAAACCAGTTAAAATAAATAAACTCCTTGTGAAAAATGAAATATTTGGCAAAATTTTACTCACTGGGAAAGCAGGAGCATCAGTATCCCATTGGAAATGGTCAGCATTTGGAAAACAAAAAGCTAAATTTTGGTGTGTTGCATGTGTGTGTATTTGTGGGTGGGGGCAGGTGTGGGTGTCTGCTTGAACACACACGTGAAAGGTGTGATTTGGAAAAGTGATATGATACCTGAAAAATATTTGTTATGAAAGTCAGAAAAGCAACACACTCAGACACACATACACACACCAAAACATCTCTCTATGACTTGGCAGAGGGGAGGAACCAAGAAGCTGAAAAAATGTTATTTTCATTCACATCAAAATTCTACTTTCTCCAGGTAGGGAAGGTATATACAGGAAGGAAACAGAAGATATGAAAAATGAGAAGCAAATGGGTTTGAAAGTCCTGTTTTCTTCTTGGTGTTTCCTGGTACCTTCCCTGGGTATTCATCCAATTACCTCTGATCCCTAGAGACAGTGCCAACAGCATGTCTAACCCTCTTCTTTGGTATGAGCCACTGTGTGCATCCCTTCAGAGTCCAGATGTTGGGCCAAATGCCCCATCTGGTAGGAGAAGGCGGGGCCTTCATGATGAAGTCATGAGTGCTCCAGCATCTCAAACGGGAGGGATGCTCTCACACAGGAGGTTGAAGGGAGCATCCCTGTCCTGTTTGTCTTCTACCTTCTGCCTTGTGCAGACCGAGTGCCAAGGTGCCATCTTGAAAGTGGGAAGCAAGCCTTGACCAGATGTGGAAACTGCCAGGTTTCCGGATGGACTTCGCAGCCTCTAGAACTGCAAGAACTACATTACCCTAGTTTATAAGTCAGCTGTCCTGAGCTAAGTTGTCACTGCAGCAAGGACAAACGAAGGCACTTCTAGTTCGGCTTATGATGCAGACTACAAATCCTGAAATCACAGTTGGAAGTCAGAAATCATACTCCCTTAGAGCTGGGAAATCCTTGCCCTTTACAAGCCTCAGTTCCTGCATCTGTTAAGTGTTGTAAAGTCCTGTGTTTACTCACTTTGTTGTTAAATGGAGCAGCTAGGAATGTTTTTAATGAATTATATTGCTTTTTTTTATTAGTCTATGTTTGCAATATAATGTTTACCCTCCTTGTGTGGAGTTGGTCCCTGTACGTAGCACATCTTCATTCCTTTTTCATACCCTTTAAAAAAGATGGAGGAAGGAAAAGGGAATGAAAAAGTAACAATTAAGATATGTTTTGTACAGTTTCCAACTCCATATAAGAAATGTAAATACCATCTTTAGGTTACTTTCCCTTCTATTTTAAGTTTACTGCTCTAGTTAGCATTTCTGAGAGGCACAGGATGACTGGTGATATGTGGCCCTGAGGGTTACCCTATTTTTCTACAGCCTGCGATGGATTAGGAAGGAAGCTCTGTGATACAACCCAAGGAGCAGTTTTCTTTGCTCTTCGGGATTCTGTGGCACACTGGGTGCCAGCAAGTCATGTCTGAGAGACACCGTGTGTCCAGACATCTATGGACAAAAACTGCATATAGTCCAGGCAGTCAGAAGTGCTCACCACATGAAATAGATACCACACCAGACTTACTAGTGTCACTATAAAGTACACATATATTTTATTTGGCAAACACTCATACATCCCTTAGCATATATAAAGTTTATTTCAAAAGCTCTACAAATAGTAACATTTAATGATGGACCCTACAAGAAAAACATAGCCCCTTTTCAGATGAGAACACTGAGATAGATATCCAGAGATTAAGTAATTTTCTCAAGGTCACTCAGCTAGTAAGTAGTAGGGTTAAAATTCTACCTAAGGCAACTCATTCCAAAGTTCCTGTTCTCACCTACCATGTTATGCTGCATAGCTGGAAACAATTATTTTTAAGAAGTTTCTTGATGTTATATAAATGGAAAACTGAAATCACCAATGTCAAACAATGAACTGAAGGGGTTGGTATTTAGAAGCCAACAAGCAAAAGTTAGAATGATTTCACTAATCTCCTCTTGACTGCTGGCATTGTGTAAGTACCTAATCCTATTCAAGCTGAGAATTAAACTTTAGCAAGTGGGTACCTCCTAAAAATCCTGATGGATACACTAAAGTGGGTTTTACAGGCAAAAGCTGTGTTTTAATTGCACTCCCTGGATTAGCAGAAGAGTGGGAGAGTCGGTTTGGGGCTGCAGTAGAGTCTCCCTCCAGTTGACTTCCTACAGCTCTGCAGAGGCTGTCTGAGGCACAGCAATGCTCAGAACTATGAACCTCAAGTCACAGTGGGTATTATGTAGAGGTACGCCCCTTCCTGGGGTGCCTGGTGGGCACAGACTTTCCTCAAGTAGCCCAGTCAGAACTTTGAAACCCATGAAGTCTTTTGTTTCCTTTGCTTATTCTACAGCTTGTCTGAAAATGTCCATCATCAGAGTGCAATACAGAAAGTCATCAACAAGGCCTGAACTGAAGCTCGGAGGAAACATCTGTTTGCTGAAGGACTCTCCATCTTTGCTGGGTGAGCTAGGAGGGTCTCGTGGCAGGGATGGGCTCAGGACAGTGCTACTGCATCTTTAGCGGGAGACCACTGTAGATAAATGTCTCTGTGAATGTTAGCCCCTTGGATGAATAAACACAGACTTCTTATGGAATAAATACACACAGTCGTGATAGCTGTTCTCTCTTAGGTCAATCCACAGCAATCTTCTACTGCTGGAGAAGACAGATGTGCAGCTTAGGACATTTCCTCCGTTTTACATCCCACAACACAGAAGGGCTCCCCTCCCCAGAACCAAGGGAAGCCCAGCTAGGGAGTGGCCTCACTGACATGGAGTGTGGCCCAGGTCAGCCCCTGCTGGATGTGGTGAGGGAGGCAGGGAGGGTGGCTAGGCTGCTGTTGCCTTGTGGGAAGAAGGGGGAGGTCCTGAGAAAGAAGGTGAGAATGGAAAGGTGAAGTGCAGAGACATGGGAAGAGTTAGCTGAAAGAAAAAAATGTCTCACGTGGGACAAACCCCAAAGGCCTGAAGAGCTTGCTGTATCTGTGGTTTCTGCCCATGTCTCCCACTCTCCTTCTGAGTCAAGGGTTTGGATTACCTGGGTGAAATCACAACTCCCAGCCCCCGAATTCCATACCGTCTTCAACCTTTTAACCTGAAAAGTGGTGTGGAGATATTCGGGATGGAGAAGTGGGATGCTGGTAAGAGAGATTGAAAAAAGAAAACAGTCCCAAAGGGCACATCTGCCAGTGTCCTTGGTGTAAACGGCCTGACCATCGTGACATCTGACTGCCAAGTGACTGCGCTGACTGCGAAGTCTGGAAGCAATGCCTAAGTCGCTCTTTTGAGCTTGTGTGAGGCACGTCACGTGACACCACGGGATGAGGCCTTGTCCCTCCAGAGCAGCACACATCGTCTGTGGGCACTGAATTCCAAAGCCTATTATGCCGCAGACCGTGGACTGGTTTCTCTTGCCTTTTCTTTCCCCCAGAAGTTACGAAGGAGATGAACATAAGCCAGGAAAGGCCGTGAAACTATAAGATGATTGTGCATCTCTGCCCAGTACCATGACCCGCTGTGTTCACACAGCTATGACTGTTAACTTGGTTGGCTTGGAAGCCACTCAGGGGATTAGTAAAGCCTACCTCAGGGTCTGTCCAGGTGGGCCGTGCAGGTGAGACCTCGGGACTACATCTGGGCCCTGGCCTTTATGTCCCTGTGCTCCCTCCTGCTTTGCTTCCAGGCTGTCATGGGCTGAGCAGCTTTCTTCCTCTACACCCTTCCTCCATGATGTTTCTGTCTTAGATCCAGCTAACCATGGATTAAACTGAAAAAACCATGAGCCAAAATAAACCTTTCTTCCTTTAAGTTGTGCGTGTTGGGTATCTGGTCCCCGCAACAAAAACCTGACTAATACAGAGGCCAAGTAGTATTCTATACTGCCCTGGTGCTGAGGTCTGCCCGGGCAAAAAGCAAGTCCAAGAGTAAGCAAAAAGCCACTTTATTCCTAGAAATGGCTGTTAGAGACAGGGATAGGGAACAGAGCTCATGTGTGTGGGCAAGCGGGCTTCCAAATGGAAAGCTCCCTGGAAGGAAGAAGTCAGAGAGGAGTGGGCACTTGGAGAATGGAAAACATGACAACTGAGGGTCTGAGTTCTCTGCAGGTAGAATGGGCCCCAAGCAAGTTTAGGAGGAAGGAGCAGAGAGAGGACATTGTCAGAGAGGACCCAGCTAGACATCCATCCTGACAAACAACACTGGACAAGAGCAGGCCCCAGAGGCTCCCCTAGAGTCTGGCTCCTGCTGAGGAGTGAGAATTACAATGCAATGCGGAGGCGCAGAAGGGAGTGCTGCTCCACAGGGGAGTTTTCTGCAGAGACCAGGCAGCCATGCTGAGCCCTGTCTCTCCACACAAAAGGGAGGCAGCTGTCAGTCCACACCCTTATGCTGTCTGGCTTATTTCTGAGCTCAGACATTAAAGTCTGGGTCACAGAGCAACACGGCTGCTCCCTCAGAGTAGAAGATCGGCCTCGACCTGCAGGGAACCCTCTCCCCTCCCCAAGTCTGGGGCTCTGCTTCTTTGTGGGTCCTCATGAGGCTGCTGACAGGCACTATGTAATTTGCCTCCATAAAGTTCAGAAATTGTTTGTAAGAAGTAATTAATTAGAATAACCCCAAGGCCATTTGGATCCAAAGCTGAAAATTTGCTCTCTTTCAATTCTCATCTTAAATTATGTCTGCCCGGCTTGGTGGCTGCAATTCAGACAGACTGCAATAAAAACAAATGAGTAAAGTGTCAGTCAGATATACCCCGGGTTTGATTATCTGTACTCCTTTTACCAAATTCAGGGAGAAATGGAACTCAAAGATTAACACCTTGTCTTGTTAAACCCGTAGTCCATGCCTTCTCATTCAAGGAAGGAGTTATTGTAGAGTCTTACCCATCACCTGGGGTGGCCTCCCAAGAGCTTTCTGGAAGGGTGCGTTGGAGCAACCACTGGGACAGCTGTCGCTTCCCACAGTCTCTCAGCCCTGGTGGAGTGGCACAAAGACAGGCTCCTTGCCTTGAAATTGCACATGCCAGGTCCAAATACTTTTGCATGCTACGTGTCTCTCCTGCCCCTTCTTAGCCTCCATTGCACTACTTTTTTATTATCCGAATAGAAAGAAAGAAAAGAAAATGGAGTGAGATGGAGTTGAAATACACAAATGAACAATGGTCACTGACCTCCAGAGATACTCCACTTTTCAGAAACGACTGATGAACTGGACTTTAGTACTGTTCTGATGTTTTGGTGGTGTTGTTGATGTTGTGGTCCTGGGGTTTGAACCTAGGGCTTCTGTACTGAGATACAATCACAGCCTCCTTCTTTTTTTTTTTTTTTGTCTGAGACTGGGTCTCCATAAGTTGCCAAGTTGCCCACCCTGGGCTCAAACTCAAAATCGCCCTGCCTCAGCCTTCCAGATGCTGGGGTTACAGGTGTCTGTCACCACAGCAAAACTGACATACTGTTTATTTGTTAGTAGGATAAACCCCAAAGTTTCTTTTCCTTTACTTTTGTACCGATCTCTGACTCATCCCTCTTCCAAGATGGGCTGATGTCACCTGCTGAGAATCTGCTCCTCTGCCTTCCGAGCTCTTCCGAGCATTAGCTGTGTCAGGATGCAGGGAGGGCTGTGGTTTTGCGCCTTGCTCCATTCAGAGAGCTTTAGAGGCGCAGTCCTCAGGGCTTGTGCCACGTAACAAGACCCACCTGGTTTTCGAACCTTGCTCACCAAGATGGAAAGGATATTTACTTATCCAAAACTAAAATATCAACTTTTCTCCTTCTCTAATCATAGCAACCAACTTTGATAAATAACGGCTGGCCTTTAAAATGCAGCCCTCAAACCTCCTCATTAAAAGGAAAAAAAAGTAAAATCTTGGAAATAACTATCCCTCCTGGTTCTGTAACTAGGTGGTTCACTTTTTAAATAATTGCTCTCACTATGAAAGTAGAACTTGAATATTAAAGAAAATTTGGAAACCTAGAAAAGGACAGAAAGAAAAAAGCATATTTAGCTTCATAACTCAAGAAAAATAATTGTTAACATTTTAATATTTTCATTTGTTATTTTTTCCTTAGATTTTTTGCTTCTAAAGTATTTTCTTGGATTGAAAATAGGTCAATTAACCCCATTAAGCTATTCATATAATGTAATTTAGATTGTGATTCCTTCCTTATTAGAATGCAATTCTAGCATAAATCCTCAATAGATTTTCTTTAGAACTTGATTAGCTCACTCTAAATTCAACTTAAAGTACAAATGGATGAGATGGTAAGAAAGGTTTTGGAAACAGCTAGGAAAGAAGCAGATGCACTGGGATTAGACTACATATGCTCTTTGACCTAGAAATCCAGTTTGGAGAGACTTGAAAGCGCAGCACTTACAAAGGTGGGACAAGGGCATCTGCAGCAGTGCAGGTGCAGGTGGAGACCTGCAGTCCTCACACTGGTCCGTGCCGGAAGGCTCAGCGGCCCCCGTCCGGGGATGGAAGGATAGCCTCTTCTCAGGGCTGCCTTAGCACAGATTCCTTTTCTTTTCTTACCTCCTTTAGATTCCCAGTCTGCATCCCACTTTTCCCCCTTGCCAGTAATCATACACCACATCAACTGTTCATTCTTTTAGGAAGGGCACCTAAATTGCCTTCAACACTTTTCCCACAAACAGCGCAACAGTGAACATCAGCACGAACTTTGCACTAGGGCCCTGCATAAAAATCTAGGAAGACATCGTGAATAAAACACATAGGTCCTCGACGTCGCAGAGTGCTTTCGAGCAGCTTTCCGTGTTGTTTTGCTCTCCCTATTGACCCGTGTGGCCGCCTTCCTCTCTTTCTCCCCAACACTCCTTACTCACTTTGGGATGCAGCGTGCTTGATACAGGGCCTCCCGGTGCCATCGTTCACACACACGTGTTTGACTATTGCTTCCTACTTGCTGGTCATTTGATTTTCCCTTTGATAGTTTGTCCCCTTTTCTTCTTGGTGTTCTTTTTCCTGATTATTGTGATGAAGTCCCTTAAATTTCAATCTTTGTCAGTCACACAAAGGACAAATACCTTCTGCTAGACCATTTTATATTTCTTAATTTTGTATAAAATTAAAATTTTAATTGAATTAAAATCTCAGTTTGACTTAGTCAAATCTTAATTTTTTATATCATGGCTTATGTTCTTAAGGTTTTCTTTAGGAATATCCACCTGACATGGATTTTAAATGCAACATTCATACCTTCTTTCTCATTAAAAGGAAAAAAATAAAATCTTGGAAATAGCTTTTTTCTTACTCTCTTTATATTTGACCTTTAGTACTTTAATTATCTACTGGAATTCATTCATATTCTTTGTATGATGTACAGTTCTTCATAGGACAAATGGTGTGGTATATCTTACATTAAGTTCCCTCCAATACATGGCTTTCTATGTGCTTCCATTAAATTCTATTCATCAAATCATACCTAAATAGTAAGTCAACATTTTTATGACAAGTTCAATGTATTAAAGCTAATTATAATAGATTTTGTCCTCATTACTTTATTTTCTGAAAATGACTTGAGAACTTGAAAACATGAAAGTTAAAGTAATAAGCCAATAAAATAAAAATTAAAATTTTATTAAGTATAGACATGACCCAAGAGACAAAAATTTTGAGAATCAACTTATCTGGCATACACAGAACTTTGTATCCAACATGTCAGAACCGACATTCTTTTCAAGTGCACATAATACAATAAACCAAAATGATCCTACCCTTGGTTTTCAGAAAAGTCAATAAACTTTGAAATTATTCACATCATCTGTTGTAAGCTCTCTGATTCTAATGGAATCAAAGTAAAATTTCAAATATAAAAATATAAATAGAAATTAAATTATATTCTCTTAAGAAATTGATAGGTCAAAGAAGAGATAGCAGGAATTAGAAAATAGAGAAACTAATGATAATAAAGAGATGCTGTGTCACTCAGTGCTCACTAGAGAAATAGATTTAATGCAGATACACTAATACATAAGAATTTACAAAACTGGCTTACAATGGCTGCCCACAGAGTCAGGTATGGAAGAGTGCAAAAGGGCTGTCTGCACACCTGAGATCTAAATGATCCAGCCAAAGCCCTGAAGCTCACTGTAGTGTCCCGTGTGCTGGAAGCCAAGAGACAATATTCAAGTTGAAGCTGAAGACTGGAGCTCCTCCCAAAAAAACAGAAGCAGACCTTCCTTCTTTGTCTCCCTTTTATATCTTTCACGTGACAAGCCTACCCAGGGTGGGTCTTCTGTCTTCAGTAAATCCCCTCAGCCATACCTAGACTATGCTGATCCAGTTTAGTTGGGTGTTTCTTACTCAAGTTGACACCAATAAACTATCACAGATGATCTAGCCAAATGCGGGGAATGCATGAACTTCTTAGCATGTACATGGAAAGACATCCATCTCAACAACTAAAATGAAATGAAAAAATAAAACAACAAATTAATACTATTATAATAGGAGAAATAAGAAAGAGATGAAATTAATGAAATAAAAACAGTAACATAATATGGAAAATCAAGTAAAAACTGCTTATTTAAAAATGATTAATAAAGTTGAAAAATTCTTAGAAAAAAATGATTATGAAAAATATAAAACATGCAAATGAACAAAATGTCAGGAATGCAAAAGATAACTTACTGTAGATTCTACATACATGTGGCAGATAAATAACTACAGCAAGAATCCTACCCAGACAAAGGCAGCTGGGGAGTGGAGGCCCCAGCCAGAAGCCTGTTCAGACAACATCACAGCTCAGGGATCCAGAAGACCACCATTCAGAGCCCAGAAATTGGTGCAGTGGTGAGCAGTAGAGAGAAGGCCTTTCTGAGACATGTCGAGAATTGAAGCCCACTGGGAGAGCAAAGTGTCACCTCAATAAAGGCACAAAAAGACTGCATTGGTTGAAATGAGAAGACCATGAAACAAGACTCGAAACCAGACTTCCAGATCCCCAAAGGCAATTCCAGGGGGCAAGGAAGTGTAACAATCTGAAATTCAACCACCTGGACTCCCTGAACTGGCAACAAAAGAGAATCTGAAAAAAATAAAATCAGAAATAATTTCTCAGAAAAGAATAGAGATTGTGTCCATAGTGATAGACATGATTAATAACTCTAGAGCAGACACAGATGAAAAATAGAGGAGCTGAGAAACATGATGGAATCCCAACATAGGCAACACATGGAATCCATAAAACATATCCAGGAGATTAAAAACTCTATTGAAAGTTTATGCAGTAGAATGTCCCAAAGTGAGGACATAATATCAGTATTGCAATTACTAACCAGGGAAAGAAAGATTTCTTAATAATAGTAAGAGACCATGAGAAATCAATCCAGCAGCTGCTAGATGATACAAAGAAGAATAACATAAAATTGATTGGAGTCCAGAAACAGGAGACAGCGCAAATGACATAAAAAAAACTACACACAGAAGTAATGGCAGAAAACTTCCCAAGTAGAAGAAAGAATTTGACATACAGATTAGAGAGGCATATAGGACTCCAACTAGCTGTGATAAAAAAACCTACATGCAAGCATATAATAGTCAAGATTCCAGAAACCCAGAAGAAGAACAAAATACTACAAGTAGTTAGAGAAAAGAAACAAATCACATACAAAGGAAAGCCCATCAGAATGACAGCAGACTTCTCCATACAAACCCTCAAGGCAAGAAGAGCTTGGAGTGAAGTATTTCAAGCCCTAAAAGAAAATAACATCCAACCCAGATTGATGTACCCTGCAAAACAATCTTTCAAAATTGATGGAGAAATTAGATACTTTCATAACAAAGAGCACCTGAGAAACTTCATGAATACCAAACACCGCTCCAAGAAATTTTAAACAATATCTGAGTAAAAGACAATGAGGGTCATAATCCCATGAAGCCCAGCAGAATGAATCCATCAGGAAAGACAAGAAATTAAATGCAAAGGGGGAGAATCCAACAACAGGAAAAGGTCATGACAAGGATGAGACAGTACATATCAGTTGTAACTATCAATGTTAATGGTCTCTTATCTGCTCTCCTATTTGCAGATAAAATGGATTTCAGATAAAGACTAATTAAGAGAGACAAAGAAGGCCACTATATCCTTGTAAAGGGAACAATTCAAGAGGAAGAGATGACTACCATAAATATATGTGCAACAAACACTAGTGCACACAACTGTATAAAACAAATATTACTGGACATGAAAAAATCAAATAAGCACTAATACAATAGGAGTGGGGGATCTCAGCACCCCACTGTCACAAAAAGACAGATCATCTAAACAAAAAACAACAACAAAATTCTAGAACTGAATCAAGCTTTTGAACAAATGGACTTAATAGATATCTACAGAGTGTTCCACGCCACAAAATCAGAATACACATTCTTGTCTCTTTTTTTGCTTTTAATTTATTGCTACATTTTAGGTATTCAATATAATGGCATTCATCATTGGAAATTTGGACCTTTACATAATCTCTCTTGGTTCTTATTTTCCTCCCTCCCCTCCCCTCCCTTCAACCCCTCCATCCCTCCCTATTTACAAAGACTTTGTTTCCATTTTTTCTTTTTCTCATATTAATTCCATTCCCTTCTTTCCTTCTCCATAACCCTCCCACTACCCTTCCGCTTTGCCCCTTTTCTTCCTATTTCACATTATCTATTATACCTTATAGTCCTTATTTACACTTTCAGTTTCTCACACTAGAGAAACTATTCTGTATTTACACATGTGTGTCCTGTTTATTTCACTTAAGAGTATTGCCTCAATGTGAATCCATTTAGCTATAAATGTCTCTAATTTCTCATTTTTTATGGCTGAGTAGTACTCCATTTAATTAAAAACCACATTTTCTTTATCCAGTCTTCAGTTGATAGGCATTTGGGCTCTTTCCAAGTTTTAGCTATTACAAATTGTGCTGTTAAGGACCCGAGTTCAATCCCTGGTAACAAAACAAAAAAAAAATTGTGCTGCTATGAATATGGGTACAAATATATCACTGTGGTATGATTCTTTTCATTCTTTGGGGAAGATACCCAGAACGGGAATAGCTGGGTCACATGGGACTTCCAGTCCTAGTTCTTTGAGGTATCCCCATATTGATTTCCACAGTGGTTGCACCAGTCTACACTCCCACCAGCAATGGAATAGTGTTCCACTTTTCCCACAGCCCCACCAGCATTTGCTATTGGTTGATTTCATGATAGCAGCCATTCTTTCTGGAGTGAGGTGAAATCTCAGAGTTGTTTTCATTTGCATCTCTCAAATGACCACTGATGTTGAACATTTTTTCATATGTTTATTTGCTATTTCTACTTCTTTGTCTGAGAAATGTCTTTTCATTTCAGATGCCCATTTTCAGATTGGGTCTTTAAATTTGGGAGGTCTGATTTTTTTTTAAGTTCTTTATAAATTCTACTTAGTAGACCTTTGTCTGAGGCATAGCAGGTGAAAATTTTTTCCCACACTGTGGGTTGTCTCTTCACACTTCTGGTGGTTTCTCTTGCTGTGCAGAAGCTTTTTAGTAAGAAGAGATCCTACTTGTTGATTGTTTGTGCTAGTTCTTAGGCAACTGAGGTTACGTTCATGAAATCTTTTCCTACACCAGTGTCTTCAAGAGTTCTACCTAACCTCTGTTCTAGCCGGTTCAGCATTTCTATTTTAATATTTAGATCTTTAATCCATTTCAATTTTAGTTTAGTGCATGGTGAGAGATACAGGTCTAGTTTTAATCTTTGGTAAGTTGAAACCCAATTTTTCCAGCACCATTTATTAAAGAGGCTATCTTTCCCCCAGGGAGGGTGTTTGGCTCCTTTGTTGAAGATGAGGTGATTGAGTTGTCTGGAGCTGTTTCTGCATTTTCTAATCTGTTCCACCAGTCCTCAGGTCTGTTTCTTTGCTAGTACCATGCTGTTTTTATCACAGAAGCTTTGTAGTATAGTTTCAAGTTGGGGGTTGTCATACTCCATGCCATGTCTCTGTTGCCCAGAATTGCTTTTGCTATTCTGGGTCTCTTCTTGTTCCAAATGAATTTTTGGATTGTTTTCTCAAGGATCGAAAAGTATGATGCTGGGATTTCAATTGGGATTGCATTGAATCTATATAGAAATTTTGGAAGTATGGCCATTTTCACTATGTTGATCCTTTCTACCCAGGAGCAAGGGATGTCTTTACATTTTCTGATATCATCTTCAATCTCTCTTTTCAGAGTACTACAGTTTTCAGAAAGGAGGTCTTTGATTTCTTTTGTTAGGTTGATTCCTAGGTATTTCAGTTTTTTGGATGCTGTTGTGAAAGAAATTATTTGCCCTATTTCTGTCTCAATGAGTCTGTTGTTCATTTAGAGGAAAGCTGTTGATTTTTGTGTGTTGACCTTGTATCCAGCTACTCTACTGAATTTGTTTATTAAGTCTAAAAGACTTTCGTTGGAGTTTTTGGGGTCTTCTATATAGAGTATCATGTCATTCTTCAAATAATTACAATTTAACTTCTTCATTTCCTATCTTTAGTCCTTTTATTTCTTTCTCTTGTCTAATTGCTGTAGCTAATGTTTCCAAAACTATATTGAACGGGAGTGGTAATAGGGGACATCCTTGTCTTGTTCCTGATTTTAGTATGAAGAATTTCAGTTTGTGACCATTTAGTATGATATTGGCTATTGGTTTTTCTTAGATGGCTTTTATCAGATTGAGATAGAGACCATTTTTCCAATTTTTTGTAGGGGTTTTATCATAAATGAGTGATGGATTTTGTCAAATGCTTTTTCTGCATCTATTGAGATGATCATATGGTTTTGTCCTTTGCTCTATTGATATACTCTATTACATTTATTGACTTGCATATGTTGAACCATCCCTGCATTGCTGGGGTGAATCCCACTTGGTCAGGGTGTATGATCTTCTTGGTGATCTTCTGCATTCTATTTGCCAGTAGCTTATTAAGGATTTTTACATTTATGTTCATTAGTGAGATTGGCCTATAGTTCTCTTTTTCAGTTGGGTCTTTCTCTGCTTTGGTGATCAAGCTGATAATTGCTTCCAGGAATGAATTTGGGAGTATTGCTTCCTTTTCAATTTCTTTGAAGAGTTTAAACAGTAGTGGCAGTAGTTCCTCTCTAAATGTCTTGTAGAATTCAGCAGTGAAGTCATCGGGACTTGGGATTTTCTTAGTTGGTAAGTTCTTAATTACATTTTCAATTTCATTGATTGATAATGGGTTTTTTAGGATTTTTAGGTCATCTTTGTTCATCTTTGGTAATTCATATGTATTTAGGAATCCATCTATTTCTTCTGTGTTTTCCATCTTATTGGCGTGTAGGTTCTCAAAGTAGGTATTGATCATCCTCTGGATTTCTGCTGGGTTTCACCCTTTTCATTCCTAATTGCATGGGTTTGGGCCTTTTCTTTCCTTTTTCTGATAAGTTGGCTAAGGGTTTGTCAATTTTGTTTATTCTTTCGAGGAACCAACTGTTGGCTTCATTGATTTTTTGTATCGTTCTCTTAGTCGCCATTGCATTGATTTCTGCTCTGATCTTTATAATTTTCTCCCTTGTATGAGCTTTGGCTTTGTCTTGCTCTTCTTTTTTTAGAAGCTTTAGGTTCACCATCAGGCTGTTTAATTGGGCTCACTCTGTTTTCCTAATATGAGTATTCACTATGAATTTCCCTCATAAGACTGCTTTCATTGTGTCCCATTGATTCCAATATGTTATATTGTCAATGTCATTTAATTGAAGGAACTGTCTGATTTCTTCTTTAATTTCCTCTATGACCCATTGGTTATTCAGAAATGCGTTTTTCAATTTCCATGTGTTTATGAAACTTTTGAGGTTTCTTTTGCTATTGATCTCCAATTTCATTGCACTATGGTCTGATAATATACAGGGGATAACTTCAATTTCTCTGCACTTACTTAAACATGTTCTATGTGTGAGTATGTGGTCTATTTTGGAGAATGACCCATGTGCAGCTGAAAAGAATGTATATTCTGATTTTGTGGGTGGAAGACTCTGTAAACATCTGTTAAGTTCATTTGTTCAACATTTCGATTGAATTCTAGTATTTTCTTGCTTATTTTTTGTCTGGTTGATCTATCTGTTTGTGACAGTGGGTTATTGAGGTCTCCCACTATTATTGCATTAGTGTATATATGATTTTTCATTTCCATTAGTATTTGTTTTGTATAGTTCGGCACACTAGTTTTTGGTGCATAGATATTTATTATTGTCATCTCTTCCTCTTGGATTGTTCCCTTGACAAGGATGTAGTGTCCTTCTTTATCTCTCTCAATCAGTGTTGGTTTGAAATCCACTTGATCTGCAAAGAGGACATCTACTCCTGCTTTTTTGCGGGGTTCCTGTTGCATGGAGTATTGTTTTTCATCCTTTAACTTTTAGTCTATGAGTTTCTTTTTGAACTAAGTGTGTTTCTTGTATGCAGCATATTGTTGTATCTTGCTTCTTGCCCCATTCTGCCAGTCCATTTCTTTTGATTGCTGAATTGAGACCATTAACATTGATGGTTATAACTGAAACGTATTGACTTGTCATTGCCATGACTTTTTCTGTTTGTTGGATTCTCCCCCTTTGCATTTAACTTCTTGTCTTTCCTGATGGATTCATGCTGTTGGACTTCGTGGGTTTGTGATCCTCGTTGTTCTTTCCTAGGATATTATCTAAAATTTTTTTTAGTTCTGATTTGGAATTCATGAAGTTCCTAAGGTGCTCTTTGCCATGAAATTATCTTATTTCTCCATCAATTTTGAAAGATAGTTTTGCAGGGTATATCAATCTGGATTGGAGACTGTTTTCCTTTAAGCCTTGGAATACATCACTCCAAGCTCTTCTTGCCTTGAGGGATTGAATTTGGAAGTCTGCTGTCATTCTGATGGGCTTTCCTTTGTATGTGATTTGTTTCTTTTCTCTAACTGCTTGTAGAACTTTGTTCTTCTGTTGGGTTTCTGGAATCTTGATAATTATATGACTATGAGTAGATATTTTTTTTGATCAAGGCTAGTTGGTGTCCTATATTCCTCACTTATCTGTATGTCAAGTTCTTTTCCCTTGCTTGGGAAGTTTTCTGCCATCACTTCTGTAAACAGTTTTTTTATGTCATCTGCACTCTCTCCTGTTTCTTCATTGACTCTGACCATCTTATGTTATTGTTCTTTGCATTGTCTAGCAGCTGCTGGATTAATTTCTCATGATCCCTTATAATTTTAAAGCAATTTTTCTTTTCCCATTCACTAATTGCCATCTTATCTTCTATATCTGAAATTCTGTCCTCACATTGGCTCATTCTGCTGTGTAGACTTTCAATAGTTTTTAATCTCCTGGAAATCTGTTTGCATCTGTTTTATGGATTCCATTTATTTCCTATATTGGGATTCCATCATGTTCCTCAGCTCCTCTCTAGATTTATTAATCATGTCTTGCACTAAGGGCACAATTTGTCCTGTTATCTGAGAAATTATTTCTGATTTCATTTTTTCCAGATCCTCTTTTGTTGCCATTTCAGGGAGTCCAGGAGGTTGAGTATCAGTGTTCCATCTCCTTTCCCTTTGGGGTTGACGTAGGTGATCTGGAAGTCTGGTTTTATGACTTGTTTCCTTGTCTTCTCATTTTGACGGTGTGGAGGGGTGGGGGGGTGTGTGCTGCTGATGCCTGTGCGGCTCACCTCATCTGCACTGGGAGTGGTGGTACAGTCACCCGGAACCCTCCTCTGTGCTGAGAATACACATTCTTTTCAACTGCACACAGATCGTTCTCCAAAATAGACCACATACTTGCTCATAGAACATGCTTAAGTGAATACAAAGGAATTGAAGATATCCCCTCTATAATATCAGATCATAGTGTGATGAAATTACAAATCAATAGCAAAAGATAGCACAAGAACTTCATAAACACATGAAAATTGAGCAAGACTATCCTGAACAACTGATGGGTCACAGAAGAAATTAAAGAAAAAATTAGACAGTTTCTACAATTAAAAGACAATGCCAGTACAACATATCAGAATCTATGGAACACAATGAAAGCAGTCTTATAAGGGAAACTCATAGCAGTGAATAATCACATTAGGAAAACAAAGAGAGCTCAAATAAACAACCTAATGCTAACATCAAGCTTCTAGAAAAAGAAGAGCAGGACAAACTCAAAGCTCATACATGGGAGGAAATTATAAAGATCAGAGCAGAAATCAATGCAATGGAGACTAAAAGAATGATGTGAAAAATAGCAAAGAGTTGGTTCTTCAAAAGAATAAACAAAATTAACTAACCTTTAGCCAATCTTATCAAAAAAAGGAAAGAAAAGATCCAAATCTATGCAATTAGGAATGAAAAGGGTAAAATTACAATGGACCCAGCACAAGTCCAGAGGATCATCAATACCTACTTTAAAACCTATACACCAATAAGGTGGAAAACACAGAAGAAATTGCCAGATTTCTAGATATGTATGAATTATCAAAGTTGAATGAAGATCTAAAAATTCTAAACAATCCAATATCAATTAATGAAATTGAAAACATGATTAAATCTTACCAACAAAGAAAAGCCCAGGTCTTGATGGATTCACTGCTGAATTCTACAAGACACATAGAGAACTAGTGCCACTACTGTTTAAACTCTTCAATGAAATTGAAAGGGAAGCAATACTCCCAAATTCATTACTGGAAGCAAGTATCACCTTGATCCCAAAAGCAGAGAAAGACACAACCGAAAAAGCAACCTATAGGCCAATCTCACTAATGAATAGATGCAAAATTCCTTAATAAGATACTGGCAAACAGAATGCAAAAGATCATCAAGAAGATCATACACCCTGACCAAGTAGGATTCATTCCAGGGATGCAGGGATGGTTCAACATATACAAAGCAATCAATGTAATACACTATATCAATAGAGCCAAGGACAAAAACCATATGATCATTTCAATAAATGCAGAAAAAGCATTTGACAAAATCCAACACCCATTCATGATAAAAAAAAAAAACCTGCAGAAAATTGGAATACATGGTCTTTATCTCAACCTGATAAAAACCATCTATGAAAAACCAACAGCCAAGATCATATTAAATGGTCAAAAACTGAAATTCTTCATACTAAAATCAGGAGCAAGACAAGGATGTCCACTATCACCACTCCTGTTCAATATAGTTCTGGAAACATTAGCCACGGCAATTAGACAAGAGAAAGAAATAAAAGGAATAAAGATAGGAAAGGAAGAAGTTAAACTGTCATTATTTGCTGACAACATGATACTCTACATAGAAGACCAAAAATCTGCCAAAAGACTTCTAGACTTAATTGACAGATTCAGTAGAGTAGCTGGGTACAAGCTCAACACACAAAAATCAATAGCCTTCCTGTACATGAACAACACACTCACTGAGAGAGAAATGGAGCAATCAATTCCTTTCACAATAGCATCCAAAACAATGAAATAACTAGGAATCAGTCTCACAAAAGAAATCAAAGACCTCTAATCTGAAAACTATAGCACTCTGAAAAAAGAGATTGAAGAGGATATAAGAAAATGGAAAGGCATCCCTTGCTCCTGGGTAGGAAGATCCAGTATAGTGAAAATGGCCATACTTCCGAAACTGCTATACAGATGCAATGCAATCCTGGTTGAAATTCCAACACCATACTTCACAGAACTAGGGAAAACACTCCAAAAATTCATTTGGAAGAAGAAGCAATTCTAGGGAACAAAGACAGTGTAGGGGGTATCACAATTCCCAACTCAAAACTAGACTACAAAGCTACTGTAATAAAAACAGCATGGTACTGGCAAAGAAACAGACTCTAGGACCAGTGGAATAGATTAGAAGATGTAGAAACAACTCCAGACATATTCAGCCACCTCATCTTTTACAAAGGAGCCAAACACCCTCACTGGAGGAAAGATAGCCTCTTTAATAAATGGTCCTGGAAAGATTGAGTTTCAACTTGCCAAAGATTAAAACTAGACCTATATCTCTCACCATGCACTAAAGTAAAATCAAAATAGATTAAAGATCTAAATATTAAAACAGAAACACTAAACTGGCCAGAAGAGAGGTTAGGTAGAACTCTTGAAGACACTGGCGTAGGAAAAGATTTTATGAACAAAACCTTAGTTGCACGTGAACTAACACAAAGAATCAACAAGTGGGATCTCTTCTTATTAAAAACTTCTGCACAGTAAGAGAAACCAGCAACAGCGTGAAGAGACAACCCACAATGTGGGAAAAAATTTTTACCAGCTGTTCCTCAGACAAGGGTCTACTATCTAGAATATATAAAGAACTTAAAAACATTAGACATCTCAAATTTAAGGACCCAATCCAGAAATGAGCAGCTGAAATGAACAGACATTTCTCAGACAAAGAAGGAGAAACAACAAATAATCATGTGAAAAAATGTTGAACATCACTGGTCATTCCAGAGATGCAAATGAAAACAACACTGAGATTCCACTTCACTCCAGAAAGAATGGCTGCTATCTTCCTATTTCACATTATCTATTATACATTTTGATCCTTATTTATGCTTTCAGTTTCTCAAACCAGAGAAACAATTCTTTATTTACACATGTATGTCCTGTTTATTTCACTTAAGAGTATGGCCTCAAAGGTCCAAAGTTGAAGGGGAAGTGGGAGGGGTAGGTGAAGGGAAAAAAGGGAAAGGAATTAATATAAGAAAAGGAAAAAATGGAAGCAAAGTCTTTGTAAATAGAGTGGGGTGGAGGGGTTGAAGGGAAGGCAGGGGAATGGGGAAAAAATAAGTACCAAGATATACTATGTAAAGGTACTAATTCCCAATGATGAATATCATCATATTGTATACCTAAAAGGTACCAATAAACTTAATGAATTAAAAAAATAACTGTACCAGTAAACATGACACCTCATTATAAACTAAGCTATTTTAAAATCACAAATTGGGCACACAAAAACAGAAATACTAAATGTTTCATTATGAAATATGGTTTCACAAAATGATAATAAATGTGGCTCTACAATTAGTAGCAAATATTTTAGAGAAAAAAATCTTATATAATATTTCTGAATAATTTAGACAGAATAACTTTATTTCTTTAATTTCATTTTTTAATTAGTACATATTTGCAATATATAACTAAAACTCTGGAAGGCATAAGCATAGGGAAAGACTTTAAACAGAAACTCAATTGAAGAGGGAATAATTTTAAGAACCTATTATAAGATCTTTTATAGTTTTCATTTTAAAACTTTTTCAAAAGGATATTATTAAAAAAGAAAAATATAGAATAACTGCTTTTATGAGTATACATGCAAAAATTATAAACAAAATAATAGCACTGAATTTTTTTACATTTATATAAAAGTGTGACCAAATGAGATCTATTCCATAATAGCATGTTTATTTCAAATTTGAAAATCAATGTAATTCTATACATTAACAGGAGTTTCAAAAAATTATATAGTTATTTTTGTAGATGTAGTACAAGTATTTGATGAGATTCAAAATTAAATTATAAAAAATCTATTAGCAAATAAGGATAGAAGATACTTTTCCTAATTTAATATGATAAAGAATATCTATTAAAAACCCCACAGAAAAAAATAAACTTCATCATGAAATGTTGAAAGTTTTGCCTTGGAAGTGGGCAAAGTGAAAAGCATACATGTCACTCTCACACCCAACACTATGCAGTCATTCCTATCTAGGGAAGAAGACAAAAAAGAAATAAATCTGTATGAGCAGCAGCACCGGGATTATCATGACATCTGCTAGAAACCAGTGACCAATGTGCCTTCTTTGATAAGATTTCCACCAACTACTTCTGCTCTTTTCCCATTCTGGTACCTTTTGGGAAGCTCACTGCAGGAATGGTACACTGTCAAATTTGGTAGTTTAGAACAGGGGCAGGATCCTGCGACCTGAAAATTTCAGGGCATGCAGTAGCTGGTGTCAACCTCTCTGAAGCCACTTGACCAGAAGGAACACTTGGCCAGGCTCTTTCCTGGGAAGGCTTCGGGGAAAAGCAGAGGGGGAGCTCCAATATTCCCCAGTGGGGAGACAGAGGGGAAGACACCCCCTCCCTAGAGAAGTTCACCCTGGAAAGTACATCTTGGGAGTACGCAGGTGGGAACTTGTGACCCTGGGCTGGTAGTGTTTTTCATGCTTTCCTGTGTTTGCCCTTCAGATCTCTTTCATACAGAGCCATTCTTCTAGAACTGCCAGCATTTCCTACGAAATAGTTCTTGATTAGGTTCCAATCCCTCTGGATTTAGAAATGTACAGTATACCACATTAGACATTTCCCTCTGCGTTCTTGAATAGTCTAGGAAGTCAGACTGGAAAAATAAGTATTTCCATTATTTTCACAATGGGAAATAGATATTTCAGTATCCAAGTATATGGAAAAATTGTAGTTTGGTAAAAAAAATAAGTCTATTTACATCCCTTCTCATGAGAGCAGAGGAATAGATTTTCAATGAAACTTTTTTTAAAAATCATTTTCTATTCTCATTAAGAAACAAAAGATCCATTCAAAATGTATGTTCCATCTTTATATGAAATGTTACTGCCAACAATACTATATTAAGAATGCTTCATATGAGAGATGGAAATTATCCTAATAGATATTCAGTTAGCAAAATACCCCTGTTTCCAGATCCGCACTACCTTTATTTAGTTGTAATAAAAACTGAAATAGTAGTTGAATTAAAGTGTAGATAAAAATAAATTGTTTCCAAAGATTACACAAACTCTTTATCATAGAGGTCACAATTCATAAAAAGAACATGATCAAAATGTATTTTCTGTACTCAGCCTGCCAATTTGTCTTATGTCCTTATCTTTCAAAATAGAGTTTTAAACAAATCAAGACTTTTAATGGTTTTCCCTGTCTTTGTTTTTCTGATCAATATTTTTACCAATGACTGGGGTACGGACAGCCATGATATACTGTCCTAGTAACGTTCGTGAGAGTGTGTGGCCCAGACCAGCCTGGCTGTCCCAGTATGAGAAGTAGAAATTAATATAGCAGATGGTAGAACAAGGGTCCAGTGGGCCACCGTATTGGATGGGAAGCAGCACTGTGAGTATTTGGTTGTGCACCAGTGGTACTGTATGACTTCCCGTAGAGTTGATGTGTATCTTAGGCTAGCATAGCTTTGGGGGAAAGCAGTCATTGCTCCCAGGTGTGCTGAGCCCATCATAGAGATCAGCTGTATGACAGAGTTCTGTTCCAGATCAGCTCAGAACTGGGGGATCCAAAAGAACTGCAGTGAGTTCGAAGGAGGACGCCCAAGATGGTAGGACATCTCCCTTGGGAGAAAGAAGATTTGCGACGGACAGCGCACTGTGCTCCTGTCCTCGTAGGACTGTGGTCAGTGAAGGAGGAGGCCGTGAGCTGTGGCAGTGGAAGGCTGGTCGCATCCTTTAGGGGAAAAGCTGTGAAAGAACAAATGTGGAGGAGTGATTAACTCTGGCCGAGCTGCGCACACAGAGCGCCTGTCGGCGATGTTGAGGGGAGCCTCAGGTCAGAAACCACAGACCTGCGGTGTCTGAGCCTGGAGGACTGGTCCAAGTCGTCTCTGCAGTGCCCTCCACACCAGACTTCTCAGGGCTGTCTGTGTGAAATCAGGCTTTCCTGGGGTGTCTTCCTCCCACCTCTCACTGTGACATGAAAGAACCCTTGTGTGCTGCCTCCTTCATGACCCAAGCAGAGCTCTTTCTCCTCTTACTTTTACTTCCCTGTAGCTCTTGCCACACTTGGCCTATAGCATTTTTCTCTTTCTCCTGTCTTTCTTCCTGGTCTGATGGTCATTTCTGACATGGTGGGGCAGGTTCTTACTCCCTGCCAGCTCCATGCCCTTTGTCCAAAAGCTTCTTGCCAGGTTGTGTATACACATCTTTGCTAATACTCACATAAGCAATGCTGAGAAATAGATGCATCATGTACAGGTACAATTCCCAATGAGAAATGTAATTGTGTTGTATACCTACAATGTGCCAATAAAAGGAAAAAAAAGAATCTGTGTAGAAAGAGGGGTTGGTGAGAGACCTCAAGTACTTTTTTATGTAACCAAAACAATATTGTACTGAACTTTGATTTAAAAAATAATTTCTTCTGAACTAAAGTCCTGCATATGCTTTTGCACACTGAAGAAACTAGTATTTTTGGAGGTCAACCAGACTATTGCTTGGGTTGAAAAGAATAGAAATCAAGAAATCAAAACAACAGGGTCAGGATTTGTTAGAGCCTTCTTTGAGCCCTTGTGTTCTGATCATGGCGAGTTTGTCTGGCTGAGAAAATAACCCCAAGGCCGAAAGTGTTGGTTTTCCAGAATCACTGCGTGGAAAGTCCTGCCTAACCATCTGTGGATCTGTGGGTTCTTCCTGGGGAGTGCAACAGGTGTACCTGAGACCATTTGTACCTGAGCCTCACCCTGTGGGGAGACGTTTCAGATGGACCAGCTTCCGCAGGAGCTGCAGCCCAGGGAGCTCACAGCTATGTGCAACTCGTCACCATCCCTGGACAAAGCCAAGGCGACTTGGCTGTGAGAACAGATATTTCTGAGAGCAATGCATTTGGGTCAGCTAAAGGTAAACATATTAGAAACGTTTCTTGCAGTGGCAGAACTAGAATATGCTTTGATGTCATTGATTAGAATAACTTTAATTTAAAAATAATTTTTCTATGACCACTTGCCCACACATTTAATATTCACCAGCATCATATCATAAGGGTTGGAAAGAGGCATACACTGCCTTCAGTGAGCTCAGAGTGCAAAGAGGTCCCATCTGCCACTGAAGTTCACTGCTGCCACTGGCTGAGGCTCCACTGTTTGTCACAAGGTGAATTTCTACATTGGGTTTTCATTTTGTTTATGCACTGAGTTAGGTTGCAGTTCATTACGTATGGGCTCAATGCGTAAGTACAGAGGCTTTCTTAGGCCAAAATTAGTTTGATCTAACAGGAGAGAGCCACTCCAGCCCAGCTCCCCCGGGTGGGTAAAGAGGTCTTCTTGCTTTCTCACTCAGAGTGACCTAAACCAAAGATAGCAGCTTCTTCGGGATGATTCTAGGAAGCTATCTGGGCCCTTCTCCTCTAGCAACGGCAACCTACCCGAAGACCTGTTGGCTGTGACCTCCTCAACCTCCATCTGAACAACTCTGGACAAGTGTGCTCTACCATGGCCCTGGGACACTGTCCGTGGGCCTCCTTCTGGAGCCCTTCCGCACTTCTCCTTATTCACCTGGATTACACTTTACTTGAGGCCCAGCTTTGACAGCTACCTCTTCCGAGACTACCCAGCTCCCAGGAGAGGTGGGCATCGTGTCCTCTGGGCTGAACAGCTCCTGTTCATCATGACTGCAGGATTTATTAGCTGTCATTTTGACTGTGTGTGAGGTGTCATTTCTCCCACTTCAGTCATCACGTCTTTCAGGGCAGGCAGTGTCCTATTCCTCCCTGTATGCCCAAAGCTCACCCCGGTCTGTGTTGAAGAATTGTGCTAACCTAAAGGAAGCCAACCCGCTCATCATCTTAGTGCACTGCATTCTCAGATTCTGTCAGGCTCCCGCGTCACATGATGTGAGCCAAGACGTGTTTTTCTGAAACAGCCACAGCACCGAAATAGCCAAGTTCACAGAGGGAGTGTGGGAATCACTTGTGGAGTAGATGAAGAGATGAGTGTTCAAGCTGGTTCCTTTTGAACTCAAGCTGTTTATTAGCACAAAGTGGAGTAAATTAATTTTTCTCATATCAGATAAAAGAGTAACTTGATCAAAATTTGATAGCATCTTGTAAACAGAATGCTTAGCTAGCACAATAAATAGCTGTCCAGCAGTCCTAATTCTTGCTCCTGAGACAAATCACGGCAGCAGATCGCCCACTGAGCCTATGCAATGCACTTGCTCGGGTCCGACCTCAGTCTGTTGCATCAGCCTCTGCAAGTGAACTGAGACAGCTGTTTTGCTTCATTTTCCCAAACATCCCAAGATTGATGTGAAATTACGGTTGAGAGCCATCCTGGCCTTATAACTTCCTGGCTGTGATCATTAGAACATTTTTTATTTCTCTGAGCCCCAGTAGTCTGGGCTGTAAAAGGAAGATAATTATTATGCTTTCCTCCTAAAACTGAGTAATAATTAGGTGGAATAATTCCATATGAAATATTTAGCATGGTACCTAAAATACCAAAGGCCTTGTTATTTTCATCTTACAAGTAACCTCATTTTTGTTATGAGAGTGTGGGGCACACACCACCTGTGAACTGCTGCTGCCACACTCGGCCAAGAACCTAACTCCAATTCTTGTCCCTGTAAATACTTGAAACTGAACTGACCCGATACTCCTAACTAAACTTAGCAAGTGAGAGAAAGGTATGTTTGTAAAGTTTCAACTCATCCCTTCCATCAGTCTCTGCCATCAAGCCCCAAATTCCCCCCAGTTATTTCTAAGCATCAAATCATTCAGGCCTTTTTCAGGTGTGAGGTTACCATTTCCCAAAGGAGAAGGAGAGCAACAGAAAACAACCTTGAGAAAAATGTCCTAACTACCACTTCTCCCAAGGGTGACTTCCAGCCGGAGTGACCAGCAGCACAGGAGCCCCTTGGGAAAGGCGATTGGGACTCCTTTGTTCGCCTCCTGGGTGTTCTTCTGCCAGGCATCCCTGTGACCCAAGAACTCTGCAGCATCCATCTCCTGGTCACGAGAAGCAGCCAAGGAAGCGCATTCTGTGCAAATCATAGCTCCCACACCCTTCAAGAGGAGTTCATAAGCCGATTGGTGGACTAGCATCAGGGAGAACAGGTGAATATTTATAAGGGGAATAAATGCTTAAGGCTGGAAAATGAGCCTCTTTGAAAAAAACCAAAAACCCATACGAATTTCTGCACTGTTTTCTTTAAGGGTGCTCATTTTTCCCACCTTAAGCCTTGGTTTTCCTTATACATATTAACCTGTTTGCTCAAATAGCAATAAATAATTTTGTTTTTGAGCTTATCAGAGAAGGAAAAAGGACTTCCTGTGCTGAATGTAAGAGGGGAAGAAGGAACAGTCTAGAGTTGAGAAAATTACCAAATATCAACAGAGATAGTGTCGGTACTGGGTCCACCCCTCCTGCTTCTTCACAACATCGTCAAAGGCGATCTCCTCGTGACCTGGGGGAGTACTGCTCTCCCCATCCTGCAGCACAGAAGTGGAGAATGACAGAAGAGAATTCTCACCCGCACAACTGCTGGGGCAGGGACTCTGCACAAACTCGCTCCATTTCACAGTCCATCTCCTCCTATTAGACATCTCTGTGGAGCAGAGAGGACGCCCACACCTCAGACTGTGCGAACTCAGACAGAATATCACACTCGTCTTGTGTGTGAGGAAAGCTCCACACGCCCCGGCCCGCCCTGAGGGCTGGCCTGCAGAGTGGACGAGACCCCGGGCTACCTGAGGAGTGTGCAGGGCCGACAGACTGATTTTAGGCATTTGGAAGTCGTAAATAAAACAGTTTGAGACTTGGAGCTAAAAGAAATTGGTCATAAAGTAAGGATGATTTTCCCCCTAAGTCTTCATGCTTTAATTAGTAGAAGATTCTTTTTTAAAACTTACTATGAAAAAGAAATGCAAGCTGCAAGACTGCATGTGACATTTCTTCTGTTTCCTCAGATAAGGAAAACGCTAACTTTGTTTAATCTTTCTTTGAATGAAAAATAAAGCTAAGAACATTTTTATTAACAGGTAGCTAATATCATAGGACTCAATGTGATATTTCTAAACAGGCATAATGTGTGCCTGACCAAACCCAGCCTCCCTGCATCCACCCACCCCAACCTCTGGTGCTCACTGGTCGGTTTTCTTTTTTTTTAATTTTCACATGCAAGAGAGAACATGTGCTACTTGAATTTCTGCATCTGCCATATTTCACTTAAGACTGTGTCTTGCACTTCCATCCGCGTTGCTGCAAAGCGACAGCATTTCATCCTTCACTGTGGCTGGAGGATGTTCCCTCGTGTCTGCATGCCACACGTTCTCCACCCAGGCCAACCGGTACCCCGGCTAAGGTGGGTCGTATCATACTGCAGGCCTAGGCATGCACTTTCTCCTTGGTGTGCTGACTTCATTCCTTTTGGCCATAGACTCAGGGGAAGAAAAGCTGGATCATACGGTGGATCTAGTTTCAGTTTCTGAGGCACCTTCATCCTGCCCTCCAACGTGTTTGTGCTGATTTACACCCTGCCCACAGTGGATTAGAGTTCATGTCCTCAGCAGCATAGGTTATTCTTATTTTTATTTTCATATTATAGTCATTATAACTGGGGTGAGATGATGTCTCATTTAGGGTTTATTTTTCTCTGGTGACTGATTATGATGAGCACAGTTTTCATGTATTCATTGACTATTTGTATTTCTTCTTTTGAGAAGTGTCTATTCAGATCATTTGCCCATGTGAATTGCATTACTTGGTTCTACTGCTGTTGACTTTCTATTTGCTGGATATTAATTCTTTGACAGATGAATACTTGGAAAATATTTCTACCCACTGTGCACATTGTCTCTGGACTCTGTTGTTTCCTTTACTGTGCAGAGCTTTTTAGCTGGATGTCGCCACATTTTGTCTGTTTTGTTTTTGTTTCCTGTGTTTTCATACTCACACCCAAAAAGGCATTGCCTACAACAATATCTTGAAGTATTCCCCTGCACTGTCTTCTACAGTTTCATAGTTTCAGACATTTGGGTCTTTGATCCATTCTGAGTTTATTTTTGTACAGAATGAGGAACAAGAGTCAAAATTCAATCTTCTGCATTCAGGATGCAGTTTTCCCAGCACCGTTTATTGAAGACACTCTCCTTTATCCAACGTACGTTTGTGGTGCCTTTGTGAAAAATCCATGGGCTGTTGCCCTTGGGTTTATTTCTGGGATCTCTATTTCTCAGCAGTCTGTGTGCCTGTTTCCGTGCCAGTATCCACTGTGAGAGTTTGTATGGCTCTCTTGAAATCAGGCATGTGAAGGCCCCAGCTTTGTTCTTTTCATTCAAGATTGCCATGGCGATTCAAGGTCTTTTGTGCTTACATGTGAATGGTAGAATTGTCCACAAAGATAAAGTATCAAAGCACTTGGTGTTTCCTCATTAAGTTCTCAAAATCTTACCATGTGCTGAGGAGAAACACTTCTCAGTGCTTTCTGCTCTTTACAAAGGCCTGAGTGAGGAGGAGGAGGACTCAGAAAGTATGATGCTTAGAGAGAGTGGTACCCACGAAATAGGTTTGGAACCATTATTCACAGACTTTCTGAAATGTCCTCTGAAATGTCTATAATTTGGCTTCCCAAAACGGAATTACATATCACAGAGTTTTTACAAGAAAAAAAGAAATAAAAGGAGCACAGTAGGTAAGCGAATCCGTCTGCGAAATTGTACCGGTTTAAAATGATGGTTCGTGCCAGGCGAGAAGCTAGGGCCCCCATAAGCACTGTCCCGTTTAACCCTTAGGACAGCTGTCATTACCCCTTTATCAGAATGGGACACTGAGATCTGGGGAGGTCAGTTAGCTGCCCGACCCATGTAAACCCTTGGAGGGGGAACCCAGTTTCTCTGATCCCTAACCTGCGTACTTGAAAGGCTTGGGTTCAAATTCTGGTTCCACCAGCTCTATGGACATTGGAAAATTTGTTAACTTCCCTGTGTCCTTATCTCCAAACTGGAGGCCAGTAATAGAGTACATAAAGCATAGGATTGCTGTCAGGATGAAATGACTTCAGATTTTCAGGTACTTGGACCTGAGATTCCCATCCAGGACTCCAGGGTGCCCCAGGATGCTGTGGCCAACTCATAGATTGTTGGGCCATTTATGTTTTTTCCAGCAAAATGTGGTGTTGCCTGACATTTGTCCGTCACTGAATGAACTACTCACTGTGGTTCACAGTTTCAACATCAAAGACCTCTGGGTTTCTTTTGATGGTGCTATGTCTTCATCAAGCTAGATTTCCAGCTCTGCTGTGATGAAAGGCAAGTGGCATCCAAGTCAGTGTGGAGCAGGCAGAGAGAGTGGAGAGGAGACGGAGATGGGGAGAGAGAGAGAGAGGGAGGGAGAGAGAGAGAGAGGGAGAGAGGGAGGGAGGGAGGGAGAGAGACAGGGAGGGAGGGAGGGAGGGAGGGAGGGAGAGAGAGCGCAAGCCCATGTTTTTGAGCCAGGCCAGTTATTCAGAAAAGAGTCACCAAACAGTAAGAAGCTACTGCAGCAGCCAGATGCCTTCTTCCAGCCATCCTGTGCCTGGAGAGGGCAGCCTCCTCCTCCCTCCTGAGGAAGCCCTGCCCCCAGAAGCACAGCTCCCTGCTTCCAGCTTTGTGTTCCTTCTGCACTGCTTCCAATACCCTAAAATACATACTATATTGGTTTACCTTTACTATTTTCACAGCATCCCCAACACTACCTAAATGCTTTCTTTCAGCTGCAAGACATTCTGCTGTTTCTTCTAGTCACAGATTCTGCAAAAGATGCTCTGAAACTTGAGGTTCTCAATGACCTTCAAGGGACCTTCAAACATCCAGCTCTGAACCTGTACGTCCTCCCCTTTTTAAGCCCCTTGCAAAGGGCATGCTTAGCACAAATTTTCTGTCCACAGACCCGGTGCTGAGCTACCTTAGCTTATTCCTTAAGGCCTCTTTTCTCGTGCTTATGGGTCTTCCAATGGGTCTCTCACCAGGTCACCCCTAATTCTGATTGGCTTCACTAACGGGCACCATTGCCTTCCTGGCCGTGAACACGCTTCCCGATTAGTGAAAGGGGATAGAGCCTCCATCCCAGTAACACGGCAGACCACTGTAGGCCGCACCCTCTTGGGTTTTGAGTCCACCTCTATGGACTCTCCTTCCCTGGCATCACATGTTGTCATGTCAATACCATAACCTCTTTGTCCATGAGTGCACAACAGGGGTGAGCACATCTATTTCCTAGAGACGGCGCAAGAATGAAATGGAATGCTGAACGTGAAGCTCTTAGCCGAGCCCAGCAGTCTTCAGGGTCATGAAAAGGGAACCCAATTCCCCACCCAGTGAGGACAAGGGAAAGTAGCACCAGGGGTAGTCAGAAAGGCCTCCAAAGTGTTTCATGACATTATTCCTGGATCCATGTCATGTTACGATACCTGGTAAAAAGAAGTTTGCAAGTATCACTAAGGTTAAAACAGGAAGATTACCTGGATTATTAGGTGGTCTCAATCCTTGAACCCTTAAAAATCAAGTGTCCTTTAGCTGGACTTGGGAGTGTAGCAGAAGAAGACGTTAGAGAGACCCGAAGGGTAACATGGAAAGGACAGGAAGGAAGGCAGCCTCGAGGGAAGATCTGCCACATCTGACAGCCAGCTAGGGACTAGGGTCTTGATCCTGCAATGACAAGGAACTGAATTCAGCCAACAATGGATTTAACTTGGAGGCAGATTCACCCCCAGAGTTTCCAGAGAGTGACAACGTCCTCCCAGTATCCTGATTTCAGCCAAGTGTACTCACAGTAGAGGACCCTGAGCTGCCCCAGGCCCCACAACAGAACCATGCAATGATGGGGTGATGCATGCATGTTGTTTAAGCTACTGAAGTCATGGAGATCTGCTCCTGCAGTAGTAAGAGAAACAGGCACACAGCCTGCATCCTGTATTTGGTTTGTGCAGGAAAAGGCTTTCAAGGAAATGCAGGCTCCAAGTCACTGTGCAGTGTCCCCTCTCAGACTGTGGCAGCAGATATTAGCAGTGGCCACACAAAGCCACCAGTTACAACGACACAAGAGTCAGGAGGCTGAGGGACTCAGAAGTGGACCTTGCCTCTCACGGCACCTATGGCTACAGCCAGGTCTGGTGCCAGGGAGGAAGCACAGAGAAACAGGAGGGGATGCCATCCGACAGGACTCAGCCGGAGACCAGGGGTCCGCAGGATCCTGAGCTTGGCATCCAGGGATGCATATGCTGCTGGAAAACATATTAAGGTCAATTCAGCCAGGAGATATGACGCGTGAGAAGAGTTACCGTGGTCCTCCTTCTCCATGGGGAAAGGTTCCAGGAGAGTCCTCTGCATGCCTGAAGCCACAAATACACACTATGCTTCACCTTGCACATACTTAGCTATGACAAATTTTAATTTGTAAATTAGGCAAAGTAAAAACTGAACCACAACTAACAGTAACACAGTGATTATAGTATGTATTGTAATAAAACTTATGTGAATGTCCTCTCTTTCTCCTTTCTCTCTCCCCTCTCTCAATATCTTATTGTACTTTCACCTTGAGACTTAAAGAAGCACTTTGCAATTTCTCTGTTTGAGCTGCCAGTGTCACTTGTGTTTTGGTGCCCTTATTAAGGAAAACATGGGTGACCTGAATACAAGGAGTGTGATATCGTGACGATCGATCTGATAGCTGAAGAAACATCCGAGCGGCCGCCAGGTGCAGGGAAGGGGTGGACACGCTGGACACAGGGAGGATTCACATCCCCTGCAGGACAGAGCCAGCGTGAGATTTCATCATGAAACTCGGAACACAAAGCAAGTTAAAACTTATGAATTGTTTATTCCTGGTATTTTTCATTTCATGTATTTGGACCGCAGCTGACCACTGGTGACTGAAACCACAGAAAGTGAACTTGTAAAGAACAGGAAATCCGCTGCTAACAGGGCTTTTGTTGGTTGTCTGCGTTTATTTCTCCTGCACAGACTTGGTGAACATCCGGTTTAGCACCTTCCAGAGAGTGACCACACCCTTAATTCAAGGATGAAAACACAATTTTAAAGGAACAAAATAGGATCTAACTTCAAGGATAAATGTGGATTTTAAATTTTTTCAAGCCTGTTCCAACATCTGAAGCCACCTGTCTCCCAGAGGTCCCCACTGACCCTCCATCCTGGAAAGGAATGACCTCGCTCTGCTCTCTGTGCTGCCCCTGCGTGCTGTGAGGCCTTGTATCCAGATGTCCCTCAAATCCTCACGCAGTCACAGGAGGGGCTTCTCAGAGGTGGCGGATCTAGGGTGTTGGTGCTGGGAGTGAGGCGCCCTGCCCTGGGTGTGAGTCCTACCTGCACCAGGAGCAGGTAGCCTGGATGGAACATAAGGTACGAAGGAGGGCTGCTGCCCTTGCTTGCTGCTCTTGCTTCTGCTGGCCCTGCTGCAGCTTGGCTGGTGCGGCCTCCTGCTCGCTCTGCGATGCCCTCTGCCATTCCCCCTGCCTGGGAGCCGGCTGACTATGGGCTGAAACCTCTACAAACTGAGCCAAATAAACCCTTCCTCCTTTAACTTTAGGTGTTGGGTATTTTGTCTCAGCAATGAGAAAAGTCACTAAGACCCGCACCCACAGTCCAAGCACATCACAGACCTAGTGTTCTGGCTTTCTTTTGTTATAAGCAGCTATAGGAGTACCTGCTTGACAAATATCTCCATGGTCTCTTCCTGCCAATCATAGTTCTGCTGTGGACAGGTGGACGATGTATCTCTCTGTTGTCGCTCTCCTTTGCTGTGCAGAAGGTTTTAAAGTTGGTGTAGTCCCGTTTGTTCACACTTGGTCATCAAGAGTCCTGTGCAACTTGAGCTGTTTTCAAAGTTATGGCTTCAACTATTTCCCCTGCACTATCCTCAAGCAGTTTTAAAGTTTCTGTTTGTTTATCTAGGTCTTCGACCCATTTCGATTTGATCTTAGCGAAAGGGTGAAAGACATGGGTCTAGTTTCGTTCCTCCGAATTTGCATGACCGGGACTCCCAGCATCGCTTCCTGAAGAGGTTGTCTCACCTGGACTGTGTTTGGGGGCCTACGTCAGACATCAGATGGCTAAGGACGCATGGGGCTATTTCTGTATCCTCTGCTCTACTCCATTGGGCTGCATGTCTGTCTCTGTACCAGCGCCACACTCTTCTTGTTACTCTAGTTTCCTTGGAATCCAGAACTGTGAGGCCTCCTGCTTTTCTCTTTTTGTTTGGGGTTGCTTTGGCTATTCTGGCTCTCTACTTGTTCTGTATAAATTTTGGGATTTTTTTTTCCAGTTCTGTGAAAAATGTTGGCATTTTACAGGGATTGCAATAAATCTATAGATTACTTTTGATAATATGGCTGTCTTTCTTCCTTATGTAACTAACTCCTAATCATGCTTCAGAATTTCACTCAAAGCATTCTTGACAGCCTTGTCTTACTACACCCCTATTCACTCTTCCATAGATATTGGGAGGTTCATTAAAAATTCCCCAAATGTTGGGGAGGTAGAAGTGAACAAAACTGAAATGTGTATTTTCACAGAGGTTACAGTCTAGAAGATATGAATCAAGCACTAATCAAAATCAAATAATTCACATATAATCACAGGTTGTGAGAAAGCTGCAGAGGCGGGATGATGGGAATAGTAATAAAGAAATCACTCTATGTCTTTTTCCCTGTAGCTGATTTATTAAGAAAAAATATACAGGTAATTTTCCCTCTCCCCATAGAAAGACACTCAAGAGATGTGGATGGTGGTTTCCGGTCGTCACCTTGGAGGTGGAGCTGCCAGGTGGAAACAGGGTCTGGTCCTCGGTTCTGCGAGCCCTGAACAACTCTGTGCAGTAGAAATTCAATGTGAGTCACGTGTGTCATCTGCACTCCAGCTGGAGACCGTGAACATCTTCTCTCCCTTAAGTTTTCTCTTTTCTCACATTAGAAACTAGATATTAATGTCTAAGATGTTAAAAGCACTTGCACACACAGGGAAAACTGGAAAGTAACCAGGAAAAGGCCCAGGCTCGGAAAGACCAGAGGTGGTCTTGTGTTATGTTCCTGGCTGCTCTTCGGCACAGGACAGCCTCCAACAATCAAAAATCCAAACACAAGAAACCAAAGCAATATCAAAAACACCAAACCATGTGGAAGGAGTTTCCAGAGTTACCAAATTATTAGATTCAATGTCCAGATTCAATGTACTCAGGGTATACAAAGAAACACACAAAGTATGGAATGTTCAAAGAGAAAACATGCAACAAAAATGGTTCCTGGAAAAGACCTTAGAGCAGATTCACTAGAAAGAGACTTTGAAACGATTGTCATAAAAATGTGCAAAGAAACTAAAGGGAGATGCAGAGAAAATCAAGAAAATAATGCATAACCAAACTGCATATATTAATAAAAAGGCAGAAAACTTTAAAACCATGAATTCTAGAGCTGAAATATATGATAACAGAAATAAGAAAATGCACTTGCGTGAATCAAAAGTAGAGAAAAGTATGAGCAACCTTAAAGATGATAGAATCTCGACTCTGGGGAATTAGAAAAAATGTTGAAGAGAAATGAAGGTAGTAGCCCAAGAAGCTTTGATGTCACATTAACATTAAGAAGACCAACATTTTCATTATAGGAGCCAGAAGAACATAAAAAGAGGCACAGAAAGGGTTTGAAAAATGAATGCCTGGAAACTGCCAAATTTGGTGAAAGACATAAAAATAACATCCACAAAGCTCAAAGAACTACAAGTGAGGTGAATGTAAAGAGATGCTTGCCCAGATGCACTATAAATAAACTTTGAAAGATAAGGAAAAGAATCTTGAAAATACTGAAGGAGAAGTGATTAGTCACATACAAGAGATTTTCAGGAAGACTATCAACAGACTTCTCAACAGCAACTTTGAAGACCAGAAAGCATGGCTGCATATTCAATATATTAGAGAACAAAGCTATCAACCAAGAGTGTTTGTTATTGTTTAGATCTAGAATGCTCCCCCAAAGTCTCTTGTGTTCCAAGGTGGGGTGACTGGAAAGAGACTGGATCCCAGAGCAGGGAGGTGCTGTACTCAACAGTGGATCAATCCACTGATGAATCCAGCTGAGTGTGCGGTTAGAAAGTGCAGCCCTTTCTAACCAGAAGAGGTGGTCCCTGGAGGTATGGCCTGGAAGAGTGCATCTCTCTCCCTGGATCTTCCCTCCTCTCTCTGCTTCCTGGCCACCATGACTTGAGCAGCTTTCCTCCGCCAGATCTTCACGATCCCCTCTGCCTTAGAGCTGGCCAAGTGCAGACTGAATCCTTTCCAGCTCTCTTCCTTCAAGTTGCGGGTGTCGGGTATTTTGTCCCAGTGACAAGAAAGTGACTAAGTCCTATATTCAACAAAACTGTCCTTCAAAGTCAAAGAAAAAGCTAAGACATCCCCAGATAAATCGAAGCTGTCAGGACTCATTACTATTAGTCCTATCCTGCAGGAAACGCTCTAAGGAACCCTGCCAGGTGAGCCGGAAGGTACTAGACAGAAATTCGAAGCCGCTGAAACAATAAAGATCTCAATAAAGGTAAATCCACTGGCAATCATAAGGCCATGGCTCCTTTTTACCTTTGCATTGAGAAATCTCATTTTAATAGAAAAGTGTGCAATAGCACAGATACAGCTCCTTTTTCTCGCTGACAAAGTAAGATAGGCTTCAGAGATAGGTGCAGTTGTGCTGGAGAATTCTGACTCTCATTAAAAGTTTTGAGCGTAGCAGAGGAATTCAAATATACATAACACCCCGAACTAACAACAAGACAGAAAGAAACGCACTCAGTGACATTTTAGCAGCCAGCCACCAATGGCTCGCACAGACCCATGGGCTGCAAGGAATCTGGGCTCCTGGGCTTCACACCTTTATATGTTCTGAAGAACAACCACAAATACTGTAGTTGAAAAAGCATTCTGTACATGTATTCAGTACTTCAGGGAATCAGAGCAGGCAAGTGAAGCGCCCTAAACCGTAGGAGTGGAGTTGTAAAGCCGTGGAGTTCTTACGTTATTGTAGTTGGACTGCTATGAATTCAGTATAGAATATGACAACCCTAGGTACAAGATGTGATCTGTACAGTAACCACAAAGAAAACAACCTTAGACTATGGACAAGAGAAACTGAGAATATGATTTAAACATTTCTCTCTAAAAACCAACTAAACACAAAGGACAATAATGCAGGGAATGAAGGAGAAAAAGCTTGTAAGACAAAACCTAACAAGAAGACAAAAGTAAGTTCTCCTTAATTATTAATTACTTTAAAAATAAATGGATTAAATTCTCAGAGAGAGAGAATAGATATGAGATTGGACACAAATAGGTTGGAAGTCAAAGAACAGAAAATGATATTTCACACAAATAATAACCACAAGAGAGCAAGGGAGGCTTTACTGGTATCAGATAAAATAGATTTTAAACAAAAAAGATTCCAGGAAAACAAATGACAGCATTATATATTAAAGAAATTTCAATACAACAAGAAAATATAAAAATTATAAAGATTTATACAGCTAGTAGCAGCCGATTCAAATATATGAAACAAAACCAGACAGAATTAAAGAGAGAACCAAGTCTACAAAAATAGTTCAATATTTTGATAGTGAGTAGAATAATGAGACAGAAGATAAGTAGTAAACAGAGGTCTTAACATGATAAGCTGAAGGAGTTGCCCTTTTTTGATTTCAAAACTTACTACAAAACTGCAATAACAAAATAGTGCAATGGTGGCATAATGGGACAGAAAGCCAGACACAAACCCTCCCGTGTGGAATCACTGCTGATAAGCTTGCCAAGATCTTACATGGGAAAAGACAGTCTTTTCAACACAAAGCTGGGAAAACTTGCCCACATGCAAATGTATGAAGTTGCATCCTGACCTAACATATGTGCAAAAATTAACTCAAAATGGATTTAACACTTAGAAGAAAATCTAACAAAATATAGGACAGAAATCTTCATACCTGGACTAGGATTTCTTGGACACTAAAGGCACAGCCAACAAAAGAGAAAACAAATTACACTTCATAAAAGTTGAAATTTTTTTCATCAAAATACAATTTCAACAGAGTAAAAAGGCCACCCACAGGATAGGAGAAAGTATTTGGAAATCTGTGAAAGAGCTGGTACTCAGAAATATATAGACAACTTCTATAACACAACAAAAAATGGATTAAAATGGCCAAAGGACTCAAACAGATACATCTCCAAAGAAGATAACCAAGTGGCTGATAGGCACATGAAGAGATGCTGGATATCTGCAGTCATTAAGGAATGCAAAACTCACTCCCTACAGGATAGCTTCTGTCAAAAAATGAAACTAAATGGAGAAAAACAAATGTCAGTGAGGATGTAAAGAAACTGGAACTTTTGTGCACTCCTGGTGGAAAATAAAAAGATGTGGCTGCTATGAAAAACAATATGGCAGTTATTTACAAAGTTGAAAGTAAAATTACCGTATCAGGCAGAATTCCTTTTCAGTGTACTCAAAGGGACAGAGCAGGTCTTTAAGAGGTACCCCTATATTAGTACACCTATATAGGTACACCTATATTCCTAGTAGCCTTATTCCCAACAGCTAAAACACAGAAGGAACTCCCAGGCCCATCCACAGATGAATGGACAGGCAAAATGCTATATAGTGAAAGAGTGAAGTACTCCACCTGTTAACAAGAGAAGTTCTGATGTGTTCTGCACCATGCATGAACTCTGAAGTCAGTGTGTGAAGTGAGACAGGACAGAGACAGACAGACACCTTTCTATAGAGGGACTGAGAGTAGTCAGCAGCATAAAGACAGAAAGTAAGATGCTGTGAGGAAAGAGGAGAGCTACTCCCCAATGTGTCAGAGGTTCCATTTGCCAGGGTGGTAGGAGTTATAGAGATGAATGGTGGTGACCATCCCATAGCACTGTGGACACACTTAACACCAATGAGCCGTACACTTTAAGTGGTTCAGATGGTGAAGTTTACCTTCCACGTGTGTTCACACTATGAAGAAAATGGGGAACACTGACAAAGGGGCCAGATCTCGTGTGTCTGTAATGGTACTTGAAAATGGACCATATAAAGGAGAAAGAAGGAAAGCAATAACCAAAAAAAAATTAAAGAAAATCCCTGAGGTGTAGTGCAGCTTCCATCTTCACATGAAAAAGCCTTCTTGAATGTGAGACAAAATGGTCCACTAGCCAAGCATAATAAAAATCCCGTTGGCAAGGTCACTTCCAGGGTTAGGAAGTAAAGCAGGAGAAGGGTAGGGAATGCATCTTAGTGCTGGTGGGTAAACTTGAAAAAGGGATATATAAGTCTTATCCACAAATAGAAGCATAGTTCACTATTAGGAAATCTGTTAATGTAGTGCAGCATATAAATGGACAGAGAATGAAAACTTCAAAAAAGATACTGAAATGATACTTGAACACTAACAAAGAGAAGACATAACCATAGCTGAGGTAGACATCAAGGTCAGTCTGATGTTGGCCAAGAACTTTAAAAACTAATCTGTTATAAAGTTGAATTATTCAGCATTATTTTGGAAATTTTTGGCCAATGCAATAATTTCTTTGCCCCTAACAATAAGTCAAAAGTAAAAATGAAAAGAAGAAATTGAATATCATAAATATTAGAAAAGAAGAGGCAAACTTACCATTATTTTTCTAGGCTGCCATTTTATACCTATAAAATTTACAGCAACTAAATAACTCTTAGAACTGACTCATAAATTTAGTAAGTTGGTTAATTAAAAATCAGGGTACAGCAGTTGAGGCCAGAGCGGCAGCAGCCATGGACGGCTCTGTGTGGACCGGAGGCCTCCTGGAGATCAGCGAAACCCTGGTGATCCAGCAGCGCAGGGTGAGCATCTACAAGGGCAAGGAGAAGATAACGTTTGATGCTGGGACCTCCTCCTCAGTACACACCGACTGATTTGGAGAGACCAGAAAAGTCATGAGTGCTGCACGGCCATTCCTTCTTCCCAAATTGTGTTCATTGAGGAGCACGCAGCTGGAATGGGGAAGAGTGCCAAACATAGTGGTTTATCTGCACCCAGCTCCTCCTAACACAGAGCCGGGCCCGTTCCAGAGTAGTAAGAACTCTTACATCAAGCTCTCCTTCAAAGAGCACGGCCAGACTGAGTTTCACAGGCATTTGTCAGAGGAAATGACACAGAGAGGATGGGAGAATATGCCAGTTACCCAGTCATTACAAACAAATAGAGGACCTCAGCCAGGAAGAGTAAGGGCTGTTGGAATTGTAGATATTGAAAAGAAACTGGAAGAAAAAAGAAAAGAAACTGACAAAAACATTTCTGAGGCCTCTGAAGACCTCAGCAAGTTAATGATCAAGGCTAGAGAAACGGTAGAATTATCAAAATCAATTGCTAATAAAATTAAAGAAAAGCAAGGTGACATCACAGAAGACGAGACCATCAGGTTTAAGTCCTACTTGCTGAGCATGGGAATAGCTAACCCAGTTACCAGGGAAACCTACAGCTCAGGCTCACAGTGCCACATGCAGCTGGCCACACAGCTGGCTGGAATATTGCAGGCACCTTTAGAGGAGTGAAGGGGAGTAATGTCACTCACAGAGGTGTTCTGTTTAGTAAACCGAGCTCGAGGAATGGAATTGCTCTTACCAGAAGATTTAGTAAATGCATGCAAGAAGTGCTGAAAGTACTGAAATTACCTCTCAGGCTCTGAGTGTTTGACATTGGAGTCATGGTAATTGAGCTTCAGTCCCACAAGGGAGAGGAAATGGTGGCCTCAGCCCTGGAGACAGTTTCCGAAAAGGGATCCCTAACATCAGAAGAGTTGGCTAAGCTTGTGGGAATGTCTGTTCTGGCCAAAAAAAGGTTGCTGCTTGCAGAAAAGATGGGCCATCTTTGCTGAGAAGACCCAGTGGAAGGCTTACGGTTTCATCCAAATTTATTTATGACACAGAGCTAAGGGTTTTGCTTTTGAAATACTTTGTGTCCAAACGCTTGCATCATGTGGCGATTGTATGGCATTGAGCTAATAGGTAAATCCTGATAAACTGGGAATTCAATAGAACTTCACAGTATAATATAAAACTTTTAAAGTCACTACCTACATATTATGGTCCTGGAAGCTTATTTAGTATGTGTAAAGAAAATATAGAAAAATGAATACTAGTATGAATTTAAAGTCATGCTATATCTGTGCAGAACCTTCAGAGTTTAACTTGAAACATGGCGAGTTTTAACTTGATCCCCATATCTAACCATTTTGTAGAGAATTTAAATTCTTGGGGGGAAGAAAAAGAAGCAGCTGCATGTTTGAACAGGTTAGATGATTGTTTTGGTGTTCACTGAATTAAAAATGTTTTACTCCATGTCTGATATACCCATTTGGGGCAGGGGGTGCCTAAGGAAGTGGTTGCTACAGGGTAGTTTAAGAACCCAACAACACTGGAATAAAACATCAAACTACAGAATGCTGTACAAGGCTCAACTAAGGGCTTTTCAAGGCAGTCCTAAGCATGTCTTCAACAGAGTAAATAACACACCTTTAGAAAAGGATTGGTGGGGTGTGGCCCAGTGGGAGTGCACCATGCACAAGGCCCTGGGCTCCATCCTCAGCACAGGAAAAAGAAAAAACTAAATAAACTCCAACTAGTTTCTTTTTATTTATTTATTTTTAGTGATGATTTCATGGCTGGCATTTAAAGAATGCAGCTATATAATTTTATTTTTAAAATGCTGTGGATTTTGAAGGTGAATTAAAGAGCTGTATAGACATGCTCAGAGTTGTGATTACAGATTTGGGTGGCAGACAGCTAGGAATTCCCTAGGATTGTTGTGCAAGTTGAAGAGTAGAAGAAACCAACTTCAGGAACCATAGTGCTCTTTTACCTGGAAGCGAAGGACGAGAAATAGAAAAGTAATACAGCTCCGTTGCTGTCTCTCAGAAGAGTCTTAACAATGAACCCTAAAAATCTTTGTCATATCCCAGCAATATTATTTTCTTTGCCCCGTATACTGCACTTTGTGTAGAGACACTGTCTTGGTAAAACGTGTTACTGAGAAAATGTAAACTGGCTAATATAAAAAAAAATCAGGGTAAACATCAATATGCTAGCAATAGCTGAACAAAATCTAACTTATGATAATATTTAAATAGATTAAATGACAAGGAATAGATTTAATGGAACATAATCCAAAACATGATAGAGGATGCTCTTGAAATACTTAACAATTCCATGGGTGGCGTATTTCTGTGTTCTCAAAATTCTTGTGCTGAAACCCTAACGCTCAGGATAGCTGTGTTTAGCATAAAGTAGTTAAAGTTAAATGAGGTCATTATCAGCAGAGGCCCGATCCAGTGGAAGTAACCAGTGCCCACATAAGAAGAAACACCAGAACCAGCGCCCTCTCCCTGCCCTTCTGCTGCCTGTCCCTCTTCTCTCCAGGGACACAAACTGAGGAAAGGCCATTTGAGCAGAAGCATGGCAAGAAAGTGGCCATATACAAGCGAGAAGAGAGGCCTTACCAATAGCCCAATTGGCCAGTGCCTTGATCGAGGACTTCTGGCATCCAGAACTTTGAGGAAATAAACATTTGTAGTTTAAGCCACCCACCCAATCTGCAGCATTTTGTTATAGCAGCCTGAGCAGACTAATGCATCATTCATAAACTGGTGATTATTCTCAGATTAGCCTATAAATTAAAATCAGTTCAGTCAAAATGCCAATGAATTCTTTTTTAAAACTCAAATGCCTCCTACAAGCCCTTTAACATGGAGAAAAATAAATTTATCAAATAAATCTGCAAGAAAAACTCATGTTATGCTAACATGTAAATCAGTCTCTGTCATTGCCTTACTTCTATTAAGAGAAGTAGGACAAAATCTGATTTAAAGGAGAAGCCAACGTGTGTCTCACACAGAGCAATTTCATCTTTGAGAAACCACCGGTAGAACATAGTTAGGCCAGTGGATGAAGATGCCTACTGTGGGTTGTTCATAACGGCCTGAGGTGGAAAATATCTCAGCCACAGAGACACTGCACCCAGAGTGCTGGTGATAGAGGAACTGAGAAGCCAGGCAGGGAATGAAGAAGCAATACAGAGTTGGGCAACAGGAGAAGCTAAGGACAACTCTGACCCAGACTGCAAAAGGAGGAAGTGATTTCACTGAGACCAGAGGATGAGCCTTCCTAAGCGCACTCATCAGCTTTCTCATGGCCAACACACGGTGCCTGACATACACAGATGGAAGGAGTAGAGGTTCAGTCCGGCTAATGGTTTCAGGGTACATAGTCCATGGTTAGCTGGCTTCAAGGCAGGAGCATCCTGGTGGAGGGTTGTGGTGCAGCAAAAATGCTTGGTTAGTGGTCACCAGGAAGCAGAGCAAGGAACAGCACCAGAGAGGAAGGGTGAGCAAGGGACCAGACATAGCGCCCAACGTCACGCCTCCGTGAGCCACCAGACACAGCCGCAAGTGTGCTCCACCAACTCCCTAGGCAGCTCCCAAAGCCCAGCAAATTAACCTTCCCTCTACCACCACACAGAGGGAGCCGGAGTCCATTAGGAGGCTCGGCAGGTGCAGGAAGGGCCCACAGAGGAAGAGCCAAGGCAGAGGCTCGGCGCTGCTGCTAAGAGCATGAAGCAGAGAAAAGCCCAGTGTCCCAGCCCCGCCCCCCTGCTCCTGCCCTGGTGAGTCCAGCCCGGAGTCAGAGGGGGGCGCATTGAGAAGCATTACTGCCTGGGATTTGGAAGACAGCGGGAAAGCTCGGGGGATGAATCCGAATCCGAGGGTAACAGGCAGCAGCTCAAAGAGCTACGCTGGGGCTTATTGATGAAAACATGTTCACAGTTCATCTTAAGAAAGAGATTTGCGTGTTTTTGTTTTCCAGATAGCACATACCCATAGACATGCACACCTAAGCACACTGGAAAATGCCTAGAGAATATGCACTAGAATCTTAATATTAATATTGTCTGGATAAAAATATTTTTGTCTTATCTATATCCTACCTTTATTAAATATATATATATATGCACATACCACTAGTAAATTAAAACAATACAGTGATAATTATGTTTCTATATTTAACAGAACAACCAGATTGCTGGCTTCTTGACTATAGGATACAAAAATAAATTATCTTTGTCATGTCAGGGAAAAAAAGAACTTAAATGTGAAATATACAGCTGCCTCTATTGATGTTGACTATGAGACAGAATCTTCCATAGTTTGCTGCTTTGGCTTGCCTTTTCCTACTCCTTATATAAATGAAGTCACATAGTGCATCTTGTTCATTTTTATTTCTAATAACACATTATGAATCGTGCCCTTTAGCAATCCCTTTCTTTCATTATCATGTTAACCTGTGCAATCCACACAATTATATTTTATACTTTTCGTAGCTCAATGCCATTTACTTTAAAAACAGGGATTCTCTGTCCTTTCTTTCTAACCGTTGCTCCTTCTTCCTGCGTCACCGTACGTTCAGCATGTGAGTGAGCCCGAGTACAGACTTCATGTGGAGGGAGGTCCTGAAGCCAAACGGAAAAGGTGAAGTGAAACTCTGCTGCTGCACCTCCTCCCTCCCTCTCAGCCTGGCTCAGGCGGGATCTGGTGTGCAGTGCGGACACCAGCAATCCCCACAGGGGACCTGGATGTGAAGAAGGCTTGACTGGCTATCGAAGAACTGAAAATGCAAATGCAGGCACGGCGCTTTTGCAGAGGTGACAAGTCCATCCGGGGTCAGAGAGACAAAGAGAAGGGATGGGATTACTCCAGTTACGTGCTTAAAGACAGGTCCAAGAAACAGCAGTGGAGACCTCCGCACAAAGGGTGAGCAGGAGCTCTAGCCAGCCTGGCTGGCATGGATGCCCCTGAGGGGCTCCAGGAGGCTGGCACTAAGAACCAACCAGTGGCTGTAGCTCCCGAACTTAGTGCCACCACCAGTGCACACATGGATGAGAGGAACAGGACGCAGACATGGGAAGCAAGTCCTCCCGCCTCCTCTGGCCATGCTCCCTCCACTTCCCCTCCTACAGGAGCCTCTGAACGAAGGACAGCAGGACCCAGAGGGTCCTAGACATGGTATCAAAAACTCAACACAGAAGGATGTTTTGAAGCTGAGAGATACAAACAAAAGTCACCTGTCACACAGCAGCTGTCAAGGTTCTGGAAACACTAGGACTCCACACCCTAAAGAAGGACTGGGGACCAAAGAGTGAAAATGGAGGTATTGTGTATCCTAGTGAGTAAGATGCTATGTTAGTCAGCCTTTTTTATCACTGTGACAAAGTACCTGAGAAAAACCACTCAAAGGAGGCTGGGTTTATTGTGGTTCGTTGTTTCAGAGGTGTCAGGCCATGGTCAGCTGGCTGCATTGTGTTTAGACCCATGGTGAGACAGAAGCATTATGGCTGAGGAAAACTGTTTACCCCATGGCAGCCAGGAAATGAGAGGAGAAAGAGCCCAGGAGGAAGGGGCCAGGGCCAAAATACAGTCCCCAAGGCCACCTCCCCATGGCCCCTCCCTTCAACTAGCCCCACCTGTCAGTTTCCGTCACCTTCCAACAGTGCCATAAATTATGAGCTCATCAACAGCTTCATCCAGGTCTAGTTACAGCCCTCGTGACCTGGTCACCTTCCAAAAGCCCTGCCTCTGAACACATGAGACTTTGGGGGACATTCTAGATCTAAACCACGACAGAAGCAGCTTCCCCAACTCAGCAAGTGCTGGAGAGAAGCAAGCTCTGCACCTTCTGGTGCTCACATGCCCAGCTATGCAGCTCCAGAAGCAGCGCCTGCTAACTCTTACCTCTTTCCCTGTGATCAGTCCCCGAGGAACCAGATAATGAGTTTGCATTTCTGAACTTTGACCTGAGAACTGTCCCTCAGGCACAAAGTATGGGCTTCTAGGTGACAGCCCCTCCGGCAGCACAGTGACCCACATAGCCACCTGTGTATCGCCCTCTCCAGCAGGACGGTGTGGGCCTCAGAGAGCCCGGCTCACAACCCACTCATCCATTCCTAGGCAAATAATGCACTCAACATGGGTTTACTAGAATCCTCTGCATTAGACTCTGGGGACATGGCAGTGAGCGACAGACTGGGGTTCTGTCTCCTCTGACGGAGTTTACGTTCAAGTGAGAGATCGGGACAGGCAGGCAACACACAGTATGCATCGTGAAAGGTCATGGAATAAGGAGCCCTAAGGAGAACAACAGGGCAGTGTGAGCAGGAGGGTGACAGGACTGCAGGGCCCGAGAGGGGCCCAGGACATTCTCAGACACAGTGACCTCAGAAAGACAACAATGGCGAGTGTCTCAGAAACACGGAGAGCAGTGCGTGTCTTGTCACGGGAAGAGGAGGACAGAGGTGCCGCTGAAGAGCACAGGCGGCAGGTTGGAGAGGAAAGCAGAAGGGCCAGGGAGAGCCAGTGGGCGGGCGGTCTGATGGGGAATCAGAGGGAGGAGAGGGGGGTGCAGGGACAGCCGGGACTGGGTGCACACCACCTGGGGAGAAGCTGGAGGAGGAACAGGAAGGAGGAAGTGGTCAACTTCAATGTAAATGTTTTCAAATCACCCTGGTTACATGGTGACACCTCATAGACCCTAAGAAGGAATCAGTTGAAATAGACATCATGGCACCACTGAGGAATAAGAAACACTGTTAAAACAAGAACATCTTTCTTATGACTTAGAAAACTTTTACACTTGTTTTTCAGACATAAAATTTTATTATTTATCACTTTTATACTTATAGAAAAGGAAAATATACATGAAATTAATTGCCTAAAGAGTTCTTAATCCTTTTTCATATTAAGAGTCTAGCCATTCCAAACACTTCCAACATTTTTTAATTCAAAATTATCATTTGTTTAAAAAATATAACAATCAGTGAGTATACGAAACAAGCAGTTGAAAATAGGAAAGATGTAATTCCTGTCCTCACCAACCTCACAGCTCCGTGACCACACAGAGGGAGGAAAGAGGACAACAGGCAGAGGAGAAGCCGCCCTTCTGTGAGGCCCCCGTCACAGGGCGTCCTGAACATGAGCTCAGTGTCAGACAATGACTGGACTTGAACTCTGAGGCTCTGCTTACTCTGTGTGTGTCCTTGGATGTGTTGTTTCATCTCTCTGGTCACTGATTTGCTCCTAATAATATCTACCTTCTAGAGTTGCTTAGGGTTAAATAAAATACTGACTATAAAGCTCTTAGCAAAGCACTGGTTCCAACTGTGAAATTCATGATTACTACAAGAGCATAAATGCTTTTGGCATTTAAAAATATCTGGTGTGGTTCTCAAGTTAATTACATAGTCATGACACTCCTACCTCTTCTTGAACACAGGAAATGTAGCGTTATGGCTTAAATATGAAGTGTCCCCTGAAGTTTTGTGTATTGAGAGCTTGATTCCCATGCACTAATGTTCAGAGATGGGGCCCAGCTGGATCTCCTGGACTGGTTCATGAGGCTTCTAATTCTCACAGTCAAATGGGCAGATAGGACAGGGGACCAAGTTGGAGGAGGTCGATCCCTGGGAGCGTGACATTGAAAGGTGCATCCTGCCTAGCCCTCCTGTTATGGCTGTGTGTAGCCATCTCCCCAAGGCCTCGTGCAGTCAGAGGTGGGGCTTTTCAGAGGGGCTGGATCTAGGGTGAGTGCTGTGGGATTACGCCTGTGAAGCTGGGATCAAGAGTGTGTGATTACTAAATTAGTCCACTGTTTGGCTTGACATAGATCTGGGTGTGGATGACAGGAAAGCTCAGCTTGGGCTTGGGTGGCACAGCCCAAAGAGCAGGTAGCTTAGAAGGGATAAAAGGGAGAGACAGGTTGCTTGCTGCGTGCTGCTTCATTCCCAGCTGTCTTCTACCTGCCCTGCTTTGCCATGCACTGTTTCTTCTCTGTGATATCTACTGCCATGCCATCCTGCCTTGGAGCCAGACAACCATGAACTGAAACCTCTACAAACTGTGAGCTGCAAAGAAACTGTTTCCTTCTTAAACGTTGAGTGTTAGGGATTTGTCTCAGCAGTGAGAACAGTAACTGAGGCACCTCCCCATCCCACTCTGCTTCCTGGCCGCCATGAGGGAGCAGGTTTTCTCTGCCACACCCTCCCACCATGATGTTCCTGCCTTGGAGCCAGCTGCCCCTGGACTGCAACCTGTGAAACAGTGAGCCCAGATAAACTTCTCCTCCTTTACGTAGTGTGTTTCACACAGCAATGAAAGCTGACTAATACAATGGCTAACTCCTCCTTTCATTAACACTTGGGGGGGTCTCCCAAACATGATATATATGTGTGTAAAATTACAATGACACGACAATTTTTCTTCTAATTATTCCTGGAGTTAACATCCTGACTCATAAGGTTCAGAAAGAAGCCTTTTTAGCTTCCACTATGTCCAGGAGATTGGTATTACTTGTCATCCTTTCCATGTGGCAGAAGTTTACATTAAGGGTGAAAGGAAAGCAACTGGACGCTGGCTGGAGACCCTGAGGGACACAGCAACTCCTGCCCCCTCTCAGCAGGTCGGAGGAAGTGCTGAGCGAGGCCTCCTGGGAGCCCCTGCTCATCGGGCTCCCGTGCGAGTCACTGTGACTGGCAGTACTCTGTCTGTCTGCAAGGATCCACTTCCGAGGTGCCTGGGCCCTGAGGCTGGGACACCGCTGAGGTTCACATGATGCTCTTCGAGAGCCTTCTTTGCAACCCGTGTACCAAAAGCGCTCGGTATGTGGCCTGGTATCTTCCTAGCCTTGCATTTAAAGGTCTGATTGGGCAGTGTGCCCTTTCTGATGTCGATAAAGACAGCACAACTGTGATGTTTTCTAGCTTTACATCTTAAATGATGTAAATTGTTTGTTGAAATTTTCTTGGCAAAATCTTCTTTGAAGGAAAATGGGTAATCTGTCTCAAAAATGTAGTTGCATTCTCCTTCTCTTCTAAATTCTGGACTTGGTTAGAAGCCTCATTTACCATCTGGCTCATCTGTGCAAATTCTCCCCCAGAACTGTATTATGAACTAAAAAAATACACGTATTTTCTGCTACTACGCTAGCATGACCAGCAATGTTTCCACATGTATCAAAAGCCCAGAGTCAGAAGGACACTGGATATCAGGTGGTGTAGGGCCATCAGTGCAAACAGGACTGGTTCCAGTACCATTGAGAAAGTATAAAATACTTTAGAATTCCTAAATAGCTTAAAATATAGGTCAAATATAAATGTACTTTTTCACTTATTCTCTACGTCTTCGTTGTTTTGGATCTCATTCATCTGTGCGTGTCTGTGATACACAATGATTCCAATCATCTTGGGGACTGGCACATTCATGCATCTCAGCGTCCTAACCTTCACTTCTCCTTTACCGCTCCACCACCCTTTCGCCCCCATCTCAGGGCTTCTTCCCCTCTCCATGAAGTCTAGCTCCCTGTTTTCTATCATGCCTCTTTTATTTTTGCTCTTAAGTTATTTATGTTTTGAGTTTCTCACATATGGGAAACCACGTGATATTTAACCTTCTTTGTCGGATTTATTTCACATAACACTGTGGTCTTAAAATGCCTCCATTTTCCTACAAATGACTCAAATTTATCTTTCGTTATGGCTGAGTAGTACTCCACTGTGTATACATACACTAGATATTTTTATTCATTTGTTGATGGACATATAGGCCTTTTCCAAAATTTAGCTCTTACTAATTGTGCTAAAACACACAAAAAATAGACCCTAAAGCATAAAAGAATAAAAGAATGGGCAATTGAAATGAAGGGACACTTTTCAAAAGAAGTACAAATAGCCAATAAGTACACGAAAAGATATTTTAATTGAAATGAAAAACTGGAGGCTTCGTAAAAATAGAGAATGGTCACAAAGAGTTAACGCCTCAACTCCTGTTATAAACAAATAGCTGAAAACCACAAGCAGATTAACAAGTTCTTATCCAGGCAACATATGGTCTTTAACTACAACAGATATATGAATATGTTCTATGTTTATAAATTTCTAATTCTCAAAATATTTCAAGCGTCTCAAATTAATTTTCAGCATGTGTTGCTTCTTAAAACACATCCCATTTCATTTTATTTCCACAAAATAAAATGTTTTTTCACTTGAAGTTTTATCTAATGTGGATAATCAAATGTCATCCGTGGAGAGAAACTCATTTCACCCAAATTATGGATAAAAGATAATCTAACTCAATGGTGTTTATTTTCTCTGCAAGTCTCACCCATCCTATTTTCTACACTTTCCTTCCCGCCCTGCCCTAGCTTATACATGACTCTTTCCATATTTCAGCCTCCCTACACACCCAAGGTAAGAAGGGGCTGATGTGAGGGTCACCCTCACTTCCACTTCCCCTGTGTTTGTGGATGCGGAGGTCGTGTTTCCTTCTGTCTGGGTCACCCAGTGGTCTTGCACTACAGTGCGCTCCCAGTACTGCTACATGTTTCACCTTCTTTAATTCTCACATAAACTCCGGGACAGGCAGGGTGGTGATATCACAGCCATTTTCATAAACTGCATAAGGCATTAAATACTTTCACAATATAATAAAGATACTGAGGACTGGTGCTCAGATAGTAACCGTTTGTCTTAGTTACATTTCTTGTTGCTGAAGCAAAATACCTGGCACCCAAGTTAAAGGAGGAGAGGTTTATTGTAGCTCACAGTTTGTAGAGGTTTCAGTCCATAATCAGCTGGCTCCAGGGTAGGGTGGCCCGGCAGACCAGCACTGCAGAGCAGGCTGGAGGCAGCAGCAGCGAGCGACAGCAGCAGCCCTCTTCCTGTTCCTCATATTCTGTGGAGGCCCAAACCTTTAGGGTAGGCAGCACTCACAGGCAGGGGGGGCACTCTTCATCCTAGCATCACACCATAATTCCACCCTCACATTCTGGTTTTGTTTGTTTATTTACATACATTTGAGGTCAGTGCCTTTTTTTTAATGATCAAATTCTTTACGTGTAATTTATTTTGCATTTCAATTACTTTGTTTTGTTCTAATTTTTTAATTTTAATGTAATAAAAGTAGATATTAATAAGGAAAATATAAAAACCATTCTATGAAAAATAATGTTTCAAAACAAAAATTACTAGAGAATAACAATGGTAAATATACTATGTATCATGACCTAAAAGAATATATTTTCATTTGCTAATTTATCTCTCAGCTCATTTCCTAGTAATACTATACCCTTTTTGCATAAAACATTTTAATCATTAACACTCAGTTAATTATTTAATTATTAGTATCTCACACTCAGTATAATTTTGAACAATCTTATTTCATAGTATCTATTATTTTATTTGGACTTTAATTACACTTTCAGTTTCTCATACCACAGAGACAATGTGATATTTACACATAGTGTTCAATTTATTTCACTTAAGAGTATGTTCTCAGGATGCATTCATTTACCTAGAAATGTCTCAAGTTTATCTTTCTTTAAGGTTGAATACTACTCCTTATAGAAAAAAAAAAACACATCTTTTTTATCTATTCATCAGTCAGTGGGCATTTGGGCTGTTTCCAAGATTTAGCTACTACAAACTGTGTCACTATAAACATGAGTGCACAAATATCACTGTGGTATGAGGCTTTTTTTGGGGGGGTGGTAATTCTTTTGGGAAGATACTCAGAAGGGGAATAGCTGGGTCAAATGGGACCTCTAATCCTAATTTTTTGAGGAACTTCCACACTGATTTCCACAGTGGTTGCACCAGTCTACACCAATCTACCAACAGTGGAGCAGGGTTCCTTGTTCTCCACAGCCCAGCCAGCATTTGTTGTTGATTGATTTCTTGATAATAGCCACTCTTTCTGGAGTGAGATGAAATCACAGCATTGTTTTAATTTGCATCTCTTGAATGACCAGTGGTGTTGAACATTTTTTCATGTATTTATTTACTGTTTCTAATTCTTCATCTGAGAAGTGTGTATTCATTTCAGTTGCCCATACATGTAATACACCATATCAACAGAGCCAAAGACAAAACTTGTATAATCATCTCAATAGATGCAGAAAAAGCATTCATGATAAAAACCCAACAGGAAATTGGACTAGATGCTCTTTATCCCAATCTGATACAAACCATCTATGACAAACCAACAGCCAACATCATACTCAATGGTCAAAAGGCGAAAGCTTTCCCTCTAAAATCAGGAACAAGGTCCACTGTCACAATTCTTGTTCAATATAGTTCTGGAAACATTACCCAGAGCAGTCAGACAAGAGAAAGAAATAAAAGGAATAAAGATAGGAAAGGAAGAAGTTAAATTATCATTATTTGCTGATAACATGATACTTTACATAGAAGACCCTAAAAATTCCATTAAAGGACTTCTAGACTTAATAACCAAATTCAGTAGCACAGCTTGATACAAAAGGAACACTAAAAAAATCAATAACATTCCTGTACCCAAACAACAGACTCACTGAGAGAGAAATTAGTGGAACAATACCTTTTGCAATAGCATAAAAAAAGAAATACTTAGGAATCAGTCTTACAAAGGAAGAAAAAGAAAAAAAAAAACCAAAGGAAGTAAAAGACCTCTACATTGAAAACCACAATACTCTGAAAAAAGAGATCAAAGTGGATCAGAAAATGGAGACATCCCTTACATGTGGGTAGAAAGAACAAACATAATGAAAATGGTCATACTCCCAAAATCGTTATACAGACATAATGCAATCCCAATCAAAATACCATTAGCATACCTAACAGAATTAAAGACATCATTCCTAAAATTCATTTCTAGTCAGAAGAGGCCTAAATAGCAAAAGCAATTCTGAGCAACAAAGGCAAGGCAGGGGGTATCACAATCCTGACTTGAAATTATACTACAAAGCTATGGTGATAAAAATACCATGGTACTGGCACAAAACAGACCTGAGGACCAGTGGAACAGTTTAGAAGATGCAGAAAGATCCCCAAACACACTCAGCCACCTTATATTTGACAAAGGAGCCAAACATGTGCACTGGAAGAAAGAGAGCCTCTTTAGTAAGTGGTGCTGGGAAAACTGGCTGTCCACGTGCCGGAGACTAAAACTAGACCCATGTCTCTCACCATGCACTAACATAAAACCAAAATAGATCAAAGATCTAGATGTTGAAACAGAAATAGTAAATCTTCTGGAAGAGAGAATAGGTAGAATGTTTGAGAATGTAGGAGTAGGCAAAGATTTCATGAACAAAACCCAGATCACAAGGGAAATACTACAAAGAATCGACTGGGACTTTATGAAAAAGCTTTTGCACAGCAAAAGAAATCACCAACAGAGAAAAAATGCAACCCACAGAGTGGAAATAAATTTCAGTGGTTCTTCAGACAAAGGACTAATTTCTGTGGAAATAAATTTCAGTGGTTCTTCAGACAAAGGACTAATATCTAGAGTATATAAAGAATTGGAAAAAATCAGCCCACCCAGCGCCACATTCTTAACGCCAGCAGCACACTCCCTAGATCCAGCCATCGACACAAAGCCCCACCTATGACTGCACACGGCTCTGGGGGCACATCTAGACACAGCCATGACACTTGTGTTCCTCCCTGCTTCCAGAAGACAGTGGGCATACCGCGGAAAAGTATCCTTGAATTTCAGTTTCTTTATTTGCAAAATGGAGATAGTGAATAATATATTAAAACACTGAACATAATTCACTGCACACACTAAGTTTTTTCTTAGTACATGTTTTCAGTACATAATGATTACATTTACCATTTATCACCACACCTTAGTATTTCTCCTTTTCATCCTCACCCTTCTCCTCCCTCCCGCTCCTGCAATTCTTGATTCCCTTCCCTTTGCAAAAGCTCTATTTTCATCATCTTTTCTTTTCCTTTGATTTTTTCCATCCTCGTTCCCTAGCATCCCTTTTCCCCATTTCTTGTTCCCCCGTCCATCTGAAAAAGAACTCCCTACCTCCTATTTATCATTTTTCCCTTTTCCGCTTTCTCTTTGTAATAAATAGTATGAAGAGTCTACTGAGTACATAATAGATGCCTCATAAACGCAGACCTCCAGCCAGACGACATCAAGGCTCATTGCAGACAACGCTGTTGATAAGTGAGAGAGGATTCACAGGATTGGAAGGTACTTACAAATTAAGTGAGACAGCGACTACCAATAACTAACAGTATTGACTGAGCACCTGTCTGCTTATTCTACAATGCTTAACTTGTATATCTAGGCACTTAGAGCTCCATTTTATACGTTAAGAAGCTGAAAGACAAATGGAACAAGTAACTTCCCAATGTCACACAACAGAAGTGACTTCAGGAGCTAGCTAACTAGTTCCTGGTTCTCATCTACTGGACAACTCCATTACTAGGGGAGCACACACAGCAGGGTTGGGGCACAAAACCTTCTCCTGTTTAGGGACAGGAGATAGGGCTTCATAATTTTGATTTCAACAAATGTACCTTAATATTGATATTTTTAGTGTGACAGGAGCTGCACATTCTGATTCTGATAGAAATGTCTCATATATCAGAGAAGGGAGAAGAAAGTTCAGGTAAAGTTCAGATAAATTCACATTACCAAATAATCGGCTGAGGAGCTTTCATATTTGAGAAAGAGATAAAAGTGAACACTGAAACCATCAACGTGAGTCAAGAACTTTCAAAGACCCTTACTCTGGAACTAAAATTTTCAGCCGGGCCCAGCATCACCCCATCCCAACTGAGGACCGGGCTGTGAACCTCCACTCTCTGGTTTTACACCAACCGAGGCCGCAGCAGTCACGGCCTCCCCAAGAGCCCCACGCCCACCCCTGGCTGACTTGGCACCTTGTTTGCTACGAGCTGCAGCCGCGATTCGAGCTCCTTCTCCTAGGACCCAAGAAGTATGTTGTGCGATCCAACTGTGGTCTGCGTCCAGCCTGTGCTCTCTCCCCTAAGCTGCTCACAGCTGCCTGAGGGCGGTGTGCTGTACCTTGGCATGGAAAATAAGACCAACCTGGGACAAGATGTTGTTGGAGAGTTGTGATCTACTGGACATTCTGCAGGAGGGTAAAAGGATTTAAGCTGAGAGCACTCAAATAGTAGGGAGGCAACCAGAAAAATAAAAGCCATGACCCTTTTTTAATTCATTAAGTTTATCGGTACATTTTAGGTGCACAATACGATGACATTCATGACTGGGATCTTGCACCTTTACATGAGTCTCCTGGTTCTTACTTTTTCCCCCTTCCCCTGCCCTCCCTTCAACCCCTCCACCCTTCCCTATTTACAAAGACTTTGTTTCTGGTTTTTTTCAAAGAAAAGGTGCAAAAGAGAAGGGGTGGGGAGTGGGAGGGGTAGGGAAAAGGAAAGAAGAGAAAGGAATAAATATGAGAAAAGGAAATGACCCTTTCGGATAACATACAATCAAGCTTAGAGTACAAGACAATACTTACAAATGAAAATTAACTAAAAATGCTAATCAGTTAAAATTGAATCAAACATGAGAGGCTTTGGTTTTATTTACAGTAAGAGAGATTATTCATTTATGAAACAATTAAGAGGGTCCTACACTGAAGGTTAGACAACATCCAGGGTCCTCACGGAAAATTACTTCATCCTCTGTGGAAGTTGTACAGCTTGAATTCTTTGGCACACCCTCCTTGAAGAGAGAGTTTATCACTGTGTTTACTGTACTACCCCATGGGGTTTGTGAGTCTCTTTTGGATATGTATGGTAGAGGCGATGCTATGTGATTTCAAAGGTTAAGTCACAGGGGCCAGGTAGTTGTGCCTTGTTTACTGAAATGCCGCTTTTGGATGCCTGAGCCATTGGGGAAAAGGTTCAACTACTCTCAGCTGCCATGCTGTGTGAAAGCCCAGGTCACATAAGCAGGTTGTGTGTCAACAGGATCTCTTTTAGCAGTTCCACTGAGCTCAGCCTCCAGTACCAGGAACATGAGTCCAAACCCTCTCAAAGACGTATCAACACATTGTCATTCTGACACCTAACGTTTTCAAGTCTTCTACAGAGGGCCTAGACATCATGGAGCATCACAAACCATTCCAGCTCTGCCCCATCCAAATCCATGCCTCACAGGCTCTGCAGGCAGATGACATGGCTGTTGACATGTGCCACTGCACTCAGGGCTCATTGCTACCCAAAAATCAGAACATCTTCAGATGTTTAGGCTAGAGCAAATTATGTGATTAAAGTCTCAGGTGTTTTTGAAATATTATTCCATATTATTATGAGTCAGATTTTACTTAACACTTGGTATGTATAATGCAGCTCAAAGACGAAAAACCAAGTTAAGCAAAACTATATTTGCCCAAGAAATTTCTACTATGCATAATTGAGTCTGAGTCATAGTGGACTATTCATAAAAATAACACACAAATCTCTGTCCTCAGGAGGCTGCTAATTAAAGTTTGCAAGAAAATACTTGAGGGCATAGATTCCCAAGCATCACTGTGCATCAGAGTTACCTGGGGAGCTTGGGGAAATGCTGAGGCCCAGGCCTTTTGAACTCAGTAGGCCTGAACCCCTCATCCATTGTTAACTTTCAGGTGATCCCACACATGTTGCAGTCTGAGAGCCATGTGTGCAGTGCTGTGGAAAGTCAGTAGAGCAGAGGTGGGCTGCAGACAAGATGGCGCCACTTCCTGCCCTCTGCCTATTGCAGGTAGGAAGATTTTGAGGTGTGGATTAGCTGGAAAGAAAACCAAGTGATCCTTTTCTTCCTTTTCCTCTGAGCGGCCAGATCCACAATTATGCTGCACCTCCCTCTCTCTTGAAGGAGCTTCCCCCACCCTGCACACATGCTCAGTCTGAGGCTATGTGGCCACGCAAGTCCACCACAGAGGCCAGGTGCATTGACCTTCCAGCCACGCTCACAAGAACCTACTGTGGGTCCTCAGCACTAGCAAATCTACAGGTACTACTCCTTCATTTAACCCAGTGTTTCTCAGCCTGGGATGCACATTAGAATTGCTGCAGAACTTTTCAAATTTTTAATTTAATTTTTATTAGTACATATTTGCAATTCATGGGATTTACAATCATCTTGGGAGTAGTTACATATACACATCATAGCTTGTTTCTCTTTTAATCCCCTTCCATTTACCTCCCTTAACCCCTCTGCTATTGGTTCCGCATCTCCTTTTTCATACTTCTTGATATTATTTGCCTTGATATTATTATGGCATAGTGTTTATACTAACTGGGGTTATTAGGTTCCTTTAGATGACACACCCTTATTCTGCTTATTTCCCCTTCCCTGCTTCCTCACCCCTTGCCCTTGTTCCCTTGGAACTGATCCCTATTGCAAGAGATCCCTCCCTTTTTCCTTTTCTATCCATCCTATATCATTTTTTTTGTTTGCACTTTGCCTCTTTCATATGAGAGAAACCATACAGTATTTAAGCTTGTGTGTCTGATTTATTTCACTCAACATTATATTTTCAAAGTGCATACATTTTCTACAAATGTCTCAAATTTGTCATTTTTTATAGCTGAGTAGTATTTCATTTTCTATCTAGATACCATATTCTGCTCATCCAATCATCTGTTGATGGGTACACAAGCTGCTTCCAGGATTTAGTTATTACAAACTGTGAAGCTATAAACATTGGTATACGTGTGTCTGTTACAAATGGCACACGAGAGGCCACTCAGACACAGGCTTTATGAGAAAAAGGCTAGATTTATTCTATATGAATGCAGACAGGGCTGAGATTCTGAATGGTTTCAGCCACTTACTCGGAGAGAAATTAAGTTTATATAGGGTTTGAGAAGGGGGCTATAATCCTAAGGAATCTGCACTGAAATGTTTATAATTGAGAGTCCAAGGACAGTCAGCACAGGTGTGCAGACAATTACTGGGCTCAGCACTAGGGATATTGTATAGTCCATCCCAAATTTTCTTTATGACCATCTGTTCTGTTTGTCAGGGATAGCATGGCCCTTTCCTGTGTTTGCTGAGAATGGCATGTTGGCTGCAAAGGTCTCATTCAGGCCAGGCAGGACATTCCCACGTTTTTGCTGTTATATACAGAGGGGCAGGAAACTGGATGACATTTCTCATGACTACTTTGAGCATGACAAACGGGCAATGTGGGCAGCCTAGATGAGAGAAAGGTCTTAGGAACAGGGATATAGAGAAGTCTGAGGAGGCATGACACCGGTTCAGCAAGGAATGGGTTAATCATAGAGTCTTGTAGAGATAATCAGGAAAGGCAAGGATTAGCCTTGGGGGTAGGGTGACCTTGGGGTGTGGTGACAAAAAGAAAAGGAAGGCTAACTGGGTCAAAGGGCATGGGAAGGGGAAAGGGAGATGTTTAATGTAGTAAGCCTGAGCATGAGAAATGATTCCATTCCTGAGGCAAGAAGTAACTGAGCAGGAGTACCGACAGAATGGAGAGCAGAACCCATGAAAGAACACATAATAGAAACAGAGGGTGCTGTAAGCCCCCTTTATCAAGCATAGATATTGTAGGCACTCTGTGGAATTCAGGATAGCTTAAAGGAAGTGGAGGAGATTACTTGGGATTTCAACAATAAGGGTGAGGTGAGTTTTCAGCCAGGCAGTTTTACCCTAGAACAATGAATTCCCTGTGTAGTTCCACAGATAGACAGCCATCGGGGTGCTGTAGACAACCAGGAAGGGTCCTCTCTACTTAGGCTCTAGAGACTCAGAGTTTGGCATCTCCAGGAGACTCTGGGGAAGAAGAAGAGCTAGCTCCTATGCTGGTGCCACTTATGAGGCAGGGGCCTGTATTAATTAGGAAGGAGAGATGGAGGAAGAGTGAGAGCAGCCGCAGTGGTGGTGGACCTTTGGGAGGCAGCCCTGGAGACTCAGGCTGGGTACAAACCAGCTGGTTCATGGAACCAGTCAGTCACAGTGATGGTGGCAGTGAGAAGGGCCAGGGCAATGTGTCACACAGCACCATGTCCATCTTGCTCCTCACTGGACCCTGGGCTGTGTGAGTGGGTGTCACGGACAGCCTTTTGGTGCAGGTTGAGGTCCCACTGAGCATGTGAGATTGCCAACTTAGCAGGACCCTGGCCTCTATGGTGTCACGATGTGAGGTAGCCCTGCCTGTTATGCTGTGCTGCCAGGCTCTGAGGGCAACAAGTGGGCTCAGGGCCAGGAAGGGCAGCAGAGAATCAAGCAGGAAATTGACCAGGGACAGCAGGAGGCTCTGGGGGAGGAGAAGGAGCAGCAGTAGCTGTAGCCACAGTTTTTCTGGAGAGAGTGGCACCGGGCTCATCCAGGGACTAACTAGAAGTGACAGGAGGCTCAGAGAGGGAGAGAGAGAGGCAGCTGTGGTGGTGGGAGGCTCTGGGGCGGAGGAAGAGCAGTCCTTGCGGTTTCACCCAGAGGCTCTGGGGAGGGAGGGGGAGCAGCCACGGGAGGAGGCTCTGGGAGCTGCAAGGAGAGAGCAAGGTCAGTTGGATCCATTGTCAGGAAAGAATCTGTGTCAGGTAGAGGAGGTGCAGATAGGGGAGAAAGGATAAGGGTTTGAGAGGCATCAACAGATGCATAAAAACAAAGAAAAAATGGTGCATAAAGTGGGAATGTGTCAAAGTATAAAGAATGCCTGTACATAGGGAACTTCGGACCATTTTCTCAACCTCTGGCAGTAGCTGTCTAAGTCTCACAGGATGCAGAAATCAAAAGTGCCATTCTCTGGCCACTGAGAGCCATTTTCTGGTTTGTATTATGGCCATGCAGTGTTACAGAAGAAAATCAGATGTTTAGGCTTCAGATCAGGGTATAGATGGAGAGATTTCAGATTCTTTAAGAGTCAGGCTAGAGAAGAAGAAGGAGGAATAGAAGAATGAACATTTCCTATTGGAGCAGAGAGAGAGGATTGTCATGCCCTGTGTGACAAAGACCAGCAACAGGGTCAACAATGGGATATCTCCAGCTGTGACCCAGGCTGTGACTGAACATGGGTAAGTGATCAAGTCAGGGGTCACCATGCTTGTCAGAAAACAAAGGGAAAAATGGTTCTTTCCCTGGGGATATCCGTGACCAGTGCTGAATTTAAAATGATATGGAAAAGCAGTATGGACCTCTCTCTGTCCTGGTGGGTTAGGGGAGAGAGAGAGAGAAGCTAAGGAGAAGAGAAGGTGAGACTGGGGAGCAGTTGCAGCAGGAGCAGCTAGTGTGTGTGTATGGGTTTTTTGGGGGGGGGTCTCAAAGGCACAGTGCACAGAGGAGAGAGAGAGAAAGAGAGAGAAAGAGATTGGCCGTGGTGTGGGGTCTTAAAGGCACAGCATGGAGCAGAAAAAGAGGGAGAGATCTTCAAGGCACACAGATCATCAAAAGGTGCAGAGTGAAAAAGCAGGGCCAAGGTAGCTAGGAGGTAGGAAAAAAGCCTTACCTGGTCTGAAGCTCTGGAACGGTGGGAGTTGGAGAGTTGCCTGGAGTGCTAGAGCAAGGTCTAGAGGCCTATGTCACTAGGGGCCTAAGTAGGGCATTCAAGATAGGGTGTAAAACCCTCCAAGGAGAGGAACCCTTTTCTGAGTGTTGGCACCAAATGTCACAAATGGTGCACAAGAGGCCACTTGGACACAGGTGCTAAGAGAAAAGGGCTGGATAGTCTGTCTGGATGCAGACGGGGCTGAGATTCTGAGTAGTCTCACCTGCTATCCTGGAGAGAAATTGAGCTCCTACAGGGGTTGAGAAGGGGACTATGACCCTAAGGAGTCTGAATCTGAAGTAGAATGTTTAGGTTCGGGTCCAAGGACAGCCAGCACAGGTGCGCAGACAGTTGCTAGCCTGCTCAGCGCCAGGGAGACTGTATAGTCCGCCCTAAACGTTCTTTAGGACCGTCTGTTCCGTTTGTTGATAGCATGGCTCTTTCCTGTTGTTTGCTGACAATGGCATGTTGGCTGCAAAGGTCTCATTCAGACCAGGCAGGACAGTATCCCGTGGTCTGATGACTTTAGCTCTTTGGGGAAGATCCTAGCAATGGCATATCTGGTTCATATCGGATTTCTAACTTCAGTTCTTTAAGAAATCCCCATACTCATTTCCATAATGGTTATACAAGTTTATATTCCCACCAACAAGGAAGGAGAGTTTCTCACCACAGCTGCACCAGTATTTGTTACTGTTTGATTTCCTAGTGATTGCCATTCTTTCCAGAGTGAGATGGAACCTTAGGGTTGTTTTAATTTGTATTTCTGTAATACTCAGAGATGTTGAACATTTTTTCATATATCTCTTGACCATTTGTATTTCATCCTCTGTGAAGTATCTGTCATTTCTCTCACTCATTTCTTGACTGGAACTTTTATTTTAGTGGTTTAAGTTTTTTTGAATTTTTGTATATTCTAGTTATTAGTCCCTTGTCTGAGGAATAGTTGACAAAAGTTTTTTCCATTCTATAGACAGTCTCTTCACTCTACTGATCGAATATTTTGCTGTAAGAGGCTTTTTAGTCTGATATAATCCCATTTGTTAATTCTTTTTTTCACATAAGTATTTTATTTATACACACACAAACAAACAAAAAACTCAGAATGGTCCTCAAGCATGTGAGCTAAAAATGAGTTCTGTTTTGAGTTTGGCTATGGATAATTTTCCCAATATTTAGAAAAGAAGAGGAACTATATCAAGCTATCAAATGCTGTTTTCTGATAAAGGAGGCAACTACAGAAAGCTTTTTATTTGTTCAAAGTAACCTGTGCTATTGATGCAAAACAAAACCCAACAACTTCCCCCAAATACTTTCAAAACCAACATATTAAACTTGATTTTCATTAGAAAGCTGTTTCTTTTCACACTAGTGAATCAAACACCAAGACCCACTATATATATATATATATAAATGATGTAAGTTATTGAGCTTCACCTTCTGGACAAGAATGCCAAGTTAGTCTCTCTTCATATAAGCAGTTACAATCTAAGGATGTTTCATATTTGCCTCTTACCAGCACCAAGTCAGCCTCATCTGAATCTTTCCATTTCATGAGAAATATCAATTCTCCACTACTGTCTGTGGCACCAATTATTTGTTCAGAATCAAGACCTCTAGTAAATCCTCTAGGTTTGTCAGCAGCCTCTCTTTTCTTCTTTGATTTGCTATCATCAGATTCACTGTCAGATAAAGATTTTCTTTTTGTACCGTCTTTTTCTTTACCAGCTTTTTGAGAATTAAGAAATGCTTTGGTTAATTCTGGACAATCTAAATTTTCTTCAGGTTCCCATGTATTGTCAGCATCTGTAAATCCCCTCCACTTCAGAAAATACTCCACCTTCCCATTCACTACACAACGGTCCAGTACTTTTCCTACCACAAATTCTTCGGGCTCTGCTTCCTCAGCTTTTTTACTTTTTCCATTTTGTTTCTTTCCAATTTTTTGCAATGTAGTTTTATTGGAGGCCATTTTTTATTGCAGACTTGCAGAGCTATTACTCACTGCCTGGGATTCTTGCATCGCAGATCCGCAGCATCTCGGCCTGCACCAATTCTTGCTATTTTTTTATGCCACTGAAATTCTGTTTAGAAAATCCTTTCCTACACCTATCTCTTCAAGTGTTTTACCTATTTTATATTCCAGAAGGTTCAATGTTCCTGTTTTAGGGTTTAGGTCTTTGATTCATTTTTATTTTAATTTTGTATATGGTGAGAGATAAGGGTCCAGTTTCCGTCTTCTGCAAACAGATGACCAGTTTTCTTAACACCACTTGTTAAATAGGCCATCTTTCCTTTAACATATGCTTTTGGCCTCTTTGACAAAGATCAGATAGCTGAATGAGTCTGAAGAGGTTTCTGTGTCCTCAACTCTGTTTCACTGGTCCACAAGCCTGTTTTTGTTTTTGTGCTAAGACTTTTTAAATCACATTGCTTTGTAGTAGAGCTTGAAGTCAGGTGTTGCTATACTGTCTGCTTTGCTCCTATTGCCAAAAATTGCTTTCACTATTCTGGGTCTCTTCTGGTTCCATATGAATTTTAGGATTATTTTCTCTAGATCTGTAAAGCATCCTGTTCGTATTTTGATTGGGACTGCATTAAATCTGTATTATAGTTTTGGAAGTGTGGCTATTTTGACAATATTGGCTCTGCCTATCCAGGAGCAGGGAAAATACTTCCATTTTCTTATGTTTTCTTCAATCTTCATCTTCAGGGTACTGTAGTTTCCTTTGTAGAGGTCGTTCACTTCTTGGTTAGATTAATTTCTAGATATTTTATTTTTCTTGAAGCTACCATGAATGGTTCTGTTTTCATAATATCCTTCTCATCCCATTCTTTGTTGGGGAACACAAATGCTAACGATTTTTGTGTGTCAATCTTGTATCCTACTACTTTGCTGAAGTTAGTTATTGATTCTAAGGGTTTCTTGGTAGAGTCCTTTGGGTCTTCTATGTAGAGTATCATATCATTTGCAAATAAGGATAATTTCAGTTCTTCTTTCCTATATGTATCCCTTTTATTTTTTTATCTTGCCTAACTGCCCAGGCTAATGACTCAAGTATTGTGTTGAATTGAAATAGTGATGGTGGGCATCTTTTTCTTGTTCCTGATTATAGGGAAAATGCTCTTAGTTTTTCCTCCTTTAGTATGATACTGCCTATTAGTTTGTCATAAGTGGCTTTTACCATATTCAGGTGCGGTCCTTCCATTCCTGTTCTCTTCAGAGTTTTTATCATGAAGGGTGTTGGATTGAAAGCCTTTTCTGTGTCTATTGATATGATCATGTAGTTTTTGACCTTGTTCCTGTTTATGTGATAGATTTCATTTATTGACTTATGTATGTTGAACCATCCTTGCATCTCTGGGATGAATCCTACTTGATAATGGTGTATGATCTTTTTGATAATGTGCTGCATTCTATTTTCTAGTATTTTCATTAATGAGATTGCCCTATAGTTCTCTTTTTAGTTGAATCTTTATCCGGTTTGGGAATCAGGTAATAATGGCATCTGTAAACAAATTTGTGGCCAATCCCTCTCTTTCAGTTTCTTTGAAAAGAGTTTGAGAAGTATTGGTGATATAACATCCTTAAAAGTTTCACTCCATCCCTTTCAGCTTCTTTGAAAAGAGCTTAGGAGTATTGGAGATATAACATCCTTAAAAGTTTTGTAGAATTTACCAGTGAATCTATCAGGTCCCCCGGCACCTCCTCGGAAGAGATGATCAACTGCACCTCACAACACGCTGGGACTTGAGGGTGCTATTAGCAGTGAGTTCTTAACACCACAGCTGAGGTCCTGACATTTGCAAAGGTTTTGCCTTTTTTCTTGTTGTTTGACTAAAGAAGTTTCAAGGCCGTCCTTGTAACAGTGCTGCACCCAGAGCACCTGCACTCTTTCAAGGTACTCCTGATTGTCAGGTTTGACTGTCGAGCTGGTGGGACTGAGAGATGCCTAGGAGATCAGGACAGCACTCTTGTAGCTGTGTCTGTCTTTCCAGATTTGATCGGCACATGAGTCAGCAAACTGAGGGGAAGAGCTGCCCTGGCAATGCTCAACAGGTGCACAGCATGGGTGGGACAGAAACGGTAGGAGGAGGAAGTCAGCCTGGGAACTGCAAGCCCCACTCTGCTCGCACAGGCACATCCTTCGCTGTCTTTGCCTGTGGACCTCACTCGTTTCTTATCCTTCTGGTATGCACTCCCCTCAGTGGCTCTCCACGGAGCTTCCAGGCCTTTGGCCTCGGATGGGCTGCATCCTGGTCCCTCCTGTTCTGAGGATTCCAGCTGTTGGGCTAAGGAGCCATTGGGTCCTCCGGGCCTCTGGCATGAACTGCCCAGCCTCTGTGCACACAAGCCAAGCCAACAGATCCCTCCTACAATGTCATGTCTGTGTAAACTCGATTCTGTTCCTCTAGAGAACCATCATGTGTGCACACCCCGGTAGGCTCACACATGCAGCAGTCACCTATCTGTGTGCCATATGTGTGCCAAGCACTCTGCTGGGCACTAAAGTCACAGCGGTCAACACAGCAGCAGCAGCCCTGCCCTCACCAAGCTGATGGCCTCTCAGAGAGCAAGGGTGTTTTGGAAAGTACTGACTTGCCATGAGCTTTGTGATGGGCAAAGTAAAGGCCAGCAGGGGACACAGAGCCACAGGCTCTGGGTGGATGTTCAAGACACTCTCTCTGGCAGGTGGCAGCTGGGTGTTGAGTGAAGGAGTAGAGGATTATGTGGACGCCAACAAGGAGGAATTGCCCTGAGCCAGGAGCCTCTCCCAGTGCTCCTGAGAGCCACCATCCCTGATGGAAATCAGTGGTTGCTACGATTTGTAGCTATGCTAATATTATAATAGAGCTTACTCACTAGAGAAAGGGAAGTGACTCATCAGAACCTCAGGCATTCACAGGAGGGATGTTCAGCAACAAGTGTCATGAATGGGAAAGGTCAAGAACCACAGAACCGAGTTCAGAAATAGGTCTGTCTTGGTGTAAATGTCTGTCTTTCTGTTGCTGAAACAGAATACCTGAGGGTGGGTGGCAATTATTTTTAAGTGGGGTTTATGTTGGCTCACGCTTCTGGAGACTAAGTCCTAAATCAGGTGCCACATCTGATGAGGACCTCATGCTCTTTCAACTCATGGTAGAAACCAGACAGGCAACTGGGCTAGACCAAAAGAGGCCCAACACCAGGATGGACACTCTTCATGACAAGCAGGACCTGCAGCAACTGAGCTAGTGCAATGAAAGAGAGTTCACTTCTACAAAAGAGCATTCATCTATGCATTCATGAGGGAAGAGCCTTCACATTCCAAACCCTCCTGCTAGGTCCCCACCCACTGGCCCTGCCACACTGGGGCCAACATATGACACCTGGGAACACACTCAAGCCACAACATTCTGCCTCTGGCCCCAACAGTCCATGTCCTTCTCACCTACAAAACAGACCCTTTCTATCCAATAGAACCAAAAGCCTTCCCTTGTCCCAACATCTGAGGCCGAAGGCCACCTGTGAGCCTGTGAAGCCCAAACAAGTTCTCTACTTCCAAAATACAGTAAGTATAGCATTTTAATAAAGGCCAGTTTGTTAGTTTTTCTTTTGTATGATTTTTGGTTTCTGTGTTCTGTCTGGAAAACATTTACCTAATCAAAGTTTTGAAAATATTCTTCTGATGTTTCTTCTAAAGATACTTAGTTTTCCGTCTATGGCCCACATCAGAATAGTGTTCGCTCATGGTGTGAGGTGAAGACCAAGCCCATTTCCAAGTGGATTACCACTCGGTCCGCTTCACTTGCTGCTCAGACTTTTCATCCCCCATTGGATTGTCGGGTATCACTGTCACAAATCAAATCCCTGCACAGATGAGGTCTGTTTCTGTGTATTTTAACCATTTCATTCCAATGATCTATTCATCAATCCTCATGCCATTGTCAAACTGTCTTAAATTCTGTAGTGTTATTGAAAATCTTCAAATCTGGTAGCTTCAGCTTTCCAACCTTGTTCTTCAAGTGTTGTGTATGTCTCGATTCATTGCATTCCTTTGTATATTTGATATCACCTTATCAGTTTGTGCTGGAAATCTTGACTTGACTATGACTGGAATTTCACTGAACTTGTGAATCAATCTGAAGATGACTGACATCCTAACAAGACAGAAACCCTGATCCCTGAGGTGGTGAACTCTGTTTCCTCACATCTTCATTCACTCTCTCAGCAACATTTGTTGAGAGTATCTTCCTCTTTGGTTAACTATGTCCTTTAGGGTTTTAAGTACCTAACTTTGAGGACTTCCTATGCATTATAAATTAAGTGCTTTAATAAATTTTATTTTCTAATCCCTTCCAATTATTTTTAACTCTCCCCCAGGACTCATTATTTAGATGTTCACACATTTTCTATTGGGCATATTCCTTACTCATTCACTCTCATGATTTTGTTACCTTTAATATCTTCTGAGAGTTTTTCACCTGCCTTTCAACTCATAAGTTATGTCTCCCTGCCTCTTGAAACATTTAGCTGGGTTTTTTCACAACTATTATTATAAGTAGACGTAAACTCAGTATTTCCAGCGTTTCTCTTAAACTCTGCCTCCACTTTAGTCTTCTCTTCCCAGTAGGGCATCCCTGAACTGTAAACCCCCAGAGGTGAGGACGGACCTCAAGGAGGCCCCATGGCATCTGGTCCTCACATGCATGAAATGTGCAATGGCTTCCTCCTGAGAATGGTAGCTCTAATGGCTTGGGTTTTCCTTTCCTTTCCTTTCCCTTTCTTCCTTCCTTCCTTCCTTTCTTTCTTTCTTTCTTTCTTTCTTTCTTTCTTTCTTTCTTTCTTTCTTTCTCTCTCTCTCTCTCTCTCTCTCTCTCTCTCTCTCTCTCTCTCTCTCTCTCTCTCTCTCTCTCTCTCTCTCTTTTTCTTTCTTTCAAGTACTGGGGATTGAACTCAGAGATTTCACACTAAGCTACATCCCCAGGTCTTTTTTATTTTGAGACAAGTTCTTGCCAAGTTGCTAAGTTGCCCTGGCTGAGCTAGAACTTGCTGCTGCCTCAGCCTGATGGAACTGGGATTACAGGCATGTGCCACCAATTTCTTTTTTATTACTCAAAAGTGTTATGGTCCCCTACCATCTCCAGGAGTAACATCTCCATTTCCCAAAGGCTCAGTAGCCTCCCCGTGGTCCTAAGCATCCTGGTCCACTGCAGCATGCTGCACCCCACGCCCTTGAGTACAGTGATGGAAAGAAATTAACAATGAGCTGCTTGCTGAATGACAGGCTTCAGTGAGGTCTCAATGGGCAGGCCCCAAAGCCAGAGCAGAATGCTGCCCTGGGACGCGTCATTGTCACAGGAGGCCACGTGGACACACAGCCCTTAACCATAAGAAATCCACAGGACACCAAGCCCCCAAACCACATTTCAGTGGCTTATTTTTTTTGAAAAAACAAGCTGTTCTTTCATACTTCTTAGAATCTAGATTGAAGGATAAATGTGCACTGTGGATAGAAACAACAGGTTTTGTGACTTTTCTGCCAGAATGCTGGTCTGAAAGACTTTGAAGCTGTTCCCCCTACGTGTCTGAGCCAGGGACACAGCTGACTTCCTGTGGGGCAGTGGGCAGGGTCGTGGCTAGCGCGCAGTGCAGAGCACAGCACAGAGCACAGACCTGAGAGGCAGGGCCCCGGGCCAAGAACCAGGAAGCGCCAGGAGTAAGTGTGGAGGTCAGAAAGCACCGAGCCTCTCTGGGCCTTGGGTTCCTGGCTTGGGAGGCGGGGTCCCCTCTCCAGCAGATCCCCAGGAGAGCACTCATTGCCCTCCCTGCAGTGTCAGCCTCAGCTGTCAATGGAGCTGTCTGGTGAGGAGGAAGACAAGTGTGGAGCCCTGGCTGCAGGCAGCACTCTGTAGACTCTGAAGCCACCCACCCGGATTCCCAGCCTCCTCTTGGGCTCCCGTTAGCTGGAGAAGCTGGAGAGCAGGGCCGAGGGGAAAGCCCAGTAGACAGCAGCAAGCTCCCACTAGCAGCTCCCTGGCTGGGGTGAGGCACCACGCTCTGGGAAGATCCAGAGGCCCACAGGTGGGAGAGGGAACAAGCAGGAGAGGAAGACAGTGGTGCGGAGGCGGCTGGCCCAGCACCTCCCCGTGTGGCCATGGCTCCAGGCTCTCAGCAGAGACCCTCATCTCCCTCCTCATGTCCAGTTTCTTCTACCTTCAAGGTCCCGCCCCATGCACTCCCCAGGCCTAGGACCCGCACGAAGGAGACACCTGCGTTTCAGGGATCTCCCGAAGCTGACGGAGGACGGGACCCCACTCACGGGAAGGTGCGGCGTCTGCTGCATTCCACACACAACCTCCCGTGCTAGTGGGCTGACTGACAGTGGGGCTTAATGATGTGAACCCTAACTAAAAGCCAGGAGGGAGATTTGTCTGAATTACTAAATTACCCAAATCATAAAACAGTGCCAATGAGAGGTGGGCCTGTTCCCCCAGGTGGGCAGAGAAACGCCCGGGACTGGTGACCATGGCTGACAGCGGCCTCTCTCCGCCCTCGCAGGGAGCTGGCCGGGGGCACAGTCAGCCTGACTCATTCACGGGAGCCTGGACGCTGCTCCCTCTGCCACACTGCCCCAAGCACTTCCTCTGGTAACAACAGATTTCCAGCTCACTGTGCCAGAGCAGGAGCTGGGTCTAAGGAGCTTTCGTACAGTAATGGTGTCTGTTTCCACTCCAGAGCGGCGGAGGCCTTGTGCCCGCCGTGGCCCAGGCCGCCCCCTTCTGCGGCTGCCCTGCCTTCTTCCCATTCCACCTCCCTCTCCGAGGGAGGCTGGTGGTCCCTGCCTTCCTTGTCTCACGGACAACCCGTGGTGACGCTCTTGGAATCCAGGCGCCTTGCTTCCTGGCCTTCTAATGCAGTTCCTACTGTTTCTCCTGAGCAGTTTTGCCTTCACGTCGAGCACTTCTCAACCTCTTCTGGTGGGTCAGACTCAGGCGGTTGTTCATTCATTCGCTTGTTTGTTTTCTCGGGGTGAGTGCTCCAGTTCCTAAGCCAGTTCCCACTTCTGCTCTGCAGACCTCGCCCTCCTCTTCCCCGTCTTCGCCCCAGCTCGGCTCTGCCCTGCACGAGGTGGGTCCAACTTTAGGCCGTCCTGCTCAGAACCTCCCTCACAAATGCTACTGATTGGCTCCCCGAGGGTGGTGCACAGTTTCCAAGCTATTTGTGTTAGGGAGTGATAAAGGGAAGTTTCTTCAGCTGAATTTCTCTTCGTACTACTAATGCATAGGATGGCAAGGAGCACAGTCTTGGTTAATTTGGAGTAAACCTAGTTATTGAAGTTTGGGAGCTGGGAAGGGCTTCCACACCCTCTGGCTGTGGACAGCATGTAGCTGGGGAGGCAGGGTGCCCTCCCACAGTGGCTGCAGGTCTGGGTGGTGGGAACAGCAGCAGGAGGGATTCTGTCCAGCAAGGCATCTGGCCAGCTGCAGCAGAAGTCTCATCTGGTCCTCAGTGGCCGCCGTCCTTGTTGTGGGCCCTGTCTAGATCCCCATCTGTCCCAGATCTGTCCCACACCATTCTCTGCAGCCTTCTGCCCAACAGCTCCTTCTAGTACAGCATGCTCATTCTTCCTTGCTCAATCCTGGTTAAATTTCCTTAGCTTACTGGGAGGATGGTTGGACAGTTCACCAACAGCTCTGGGCTGCCTCTGGCTGTCTTAGTTACTTTCTCCTGTTGCTGAGACAGAATACCCGGAGTTAAAGGGGAAAGGGTTATGTAGCTCACAGTTTGTAGAGGTTTCAGTCCATAATTGGCTGGCTCCAAAGCAGGGTGGTGTGTTGGACAAGCAACACAGAGGAGAAAGAGTTCATGGCAGGCAGAAGGTAGCAAAGCAAGCTAGGGACCTCAGGAGCTTCTTTCTGCCCCTTTTAGACTCTATCTAGGCTACTGGGATTAGGGCGATGCCAAACCACTCAGTGGACTGATTTAGTAATCACACGCCCTTAATCCCAGCATCACACACTCTAGATTCAGCCACCTCTGAGAAGCCCCTCCTGTGACCACATGAGGCTTTGGGGGAACAGCTAGACACAGCCATAGCTCTGGTCCTCTTTCTCCTCACATGGTCTTCTCAACCACACAACTCCTACTTCATGAATGCTGGGAAACTCATGAGGTTTCCATTCCACAGTCCCTACACCTAAAGTAGACCTTAGCATTATAATCCTGTGCTCTGCCAATTTAACAGATGCTCTTTCTTCCTCTCCCTTTTTGGAGGGAGAGAAGCAGCCCAGAGCCTTCTCATCAGTGTCCGAGTTCCCCATATCCCCTCGCAGCCTTCACCCCTGCTGCACCATCTGACTCTCCCGTCTCGCTCCACTTCCTTTCTCTGGCACGGGAAATTACTATGCCATGCTTCCCTAAACTTCCTTTTCCAGCCTCTCTGTTCTGAATGTTCAAAAGACACATCATCTTGCAATGGAAAGAGCCACTTCCCTTCCAGCCACTTATGATTGTCTCCAGGGTGTATTTGGAAGCTCACAGCCAGCTTGTTTGTCTCTGGCTGCAAGGTGGGCTCTGAGGGCAGTTGCTTCAGCAGGAGACAGTTTTATGAAGGCAGTGAGAAGCAGACATCCACTATTGCCTCAAATGTCACCCTGTCATCCTCAGATAATTTCTTGTTTGTACAGTGGGTAGGAGTGTCTCAGGCTATTCACTTAAGTGGATAAGAAATGTCACTCCGTTTTTGTTTTGTTTTGTTTTGTTTGCTACACTTAGCTTCTTTGTGAGGTCCTCAGCCTCTCTGATTTGCAGAAAGTAATTTAGTCATCTCCAGACAAAATCAGATTCTAGAATTTTCTCCACCACCTTGGCAAGGTCTGTGGATCAGAGCATGGCCCCTGGAGCCAGCCTCTGGGTGGATCCATCCGCTTGCTGGAGAAGGTCCCACCGACGTGTGGCTTTGGGGGTTCACTACCTCTGATGCATTGGTCTCTCCATCTGAGGAAACTAATACTTTATTGTCCTCCTGACTGTAAAGGCCTTAAGAACACAAGTGGCCCCAAGTGGTGTTCGATAGCATTAGCTCTCATATTCCCAGCAGGTAGCCTTCTCATTCTTTTCTCGAGTCCACTCCACTCCTGGGGTGGGAGGAGCCCCACCGTGTGTGTGGAAGCTGCTTCCGGAGGCGCCGAGGGAGACCACATGGGCCGGGCCGGGGGGCAGCTCCGCACCACGCCTTTTGTCCTCAGACAGTGGGGGTCAGCTGATCTCTGTTTCTAATTACAACACCAAAGCTGTAGAATAAGATGTGCATCCTCAGACAAGCTTTCATTTCCTACTTTATCTTCCTGATACCACATCAAACTTTGATCTGGGCAGGCTGAATGACCCACTCCATGGAGGGAGTTTGCAGAAATGGGAAATTATGTCTGATCCAGAGAGGAATGGGCTCCATTGTGGAGCAAATGTTTTCCAGACCCCCAGGTGGCAGTCAGCCAAGGCCATGATAAGCTAGAGGGAAAAGCAGGGTCATTGTCCCCATGTCCACCCTATTGCTGGCTGCCTGTGACTCACGGTGTCCTTGCTCTTCTCAACGCCTTGCAGTTAACTAGGTGATTTCACTTGATTACGTTGGAATCTCCCATCAGCTCTAAGGGCAGGGAATTAAATAGCATTCATTTTTTAAACTAAGTATAAAAATAATGACTGCAAGAAGTTAGAATTAGGAAGATGTAAACATCTTAAATCATAAAAATAAATAATCAGAATAGAAGCAAACAAAAGCATAGTTGAGGTTCTACACTAGCAAAATACTAAGCCTTGGACATCAGTGGTTTGACATGCCAAAGGGTTATTTCTCTATTGCAGCTGTTGAAAACAGGTCAGCTCATATCTGTGTCTTCTAGGGCAAGTGATGTCTTCCAGGGGAAGGTGACAAACTCTTCTCATTGGTCTGGGCCTGAAATGACACTTGCTTTGGTGTGAGAACCAGCCTCCTGATAGGCCCGGGACCTGTGCCTAGGTGGGCGACACACTGGGCTGCCTCCGAGCTTGGTCTGATCTTCATCCTCTGCAGGTTGAATATCTTCCGTTCTTCTTCCTGCCCACTGCTCTTCACATCTGACTCAACCGCCTTTCCTGCTCCTCTTCTCCCATCTGCGCCATCCAGCGTCCAGGGAAGTGAGCCCTCCTGCTGGGCAGGCCTTCCACACACCTTCCCTTCTAACTCCCTATGAACCTCTGTGAGGGCTTCCGAGCATCCAGTATCCAGCAGCATCTCTCTCCTTGTGCTCCCTGCATGCGCACATAAATGGGGGCCTGGGCTAGGGCCACCTGGGAACCGCCACCCTCAGTGCAGAAGCGGGTGGGTAACGGCAATGAGCCCAAATGCTTTCTGAATGAAAAAACATCTGGAACAACATCTGCATAACAAGTTTATTTTTAAGGTCTGAATAAAATGTAAATGGATTTGGGTGAATGGTGCCTAATCCTTGTTCACCAGACATTTGGTGTGAATTTTCGAAGTGCCTTGATTTGGGGGCACTCCTGACACCACTGCAGGGCATGGTGGGCAGAGGGTGGAGACCAGCACTCAGAATGGCACTGCACACATTCAGCGCTCTCCACTCCACTTCCCATGCTGCTGGGGTCCACAGCACAGGCCTTGCAACTATGCTGGCCGCGGGTGGCTGTTGAGCAGGGCAGTGTTCAGCTTCCAGCACTTCTCTTCAGACATGTGCCCTGGTACCTGAGTGTATATCCCAGCCACTCTGAGCTTCTGAGGGCACAGCACAGGCCATCTGTGGATGGGGGGTAGCCTGTCCCTGCAGCCCTCAGCCAGGCAGTCACAGGGGAGTCACAGGGGAGTCCTGCCCAGGACACTCCCTCATGTGGGCTGCCTGTGAGGCCACCGCGGCTCTCTCTGGCTTGAGCCTTATACAAAGTCCTAGTGAGCCAGAGGATGAATTATCATCCTAAAGGGCTGGCACACTGACGCAGTAATGAAGTGAATGTTATTTAAATGATTCCAGCTCTTTAAATTCCTAATACCTGTGGATAAACAAAAATATTTCTCACTCTTATGCAATTTGAGTTTTAAAATAAATATATTTAAAGGTAAGTCAAAGCACAGTCATCAGAATACAGTCTTTTAAACTACATTTTCTGCCTCCCTTTGAGAATAACAGATTGGCACAACCCAGTATTACTTTAGAGACGGGGGCTCAGGTCCCACCCCAACACTCACTCTCCTGGGGAGGCAGACAGCCCCTTAGAGAAATGAAGAACAGCTGGGGCCCAGGGGAGGAAGGAATGAATGGGAAAGGGGGTGGATCTACAAAGAAGACAAGTAGACAGGTGGGAGTGTGGCGGGATGAGTTAGGTTAAAAACTAGATGAACAATCAGACTAAATATTAAGAATAGAAATCTTTGAACTTCTACCAGCAAGAAAATGTTAAAGGTTCAAAACTTCGATCTTAGAGAGGTTCATCAGGACCGATCACAGGGCCTCCCTCCGTGGGATCTCAGGAGCTTGGAGGGAGCAGAGGAGGAAAACGGGGTGAAGGCTAATATTGGCAAGCTGATACTAAAGTTATATGGAAAGGAAAAGGAAATTGAAAAGGTACAATAATTCTGCAAAAGAATAAAGTTAGAGAACTTGTACTGTCTGGTGAACAGATCTAATATAAAGCTACAGTGTGATATTAAAAAGGGAGGATCCAAATTAATGGAGAAAAGAGAGCCTAGAAATAGATAGATAGATTTTTGACAAAGGCAAAGATTAATTCAATGGAGAAAAGGAAAAACTGGTGTTGGAACAATGGGTAGTCATCTATAAGAAGTGAAGCCAGCCTGAGCCATAGCCCATACAAGTTGATTCCAAATGGATTGACCCAAGTACAAAGCCTAATATGCAATATTACAAAAAATATGGGAGAAACTCTATGCAACCTTGGATTAGGTAAAGATTTCTTACATCCAGAAGGGAAATTTTTTATAAACTAACTGGACTTCATTAAAACTAAAGATTACTATTCTTTGAAAGACCCTATTAAAAGAACAAAAAGGTAAGTCCCATATTATGGGAAAATATTTAGAAATCATGTATCTAGTAGAGGATTTGCATCTGAACATAGAGAAAATATTTAAAGCTCAGTAAGAAGAAAACAAACCCACTGAAAGAAGAGCAAGGATTTGAATAGTCTGTGAACACAGAAGTTTCACAGAGAACAAATAAGCACCTGAAAAGACCCTGGCATCACTAGACATTAGGAAGGTGGAAAATAGCCACAGTGCCACACACTGTGTCTAGCAGGATGGCTTGCACTGAAATGCACCGACAGTACCAAACCCTGACAGGACGCGGATTGACAAGAACTGTCATCACCTTGCTGATGGTGAAGACACTATGGGAAATATCCCGACACTTTCTCATAAAGTTACACATATATTTTCTACACAACCTAGAAATCCTATCTCTAGCTTTGCCTAAGGAAAATGAAACATGCCTGGATAAAAGCCTTTTTTTGCCAATATTTATGATGATTCCATTTGAAATAACTAAAAACTGGGAAGAAAAACCCAGATATCTGTGGGGTGGGAAGTGGATAAACAAACTGTGGTGCACTCATATGGTGGAATATTGCTGAACAGTGAAAAAAGAATAGGCTTACAGGTACACACAACATCATGAGTGAATTCCAAATGCATTGAAAGAAGCCAGCCTGAAGAAGCTACTGACTACAATGCTTTCATTCTGTAATATTCTTTCTATCATTAATTTTATTGGTACAATTTAGATATATATATAAAATGATCACATTCATCGAAGGGAATTTGTACCTGTACATGATATATCTTGATTCCTCTTTTTTTTCCAGTTCCCATCTCTTCCTTTCAGCCCCTCTTCTCCTCCTTATTTACAAAAGCTTTATTTCCCTTTATTCTTTCTTTTCTCATTTTTTCTTTTCCTGTCCTTCCTTCCTTCCTTTCCCCTTCCCTCCTCCCCAGTACCTTTTTCCTTTTGAAAAATTTCTTCCTAGTTCACAATATCTATTATACATTCTGGTCCTTATTTACACTTTCAGTTTCTCACACCAGAGAGATAATGCCGTATTTACATGACTCCAATTTATTTCACTTAAGAGTATAGTCTCAACCCACAATGTGGGCAAAAATCTTCACTTGCTCTTCCTCAGACAAAGGTCTACTATCTCGAATCTATAAAGAACTTAAAAAGATCAGACCTCCCAAATTTAAAGACCCAATCCAAAAATGGGCATCTGAAATGAACAGACATTTCTCAGACAAAGAAGTAGAAATAGCAAATAAATACATGAAAAAATGTTCAACATCACTGGTCATTCGAGAGATGCAAATGAAAACAATGCTGAGATTCCACTTCACTCCAGAAGGCATGGCTGCTATCATGAAATCAACCAATAACAAATGCTGGTGGGGCTGTGGGGAAAGAGGAACCCTGCTCCACTGTTGGTGAGAGTGTAGACTGGTGCAAGCACTGTGGAAATCAGTATGGAGATACCTCAAAGAACTAGGACTGGAAGTCCCATTTGACCCTGCTATTCCACTGCTGGGGATCTTCCCCAAAGAATTAAAAGAATCATATCACAGGGATATATGTGCACCCATGTTCATAGCAGCACAGTTTGTAATAGCTAAAACTTGGAAACAGCCCAAATGCCCATCACCTGGAGACTGGATAAAGAAAATGTGCTTTTTTAATAAAACGGAGTACTACTCAGCCATAAAAAATGAGAAATTAGAGACATTTATAGCTAAGTGGATGCACATTGAGGTGATACTCTTAAGTGAAATAAATAGGACACACATGTATAAATACCGAATAGTTTCTCTGGTGTGAAAAACTGAAAGTGTATAAATGTATAATAGGTAATGTGAAATAGGAAGAAAAGGGACAAAGGGAAAGGAAGTGGGAGGGCTAGGGGAAAGGATAGAAGGGAATGGGATTAATATGAGAAAATGGAAAAATAGGAACAAAATCTTTGTAAATAGGGAGGACTGGAGGGGTTGAAGGGAGGGCTGGGCAAGGGTGAAAAATAAGAACCAAGAGAGACTATGTAAAGGTGCAAATTTCCAATGATGAATGTCATTATATTGTATACCTAAACTGTACCAATGATTAGAATGAATAATCGATAATGTAAAATAGGAAGAAAAGGTCCAAAGGGGTAGGGGTAGTGGGAGGGGCAGGGGAAAGGAAAGAAGGGAAAGGAAAAATGCTGAGAAATGGAAAAAATGGAAATAAAGTCTTTGTAAATAGGGAAGGGTGGAGGGGGTGAAGGGAGGGCTAGGAATGGGGAAAAAATAAGAACCAAGTTGCATCATGTAAAGGTACAAGTTCCCAATGAGAAATGTAATTGTGTTGTATACCTACAATGTACCAATAAAAGAATTTAATTAAAAAATAAATAAATAAAAAGAGTATAGTCTCAAGGTGCATCCTTTCAGCTATAAATGTCTTGTTTTCCTTCTTTATGGCTGAATAGTACTCCAGTGTATAAAAACCACACCTTCTTTATCCATTTATTGGTTGATGGGCATTTGGGCTGTTTCCAAGATTTAGCTATTACAAACTGTGTCACTATAAACATGGGTGTGCAAATATTGCTGTGCTGTGATGCTTTTTATTCTTTTAGGAAGATACCCTGAAGGGGAATAGCTGCGTCAAATGGGACCTCTAATCCTACTTTTTTGAGGAATCTCTGCACTGTTTTCCACAGTGTTTGCACCAGTCTGCACTCCCATCAACAGTGGAAAAGCATTCCTTTTTCTCCACAGCCTTGCCAGCATTTTTTGCTGATTGATTTCTTCATAGTAGCCATTCTTTCTGGAGTGAGATGAAATCTCAGCATTGTTTTAATTTGCATCTCTTGAATGACCAGTGATGAACATTTTTTTCATATATTTATTTGCCATCGGTACTTCATCATCTGAGAAATGTCTATTCATTTCAGATGTCCCTTTTTGGATTGGATCTTTATATTTGAAGGTTCTGATTTTTTTCAATTCTTTGTATGTTCTAGATATTAGTCCTCTGAGGAACAACTCTCTACAATTTTTTCCAACTCTATAAGTTGTTTATTCACTCTATTGGTGATTTCCTTTGCCATGCAAAAGCTTTTCAATAGGCTAAGATCCCAGTTGTTGATTCTTTGTATTATTTCCCATGTAATTGGAGTTTCGTTCATAAAGTCTTTACCTACTCCTATGTCCTCAAGAGTTCTGCCTATTTTCCAGCAGATTTAGTGTTTTTGTTTTAAAACTCAGATCTTTCATTTATTTTGATTTTAAGTTAGTGCATGGTGAGAGACATAGGTCTAGTTTTAGTCTTTGGAATGTGGGAAGCCAGTTTTTCCAGCACCATTTATTAAAGAGGCTATCTTTCATCCAGTGGGCATATCTAGCCCCTTTGTCAATGATAAGGTGGCTGAGTATGTTTAGAGTTGTTTCTGCATCTTCTAGTCTATTCCATTGATCCCCAGGTCTGTTTTTTGCCAATATCATGCTGTTTTTATCACAGTAGCTTTGTAGTATAATTTCAAGTCAAGGATTGTGATGCCCCCTGTCTTGCCTTTGTTGCCCAGAATTTCTTTTGCTATTCTGAGTCTCTTCTAGTCCCAAATGAATTTTAGGATTGTTTTCTCTAATTCTGTGAGATATGCTAATGGTATTTTGATTGGAATTATATTAAATCTGTATAACAATATTGGGAGAATGGCCATTTCACTATGTTGATTCTTCCTACACACAAGCAAGGCATATCTTTCTTTTTTCTGATATCCTCTTCAATTTCTTTTTTCAGAGTACTGTAGTTTTCCATCTAAAGATCCTTTACCTTGTCAGATTGATTCCTAAGTATTTCATTTTTTTTCGATGCTATTGTGAAAGATGTTGATGCCCTAATTTTTTTCTCAGTGAATTTTTTGTTTGTGTGTAGGAATGATATTGACTTTGAGTGTTCACTTTGTATCCAGCTATGCAAATGAATTTGGTTATTAAATCTAGAAGTCTTTTGGTGGAATTTTTGGGATCTTCAATGTAGAGAATTGTATCATCCTTAAATAATGATGATTTAACTTCTTCCTTTTCTATCTTTATTTCTTTCTTTCTTTGTCTTGTCTAATTTCTGTGGCTAATATTTTTAGAACTATATTGAATAAGAGTGGTGACAGTGAGCATTCTTGTCTTATTCCTGATTTTAGAGTGAAAGCTTTCAGTTTTTGACCATTGAGTGTGATGTTGGCTGTTGGTTTGTCATAGATGGCTTTTATCAGATTGTGATAAAGACCATCTAGTCCAATTTTCTGTAGGGTTTTCTTTTTGTCATGAATGGGTATTGAACTTCGTCAAATGCTTTGTCTGCATCTATTGAGATGATCATACGGCTTTGTCCTTGGCTCTGTTGATACTGTGTATTACATTTATTGATTTGAGCTTGTTGAACCCTGAATGCCTGGGATGAATCCTACTTGGTCAGGGCATATACTATTCTTGATGATTTGCTGCATTCTTTTTGCAAGTATCTTATTGAGGATTTTTGCATCTATGTTTATTAGGTAGATTGGCCTGTAGTTTTCTGTTTTGGTTGAGTCCTTCTCTGGTTTTGCTATCAGGGTAATACTTGCTTCCAGGAATGATGTGGGGAGTATTGCTTCCTGCTATATTGAAGAGAATTGGCATTAGATCTCTGAATGTCTTGTAGAATTAAGGAGTGAAACCATCAGGGGCTGGGCTTTTCTTTTTTGATAAGTTTTTTTCTTCAATTTCATTGACTGACATTTGGGTTACTCAGAATTTGAATGTCTTCTCAATTCAGCTTTGGTAATTCGTATTTTTCTAGTAATGTGTCCATTTCTTCTGTGCTTTCCATTTTATTAGAGCACAATTTCTTGAAGTAGGTATTCATAATCTTCTGCATTTCCAGAGGATCTGCTGTGATTTCACCCTTTTCATTCCTAAGTGCATGAATGTGAGTCTTTTCTTTCCTTTTTTGATATGGTTGGCTAAGGGTGTATCAATTTTATTTAATCTTTCAAAGAATCAACTCTTTGATTCATTGATTCTTTTTAATGTTTTCTTAATCTCAACTGCATTAATTTCTGCCTGATCTTTATAATTTTCTCCCTCATACTAGGTTTGAATTTTACTTGTTCTTTTTCTAGAAGTTTGAGATTAAACATTAGGTTGTTTATTTGAGCTCATTCTGTTTTTATGATGTGAGAGTTCACCGCTATAAATTTCCCTCTTAGGACTGCTTTTATTGTGTCCTGTAAGTTGCAGTATGTTGTACTGGCATTATCATTTAATTGTTAATACTGTTTAATTTCTTCTTTTAATTTCATCTGTGACTTGTTGGCTGTTCGGGAGGGTGTTAATTGATTTCCATGTGTTTATTGAGTTTTTGTGATTTCTTTTGCCATTAATTTCAAATGTCATTGCACTATGGTCAGATAAGATGTGTGGGATAATTTCAATTCCTTTGCATTTACCCAAGCATGTTCTATGGGCTGGTATGTGGTCTATTTTGGAGAATGTCCCTTATGCAGCTGAGAAGACTGTGTATTTTGATGTTTTGAGGTGGAACACTCTGTAGATATCTATCAAGTTGGTTTATTCACAAGTTTGGTTCAGTTCTGATATTTATGTTGTTTTTTTGGCTAGTTGGTCTTTTTTTGAGAGTGGTGTGCTAAGGTGCCCTATTACAACTGTGTTAGTGCTTATTGGATTTTTCATGCCCATTAATATTTGTTTTATATAGTTAGATACACCAATATTTGGTGTATAAATATTTATAATTGTTATCTTTCTTCTTGGAGCTTCCCCTTAACAAATATGTAGTGAGCTTCTTTGTCTCTTTTGATCAGTCTTGACTGGAAGTTCACATTGTCTGCAAATAGAATAGCTACGCCTGCTTCTTTCTGGGTTCCTGCCACATGGAATATTGTTTTCCATCCTTTCACTTTTAGTCTATGAATTTCTTTTTCAATTAAATGCATTTCTTGTATGCAGCATATTGTTAGATCTTGTTTCTTGATCCATTCTTCCAGTCTGTTTCTTTTGATTGGTGAATTGAGACCATTTACATTGATGGTTATAACTGATATGTATTGGCTTGTCCTTATCATAATATTTTCCTGCTGTAGGTTCCCTGTCTTTTGCCTCTGTTTGCTTGTCCTGCCTGGTGGCTTCTTTCTGTTGCTGTTATTGGAATTGTGGTTTGCATTATCTCTTTCTAAAAAGCTCTTCAGAACATTTTGTAAAGCTGGTTTGTTGGTCATGAATTTCTTCAGTTTTTCTGTCATGGAAGTATCTTATTTCTCCATTAATTTTGAAAGATAGATTTGTGGGGCACATCAATCTAGGTTGGAGGTTGTTTTCTTGTAGGGCTTGAATTTATTCACTCCAAGCTCTCCTTGCCTTAAGAGTTTGTATTGATAAGTCTACTGTGTTTCTGATTGACTTTCCTTTATAGGTGATTTGTTTCTTTTGTGTAACAGCTTTTAATATTTTATTCTTGTGCTGAATTTCTGGAATCTTGATTATCATATGCCTTGGTTTAGATTTATGGCTAAATCTATTTATGGTCATGGCTATTTGGAGTTCTATATGCCTCACTTATTTGTGTGTCAAATTGTGTTTTTTCATGTTTGGGAGGATTTCTGCCATTACTTTTGTGAACAGGTTTTTTATGGTGTTTGCACACTCTCCAGCTTTTTCACTAACTCCAATCAAACTTATATTGTTTTTCTTTAAATCATCTTCCAATTGTTGGATTGATTTTTCATGGTCCCTTGCTATTATTAAGATATCTTTCTTTTCATGGTCGGTAACTGCAATCCTGTCTCCCGGATCTGATAGTCTGTCCTCATCTTGATTCAAATGATTGTGTAAACTTTCAATGAAGTTTTTAATCTCCTGGATAACTGTTTGAATCTACTTAATGGATTCCATTTCTTTCCTATGTTGGGCATTCATGCTTTCCATAATTTTCCTAAGCTCCTCTATTTTTTTTTAACTGTGTCTACTCTAGATTTGTTGAGCATATCCTTTATTTTGATTGTCCTTTCCTTTTTTACCTGAAATATTATTTTCTCTGTGCCCTCATCCATCTATTCTTTTACTTCTACTGCTATCATTTCAGAAAGCTCAGGTGGGTGGCTTCAATTTCCTCCATCTTTTTGTCCCCTGGACTTATCCTGAGTGGGCTGGAGGTCTGGGCTTGTATTTTGGTTCTATAGCTTGTCATTTCTATTTTTTAAATTTTGTTTTGTTTTCTAAGCTGTTCCTTGTAAATTGTTATCATATATAGCTTTATCACTACCATCGAGGCTTCTCTAGGAAATGTCTCTTCCTCAGAGATGTTTTCCAGGTATAGGTGGTTCTTGGTCTTTGTGTCTACCCCATGATCTTACCTTCCTAATCTATTAAGGTTGAGAGGTTGCTATCTATTTAGCTCAACACCCAGTCCTTTGATACTGGACTATGGTGATAGTTGTGACCCCAGACATTTACAGTGTTGTCGTACAAGGGAAAACAACAGGTATGACACCCTGGCTAATGTACAATTAGCAATAACAACAGAATCAAGGACAACCTAGCAACTGATAAACTGGTAACTATTAGTTTGGTACCTTTAACCATACAAGCAAGCTCTACTGTTATATAACAAAATCCAACATAAATCAGGAACTTGTAATGAGTGAGTTTTTATTTAGTAGAGCAATTTTACCTTGTGTCTGGGTGGGGAGGGCTTTAAGAGGGATAGGGGACAAATCAGTGAGTTCCCTTGTGGTTCCCCTGTGTCCTGCAGTCATGTTGTTTCCTCTCTGGGATGTTGATCTCTAGGCTCTGGACAATTTGTCTTGGGGAACCTATGCTGCTGGCACTGGCACTCACCTCTCTGCCATTTTTTCCTTATCTATATGATGTTCTTGAAAAGGTAAAATTCTGACAACAGAAATCACATCAGTGGCTGCCATGTGCTGGGATGGGGAGAGAGGCTGGCCACAAAACAGCACAAGGCATTCATCTTGGATGATGAACTGTTCTATGGTTGATTGTAGTGATGCTTACACATATAAAAACTACAAAACTGTGCATCAGAAAGGCTAACTTCCTTCTGTATAAATTATATATTAATAAAAAATTTTTCTAGAGAGAATTATATCATAGTTTATTATGAACGAAGAAATGTGTTCCATTGAAAGCCATTGTTTCCAGGAGACAGCATCATGGAAGTAAAACTCACACCTTAGGTGGACCTGGAAGGAAACAGAAACTTAGAAGTCATGAGCACAGAATTGCAGGTGGTGAACCCCCAAAGCAGCAAGCTTAGCCCATATGGCCTTACATCAGAGGGCTGCTGCTCAGTTCACCTCCTGCAGGGCCTTCCCCGACCCTGCCTGTCAGACATGGCCACACTGTGCTCAGCACCCTCCACTCTTACCAAGTGTACTTTTCGTGTGACACTTGCATGAACTCATTCTTCCCACATTCTCTGCCTCAGTCCTGGGAAGCCCCTGTGAAGGTGAAGGTAACCGCATCTCCACTGTGTCTGCATCCAGGTGGCTGTGCCCGGTGCAGCTTTGTGCTGCAGAATGAACATGTCCTCAGGTGCACTGGACTAGTGCTGGGTGGGCAGGAAGACAGCACACAGGGCATTCTGTGACTTCAAGAGAAAAACCAAAGCCATGACAATGGATTGAGGTTAGCAGCAACCTACCTGCAGATTTATTATCATATGAGAGAATCAAAACTATTTCAGCTACTGTTGCATGGAGTTTCTTTTATTTTGAGTTGAATACTAAGTATAATAGAGATTTTGACAGTACCGAAGCCAAGACCCTAAAGATGATCTAGGCAGAGCCAGACATTCCTATTGTTTGGGAGTATAGATGCTGGCTCTACCCTCTTGTCCTCCTGCTATTATCTACCAAAGGGACTGAACAGAACAGATTCTTATAAATATATTGGTTCACCCTAGATCGCATGCTTCTGAGGAAACAAGAGAAATTCTCTCCCCAGTCGCAAAGAAAAGAATCTCACATTTTCCAGATGAATCTTCACATTGCAGATAATAACCACACATCTGCTCGATCTCGTGAAAAATAGTAAGAGCACTTTTAAAACATTAACTCCAAAACTTACCCAAAATATTAGCTCATTTTGTCATCATGGCTCAAAAGCAGGATTCTTTGATTCTCCTGTCAAAAGCATAAGTTAAAAACAACGAAGAAATGGTGACACAGAGATGTGGCCTCTAGGCCTGGCCGAGGTTTGGGGTTTTAGGCTGTGTGGCCCTGAGCACATCTAGGGTGCTGTGCCCAGGTCTCTGCAGAGCACAGGAGGTGAGGCTGGGACAGAGCCAGTTCCTCGCAGGCAAAGCTTAGAGGGGGGGAGAGTGCAGTGGGCAGGGAGAACTTCCGCTGTCCAGTGCCCTGCATGGTCCTCTCCAAGCCTGGAATGTAGAGCAGGGAGGGGTGACATTCTGCAGCTTAGACCTTTTATCTGTTGCTAAAGGTAAATATGGCAGACTTTCTGGGACTCCTCTCCATTCCACATTCACTTTTTGAAAGACAGAGTTCTTCTCCTGGCAGGAGGAGGTGGTTGCTGAGGACCTTAAGCAAGCATATCTCTCAAGATGCTCTGTGCCAGCCTCCTCTGACAGCCTTATCCCCACCATTACAATCTGCTTGCACCCCTGCATGCTCTGCATTAATAAAAAAAAAATTTCTTTTCTCTCTCTGTTCCTCACCCCCTTTCATCTCATCTAAAATTTTTTCTCAGTGAACTGATTGCAAATACTAGCATAGAAACCATTCTGATTAAATTAATCCCATGCCCACAGTGTATCTCCCAGAGCCCTCCCACAGCCTTCTACAGCTTATTGCATTTAAAGAAAGATGTGATTCAGCCCTCACCACCATAGCTCCTGTGCAGGAGACTGTGAAGAGGCCACGTGGGGCCTAGAGGGCCCTCAGTTTCCTGAAGCAGCCAGAACTCACCTGTGGGGCTGGAGCCCTGACTCACCGAGGCCTCTGAGGCACACAAGAGCTCTTCCAACAGCATGGAGAACTCCATTCACATATACTGAGCCAAAGCATCCACCCAAAGAGCATTATTAATGAGTCATAACTTAACAAGAAATGAAAGGAAATACTGTGCATGCCCAAAAGCAGGCTTTCCTCCTTTCATCTGCTGCTGTAGACTGTAACCTTGGCAACACAAGTAGATGTTCTTTGGCTGAGAATAAATTTGATTCCCATGCCAATGCATTTCATCCCCTTTGAGGATTTCTGGCCTAGATTGGGATAAAGATGCAAAGAGTACTCAAGAACACAGAAACCTTTACCCCCAAATATAACTTAAATGAATTGTTGAATGTAAACTCTGCCAAGCACTCAATCTTTTCCATTGATTATTTGATTTATTTCTCCTTTAATCCTATTAAACTAAATTATGCTGAGGTAACAAACAGCTAGATATTCTCAGTGAGTTAAAGCCACAATAAACACTCCAGTGTTTATTTCCCATCCAGGTCACACGCTCACCCCCAGGTAATAATGGACCACTGCTCGCTGTAGTCCCGGGGGACCCAGGCTGATGGAAGCTCGCTCACCACTCAGGTTTGTAGAGTTGGGAGCTCAACCCGGGGAACCCAGCCTGTCTCTCTGGTTTCTTCCAGAAATTATACACAGCACTTCTCCTCACAGTTCCATGGCCACAGTCCGCTCATGGTCAAGTCTGGCACCAATGAAGCAGGAATGCATCTGCTCTCTGGGAAAGGGAAAGGCTCATGCATTCAGCAACTCCTGAGACCAGACCAGCGTGCTCATCCTTGGCTTGCACAGTAAAGGGGTTCAGAGAAGACAAGTTCATGGAATAGTTAACAGCCCTCAGATCCAAACCCAGGTCCAGTTCCAAAGCCCATGCTGAAAAATCAGTTCTCCTAGCTGACAGCAGTCCAGCAGCTCTCCACTCAGGTTCCACCACAGCCCTTTTCCCCGAACTACTGACCTCTGCTCTGCTAAAGGTAAATGACAAGATTCTTGCTAACAGAGTCTTCCAATGTTCTGGTTGCTCAGGAATCTGCCTTCCTTCAAGGCGGACCTCCCCCAGCACTGATAAGGTAGACAATCATATTCCTATAAATGAAGAACTATATATTCCCAAAAGGTACAGATGAAATCGACAACTGTGTCCTGTAAACAGTCTGTGACAGACACTGTTCTCAGATGATTCGTGAGACACTGCTTCTCACCAGGCTGAATTGCTGAACTGTCTGCCCTGTGTTGTTCACGTGAACTTACTAGAGAGACCACCCCACTTTGATCAAATGTGCAAAAGTTGAAGTGTATCTTTGTTCAATGCTGCTCCTTTGGACAGGAGTCTGTTGAGCTGGTGTACACCTTAAACCTGAAATAAAATCCTCCTAACTCCCACTGGTCTCTCCTGTCTCTTGGAATTCTGCAACAGTCCCACCTATCAGGACTATGCAGGGTGCCCCACAGAATTATAGGGATGGTGTTGCTAAGCAGATGAGAAAGACCATGATCCCCAAAAGTGGGAAACAGCAAATATTAGGTACTATTACATACGCTGAACTACTTAAGTCTCTGAGAAATTTTACAGTAAAAAAAACCTCATTTAACCCGTAAACATCAGTTCCCAAAGGTATTTGACCAGAGGAGCTACCTCCTTCCACTGTCCCATGGCACCCAGGTCCCCCAGAACATGCACAGGAAATGTTCTGCCACACCTGATTTCACCTCAGGAACCCACAGGATGCATGAATGGAACTGTCATCAAGTAGCGGAGGCCCAGGGCTAGAGTGACTCATCCAGGTCACACAGCCAGGAAGTGGCTGGAGGGGACAAGAGCTGTGCATGGTACTCAGCCAAGCCAGAGCTCCTGGCCAGCTGCTGAATCGCTGTGAAGAGGTCAGAGTGCTTCATAAGCTGGGAAGCACCATTCGAATGCACTGCATGATAGCCCTGAATCCCAATGCTAAGCAAGACCAAAATGCAGAGTATTTGAATGGAAAGACAGTGGCTTCCAGCATACAAAAATTAAATTTCACGAAGATGCCAAATCCTTCCTAAGTTAGCATGTAATGTTTAAAACAACTGTAGTCAAAACCCCAATGTGATCGCTTTACACTGACAAAGTAATCCTAGTGTACATTGATAAAAGCAGTGTGGCCTTCCTCCCGGAAAGCTCCCCAGGACTCTGGCTCTGTGTTCTGGTTTATCTTGTGTCCCTGATGCTTGGTGTGGGATAAGAGGACTGTGGGACTCGGGAAACTGTGGAGAAGAGCTTAGGGAGTTGAGCATAAAGGATAACAGGGGAGCGGGTTTCTCTGTTGGCCATCAGTAAATACAAATCCACATGAAGCAAAGCACCACATAAGACTGCCAGATCAATAATAACAAGTGTGTCTTGAAAATACAACCCTAGTCCTTCCATGAACTTAAAACTGTAAATAAGCAAACAAAATTAGTAAAAAGAGAACAAGCATTTTATTAAAAGCAGTGGATGACTGGGTGGGTGAGTGATAGATCTTCTTTCACATATATTTGCAAGATAAACTTTAGTTCGTTTTGGATGTAAGTTTTTACAAAACAGGAGAAAAATGTACTTCACAATGAGCATGGACTATCCAAGCTTATAAACAAAACTTTACGAGGAAGCAAACCAGAGAAAATAATTTGCAGTAAAAATACATGTATAATGTCATGATAATATATATAGTAATCATGTGACATATATAACATGGCTAATGTCCTTAATATATGAAGTGTTCTTGGCCAAAAGATGTTTCTTAGAAAAATGAGCCAAGCAAATAAAAAGATGTTTTATTAAATGCAGAGTTAAAATATATAAGAAAAATATTGCTTACTGGTGGTCTAGACAATACAAATTCAATAACTAAGCATGCAGTAGAATGTCCACTTTGTGCATTGACCCCGGCAGTCACACAAGGAAGGGTGTGGACTGCCAGCATCGTGTCATCTCGCTCAGGAACTGAGTGGGCAGGGAGTGCATTCGATCTTTCAGTAATTACGATTACATGCTTTCTGAGCCAGGGCAGGGCTCAGGAATTTAGTGGCAGCAATTCAGTGAGCCACCTTGGCCTCTGCATTTCATTTCTTTCTTCCTTCTCTCATACTAGCCACTTCCTCACCCTATTATCTTTTCCTACTCCAAACCTCTGCTGAGATGTTGGTAATGATTTCTGCATTAGTCATACAAGCTGTGCACTACCTATTCCTTGGACTAGATATTCCCTCAAAAACACATTGTTCTATCCTTATGGAATTTCCCTGCTACTATCATTGGGATTGGGTGAACTGCTATGGAGCCTGGACTTTCACATCCACAGGAGAAGAGTAAGGAGAGGGGTTATATAGAGATGGGCATCAGGCTGCAGGACCAACCCAGTCCAGGACACGGGTCCCTGAAGGAGTGCTATGGCTGTGCCTAGCTATTCCCCCAAAGCCTCGTGCAGGTGGGGCTTCTCACAGTTGGCTGGGTCTAGAGTGTGATCCTGGGATCAATGGAGTGTGAGTAATAAATCAGGCCACTGGTTGGTCTGGCATCTGCCCTAAGGTAGGTAGCCTAGCTAGAGTACAAAAGGGGCAGAAGAAGCTGTGGTTGTGGCTTGTTGCTAGTTGCTTGCTTGCTTTGCTGCCTTCTGCCTGCCATGAACTGATTCTCCTCTGCAATGCCCTCTGTCATGTCACTTGTTCTTGGAGCCAGCCGACTATGAACTGAAACTTCTACAAACTGTGAGCCACATAAACTTTTCCTCCTCTAACTTTGGGTGGAGGGCACATTAGGGTATTTTGTCTCAGCAGAGTGAAAAAGTAATCAGGATATGGAGTAACTAGGACCCCATCAAAACCCCAGATACTTAGGTAAGCCTTGCCATGAGTGACTGACAAGAGGCAGGAAGAGCAGTGTCTGACCCTGGACAAGGCCAGGTTGCAAGACTCAGGAGGGTAGCCAAGAGAATGAGGGAACCAGTGGAAACCAAGGCAGATGGCTGGCTGTTGGGTGCATATTCACTCACTGGCCTTTGGAAGTGTGCTCAGCAGCCTCTCTGCTGGGCTGCATAGAAAACGGAGCTTCCACAATGGTGATGTAGAGCACTCATTCTGGAATCCTTCTGCCCAGCCTCTCCCACCTCCCTCCCCTTTCAGTCCTCATCTCCAGGACTTCACACCTCTTCTGCTCTTCCCTGGCTCACCAAGCCCTGACTTCCTTTAGCTCCTTGACTTTGAGGTCCACCCATGGGCTGGAATATGAGTCTGAGCTGGGTGGGATAGGGAGAAGGCTCCTCAGAGTTCCTTGACTTGTTATCACTCTGGAGCAGAAAGCAGGTCCCCGCAGGCTTTTTTTTTCTTTTAATTTTGTGGATTATCAGGCAGAATACTGTCTTGGTATTTTTAATTGCACAGTAATTATAGTCAGCCTTCCATATTGTTAGTTTCCATACTCATTTATACTACCAAGCAAAAGAAAATTTAAAAATAATGAAAACTGGTATCTGTACTAAACCTGCATATTTTTCTTGTCCTTGTTGCTTAAACAAAAGAGCACAATAAGTATTTACCCAGAACTTACATTGCATTAGATACTATAACCAATCTAGAGACAAGCTAAAGGAGGATGGAGAAAGTTACATGCAAATACTGCACCATTTTATATGAGGGACTCAAGCACTTGTGGATTTGGTGTCTGGGGCCATTGCAGAATCAGCCCACTGTGAGTACAGAAGGAGGACTGCTGCATCTTTGCAGTTCTACTAAATTATAATAATGGGAACCTAATTTGTCCAAATGTTAGTTTCTTTATACTTTAAGAGCCTAGAGATTAAATAGCAATTTAAATGTTAATCCCACTTCTCCGTACATAGAAGACACTTCATTTGTTTACTCAGCAAATCTTAATTATTCCACAGACTTGAGGCCCAGTGGGTTCCAGATGATTTCTAGCATCTGTGGTCTGTTTTATGATGGGAATTCAAAGGGAATCTCAGTACTGAATTATCTCAAAGCTTCCCCTACACAGTAGCTGGGATTAATCTAGAAGTCCTCTTGTGACCCAAGAATCACAAGAAGAGACCGAGACTGAAATGAATGTGGAACACTGGTCTTTCTGTTCCTGGTGCAACTGAAGGTACCAGAAACCAAAAAGCTGACTCAGAGCCACACAAATGTAGGTCCACACTCCAGCCCTGACTGACACAGGACAACTGAGAGGTGGGAGATTAGGGTTGCTAATAAAAGAGGACTCTAGACACTGAAGATAAAGCACTCCTGACCAGTGATTAGTCCTTCTGGACAGAGTAGAGATGGCTAAGACACCCATTCAGTGCCCAGGTCCTGGGTGCTGAGTGGGAAGTAACTATGAAACAGGAAGCCAATCTACTGAACCACTTCCCACCTGGTCTCTGCCAGGAGGAGCAAATATTTACCCCATCGCCTAGGGTAATGGTGGTGTTGCCAGGAAGGGACGGCAGCTCAGGCAGTGAAGATGATGGAAGAAGGTTCCCCATGGACAGGGATCTGCCCTCTGGGCAACGAGTTCTAACTCGGGACAATACCGGGGCAGACATGCCCTATTTTTGGAAAAGGTGGTCTTCAGGACCTGGCTCCAGTTTCTCAGAATAATCCTTTCCATAGTCTTCAGCTGCACCTGGTGGGCCTGGGTGACCACTGTTATCCTCTCTCACTGGTAGTTTTCATCCCTGCCTTTCCACATGCTCTCTCCAGTTACTCACTTCTTCACTTGGCAAGGCTACTTCTACTCATTTTTTTCAGACTCAGTTTACATACCAATTTCTCTTGGATATCCCTCTAAAGAAAATATGGACAGCCCCTAGGATCACCCCTTATTTGAGATTCTAAAGCATCTCCATCCTAGGAGATCCCACTAAAAAGTTCTTATACACCCCCTTTCACCATCATACTACAAACTTCTTGTCCTGCTTCCTTTATTATCCCTAAGTATGTTGAACTTCACTAGTAGTCTCAAAAAACACTCATTGCACTTGATTATACAGACTATAAACCAAGTTAATCATCCTCGCAGAGCCATGATTCTGAGACAGTTTCATTTCTACAGCCATATGTGTAAGCCAAGACTAGACCCTCAGAGTAAATGCCTCTTCTGCATTCCCAGAATGACTCTTAGTCCCCAGCTACTGGAGACAGTCATGGGCCACAACCCTGTGATACATCTCAACAGACCCAGGCTTCAGCTTCACCTCCCATCCCAACCATTCTCTATGCTTCATGCGGGGGCCTCTCATGCCAGCTTGCCCTGCCAGCCCCAGACAGGTGCAGAGAGGGCAGAGAATCCAAAGTCCATCCTTGTTCTGGACCCCTGTAAAAGTAATATGAAAAGCCCCTGGAGGTTTAAAGCTCAAGTTAGCATCTACATTTGTATGTGGCTTTATAATGTTTTATTAGTTTTTGTTTTCATAATATAGTAGTGAAGACTATCCTGGGTCATCCAAAATAGAATCCCCATCCTTCTCAGTAAAACAGCTAGGGAAGCTGAGAGCAGAAAAGTGGTTGTGACAATGGATATTTAAGTTCATTTGCAAGGGTGTCTCCCAGCTTCCTGCTTGGCGGAAACAGATTGTTTTTTAGGGGGGAAAGGCAGTGTACTCATCAGCTTTCCTGTGGTGGGACCCAAGACCCACAAACTAAAGGAGGAGAGGTTTAATTTCCCTCAGCAGTCTCAGGGGGTCCAGAGCATGGTTGGCTGGCTCCAGGGCAGAAACATTCTGGTGGAAGAGGTGTGGAAACAAAGCTGCTTAGTGCATGCACCTGGAAGACAGCAAGGAATAAAAGGTTCCATCTATGGTACAAATTGTTAAAAATATGAAGAAGACTGAAAATCACCTTGAAGACTTGCTTCTCCCATGTCCCACCATTTCCACGCATACTAGAGAAAACTGCATCTTGGTACTGAAAAGCTCCAAGCAAGAACCCGCCCAGATGGGTGTGCACATGCTGGGGATGAACACATTGGTGTTGTCCTACACTGGAGATGACGTGGGAATGAAACGAAGCTCTCCCCACCAGGCAGCATGTGTGATGCTCGAAGTCACAGCCAAGGAAGCAAGGCAGTCGGGTGTGGCTGACTGTGTCCCCAGGGCCTGTGCAGGGAGCCAGGTCCCCAGCGCCGGGGCACTGGGGTGGGTGTTGCGGTTGTGTCTACACGTCTCACCCCAAAGCCTCCTGTGCCTACAGGTGGGGCTTTGGGAGGTGATATGGGGATGTAATGCTTAGCAGTGGATTCGTTCACACATAAGTGTGGGGCTAAATGCGACTTAGTGAGGTGGAGGAGGTGGGCCTCCGGGAGGAGGCCTGGGAGATCCACTGCCCTCCTTCCTCCTTGATCTCTCTACTCTGCCCGCCCCGCCCCTCCTCCCTGCCTTGGCGCCAGCTGATCAGGAGCTGAAACCCCACCCGCCGAGCCGCGCGCCCACACAAACCTCTCCTCCTTAGAGCTGTGATCTCCCCGTGTTGTATCTCAGCAACATGAAAGGTAACTAAGAGTGGTGGAAATTTTAAAAGGCGGGGCTTAGGGAACATGGTGCAGTCATGTAATCTCCACTCTTGCCAGGGCCTACTGCTGGTCTCCTTTGGAGGGAATCAGTGCCCTAGCATGCTGGTCACAAAACAGGGAGCCAGCCCGGTCCATCTGTGTCCCGCCTCGCCACGTGAGGCTCCCCTGGTGCACACTCCCTCCAGAGGCGTCTCTTTCCCTGTCACAATGTAGCCAGAAGGGGAAGGCACCGTGCTCTTGGGCCCCAACACTGGGCTACATAAGCCTCTGCATCAAGTATGACTAAGATGTAAGATGTAAAGAATTTGCAGGGCGTAAAACTGCTTGCAGGAAGTGGGAAACCAAGCGGTGCTCTCTGTAAGTGCTCCCATCAGTGTCGGCAGCAGAAACTAAACGAGCAACAGCTAAGCGGGAGGTCAGCTCCAGGAAGGATGGGATGAGCCTCGGGGGCAAGAGGCAAATCATGGGGGGGGGGGGGTGCAGGACTTTTCTTCACGATTTTAGGTAATTTGTTAATTACTAGGTTACGTATGTGATAATCTACATAGCACATCTTACATATTTTGCAAGAAAAATACTACAAATTACAGCTGCAAACTAATACAATGGTTGCCACTTATCTTTCCAAGATTAGATCCTTTTTATGGAAATGACTTTAGAAATCAATCTAGAAAAATGAGAAAATGGTCTTAATTTCTGGTCTATAATTTATAAAGTAAGAAATGGTCAGAAAGATGATGAAATGTTAATAGTAATTTATAACAAGAAGATATTATCTGTATGTGTCATCACTAAACTAGAAAAAAATAATCAAAATATAGCACACTGTAATTATGAGAATAGTTTGAAATACTAATTTTCCAGAATTGGCAGTGTAAGAGTTAGTACGAGATATTTCTTGGTAGACATTAGTATGTATGCAAGATCATTAAAATCCATTGATTCCTTTGAGTTCAACCTTTCACCTCTAGGAATTTTTGCTCAGGAATGAGTCAGGCATATGCAATGGATGTTTGTAATGGCATTTTTTATGATTAAAGAATAGCTAAAATTCAAGTGAAGAAACAAGGGAGCCAGCTTAGTGACTTAGAATATATCCAGGCCCGGAAAGGGAGTACTGGCCATTCTGGGGTGTGCAAGTTGGGGTCAGGCCAGCCTGCGGGCAGATCTGCCCTGCCCTGGCCAGTGCTCCAACTTCTGTAGCCTCTGTCAGCTCCTGAGGCCAGCACCACTCACTTCTTTGGCTGCGGGCAGGGCATATGTAGGATGCCAGGAAGCTCTTAAGTTGTGGTAGAGGAATAAAAGCAAATTCAAAATAAAACCTTGAACACATGTTGATTTGTGGGTAGAGAGCAAATGGTGGGATATGTGAATGCTGAGAGACTGACTTGGAAATTATACACCCCAAAATCATAGGTGGGTGATTTTTAGTTCCTTTTTGTTGTTTTCCTGTCTTCTATTTCCTCATAGCACACTTCCTGAGGTAATTTTTACTATTATGAAAAATAGCCTTTGTAAGATGCCCTCCCTGGCACCCCTAGCCTGAATGCCACAGCAGCATGACCCCACCCACGCCCAGTTTCCAGGTTCTGCCTCATTGCTGGGCACTGCCCTAGGCTCAGCCCCTTCAGACCGCTGTTTCAAGTAGACCACGTGCAGAGTGCCGAACTCTTCTTTTGTTCAGTTCGTACTTTTTTATTAGTGCATGTTGCAGTGCATTACGTTTGCATTCCCCGTGTGGAGTCAGTACGTGTACACAACACATCTTCATTCTTTCTTCCTCCTCTTTCTCCCCTCCCTCCCATCCCTGCCTTCTGACCCTTCCCATCTGAGAAAGATCTATCTCCCTGGTTTCCATCACCTACCCTTTATTTTGCTGTTTGTTTATAATTTCTCACATATAACAAACCATGTGGCATTTGAGCTTGGCTGTCCGATTTATTTCACTTAACGTTATGGTCTCATGTGCACTCATTCTCCTGCAGATGACCCAGGTTTACCCTTCTCTGTGGCAGTGTAATCCCCCAACTCTGCACTGCCACCCTCCCCAGCTCAAGTCCCCAGAATCAGAGGGAGTCAGGCCTTGGCCTTCCTTCTGTCAGGGAGGGAAATCCCCACTTTGGTCTCAGTTCCTAGTGAGCAATCCCACCCTGCCAGCGGTCATGGCAGATTGGCGCATGGTTCTTTGTTACTGTGGGCAGAGGTGGAGATGGAGGCCAGCGCCTCCCACAGAAAGTTAGAGCTCATCAACTGCCATGCACCTGGACCCTAGGCGACCTTCACCTGCATCAGCAAAGATGTTGCAACTTTGGGTGGCAGTGGGGCAGGTGGATGTGACAGTTAAGCTTGATCGTGCAGACCTGAGAGTGTGGAGCAGCCCGGGGGACTGGCGGAGTGCTGCTCGCTGTGCCGGGTGGGCCTTGGAGGTGTGGCCTTGGGGTCTCGGCCCTGTGTCCCTTCCTCTGCAGTGCTGCCCCTGCTCTGCTTCCCACCACTTGAGCTAAGCGACTTTGCTCTGCCACGCTCTCCCCAGGAAGTTCCTGCCTCGGAGCCAGCTGACCATGAGCTGAGCCCCCTTAAAATGTGAGCCACTAAACCACTCCTCCTTTATGCTGTGAGAGTTGCACAGCAGGGGTGTGCAAGGCCTGTGCACGTAGCTTCTCCACCCATGTGGGTGAAGCACTGGCAGGGCCAGCCCCTGTCTTCCACCACACACAAGTGTGGAAAACGTGTGGTGTTGCCACTCCATGAGATGGTGCCAGTCCACGGCTCCAGCAGAGGCGAGGCAGTGGGTACTGGGTGTTGTGACTCTCTAAAGCCATGAGCCTCCTCTTTATGCCTATGTTCAAACATTCAGTGAGCAGAGTTCTTGAGACTCCAGGGGCCCATATCATGTAACGAGCTCACCAAAACCTCTAAATGCCCTAAATCTTTCAAAATTCAGAGAGCAAGAGAGGAACATACCATTAGAGATTGATGTAGACTGGATATGCTGTAGTTTTAGGAGCCCACAACTGGTGCACCAACAATAGAGTGACTATATGATCTGTCATCCAACCAAGGCACTTTGTGGAGGAAGTATGGGGCAGTTTAAATAATTCCTTTGAGACAAGAGATTAAAACCTGGGACAATCCTGGGCAAACCGGTTCACACGATCACACTGGCCAGGGCCCATACTGAGAGGCACTTTCCATGGCCTCACCATGCACAGCAGCTCCCAGACATGCTTGCCAAGCAACCAGGAAGGCTGAAGGCCCAGGAGGCTCTGCTGACACCCCAGAGAGCGAAGACCGGGCTGTGGAGAAGGGGTGGAGGAAAGCGTGGGGCGTGGGCAGCAGAGCTCGGGCCAGGAGGACTGAGCCACCCTGGTCGCGGAGCTGCCGGCCCGGGCCCATTCCCATTCCCATTCCCATTCCCATTCCGCTCTGCTGCTTGTCCCAGAGCCCGCAGGAGCGTGCTGAGTGAGTGGTCCCAGCAGGCGTTTCCTGCCACTCCCACGCTCAGTGGGCAGTCGGGCTTCGGTGTCACAGACACCTCAGCTCACCGTCATCCCCATCCGACAGCACTCTGTATTAGGGCTGCGTCAGGGACAGGGGCACTTCGTCCCTCACTGCCCTCCACAGAGCCATGTCGAACCAGGACGATGTCCGCCAGACCTCGGCCCGTGGGCGTTTCCACACTGCCTGGATTCTCCACCTACATGCGCTATAGCTTTTTAAGACTGCTCCTCCAAGTTCAGGTCCCTTGTCCCTGTCCCCGGCTTGCGCGCAGCAGGATACATGCAGGGTGGGGTGGGGCCCAGCCCCTCAGCCTGGGCCTGCACAGCCACCGCCCATGGAGGAAGGAGAGGTCTCTCTCCACTCGTCTGGCGAGCAGAGGACCAGACGGAAGGCGCTGCGCGGAGGCCGCCTTCAGGCCGGGTGAGCGCTGCCTGCTGCCTGCTCCCCCAAAGCGCCAGGCACCCAGCCGCGTGAGCTCCCTGCTCCCCATGGCCACATCTGCTCTGCAGCCCTTCGTGCTCCCGACAGGCAGCCGCAGTCCCGCAGCTCCAGGGCTCCGCCCCGTCTGTAAGAGCGGGATGAGGACCTAACACTGGCTCGGCGCCAGCCGGAGCCCTGCAGACCCTGGCTCGCCCGCACTTGTGGCAAGGGTAGTGGCCAGGTGGCACCCGAGAGAACTCACCCCTTCGGTGGGCCTGGGTGGGCCGACAAGGTTTCTGCCAAGAAAGCCGCCTTTCTGCTGTGTCTGGGGTGTCAGGAGCTAGGGGCCTGAGCAGATGAAGTTGTCTCTCAGCTCCCTCCTTCCCTCAGCCAAGCCCTCCTCTTCAGCATGCCCTTTACCACATCTATCCATTTCTTCTGACTCAAATATTTCATTCCTCTAAATGGCTAAAGAAAGTAAGTTGTATATGTGTAGAAATATGTAAAAGCTAATATACCCACAAAATAACACTATCTATTTGCTCTGTGTGTTTGTGTGTTTATAAAGTATTTTTGAATGTTTTGGAAGGATACAGACTATAATCAAAATGTTATTTACCTTCTGAGAATGGGGATTGAACAAGATAGAGAGAGGTAACCAAAGAGGATTTGGCTTTTATCTGCATTGTGCTTGTTTCTTAAAGAAGAATTTGCTCATCATTGTATAATTTAAAGTTAATTTAATATAAAAAAGGGAAAAAGTGCTGCTGTGGTATGTTCCAGACAAACAGAATCAGTAGGATTAAAGAAATATAGAGAGACAGACAGATAGTCTCTGGATTAACAATGGTTCAACACATGACTTTTAATTTTATAATGGTGTAAAAGAAATCCACGTTCAGTAGAGACTGTATTTTGACTCTGACCTTCCTGGCTAGCAGGGCACAGTGTGACTCTCGGAATGTTGGGCATTGCAACAAGACACAGCTCATGGGCAGGTGTGCCTTCACGGGAGTAAGCATAGATATTCTGCAGTGCACTGTACTGTCCTGAATTTCAATAAATTGCTGAGATTTGGATTCGTCAGCTTTCCCACTGCTGGGAACAAATACCTGACACCTGCAACTTAAAGGAGGAGAGGTTTATTTACTCATGGTTTCAGAAGTTTCAGTCCATGGTCGGCTGGTTCCATGGCAGAGACAGCATGGCAGAAGGGCCTGGCAGAGGAAAGCCACTCACCTCTTGGCATGTGGGAAGCAGAGAGCAAGGGAAGAGCTCAAGAGGAAGGGGCCAGGGACCAGACACAGACCCCAAAGCCACACTTCTGTGACCCACCCAGATCCACAGCAGTGGGCTTTATGAATCTAGACATCTCTCAAGTTGAGCAAGTTGGGAGCCAGGGCTGTCACAGATAGTTGTCACTTCATCATAGAGTAGGCTTTGTGGCAGATGATTTATCCAAGTGTGCCATTCCAAACTCCTACGGCAGAGAAGCTCAGTGGGTCCCAGAACCCAGAAGGAAGCTCCACTGCTGATATCCCAAGCTCCTAGGGCAGAGAAGCTGAGCCAGTCCCAGCACCTGGAAGGAAGCTCCCCCACCACCATCCCAAGCTCCTAGGGCAGAGAAGCTGAGCCGCGCAGGCGCCAGAAGCACCCTCCCAATCCCCCCAGCCGTGGAAATGAGAAGACATGCAAATAAGTCTCAAAAACAGACTTCTGGATCACCTACAGCAACCACAAAGGGAAATGAGATGGAACAATCTGATACTCAACCACCTGGACTCTCTGAATTGGCAACAAAAGAGGATCTGGGAAAAATGAAATCAGAAATAATTACTCAGATAACAGCAAAGATTTTGCTCATGGTGCAAGACATGATTAATAAATCTAGAGAGGACACAGATAAAAAATAGAGGATCTGAGGAACATGATGGAATCCCAACATAGGAAACAAATGGAATCCATAAAACAGATACAAACAGATTTCCAGGAGATTAAAAACTCCACTGAAAGTTTGCACAGCAGAATGAACCAATGTGAGGATAGAATTTCAGATATAGAAGATAAGATTGCAATTAGTGACCAGGAAAAGAAAAATTGTTTTAAAATTGTAAGGGAACACGAGAAATCAGTCCAGTAGCTGCTAGACAATGCAAAGAAGAATAACATAAGACTGATTGGAGTCAATGAAGAAAGAGGAGAGAGTGCAGATGACATAAAAAAACTCTTCACAGAAGTGATGGCAGAAAACTTCCCAAGGAGGGGAAAAGAACTTGACATACAGATAAGTGAGGCATATAGGACTCCAAATAGCCTTGATCAAAAAAATCTACACATAGGCATATAATAGTTAGGATTCCAGAAATCCAACAGAAGAACAAAATTCTACAAGCAGTGAGAGAAAAGAAACAAATCACATACAAAGGAAAGCCCATCAGAATCACAGCAGACTTCTCAATGCAAACCCTCAAGGCAAGAAGAGCTTGGAGTGATGTATTTCAAGCCCTAAAGGAAAACAGCCTCCAACCCAGATTGATGTACCCTGCAAAACTATCTTTCAAAATTGATGGAGAAATAAGATTCTTTCATGACAAAGAGCACCTCAGGAACTTCATGAATACCAAACCGACACTCCAAAAAATTTTAGACAATACCCTAGGAAAAGACAATGAGGATCACAACCCAGGAAACCCAGCAGAATGAATCCTTTGGGCATGACAAATTAAACGCAAAGGGGGAGAATCCAACAACAAAAAAAGTCATGACAAGGCTTTTAAAGCTTTTGACTTCATCTCCCTAATGAGTGTATAATTCAATCTTGTTATTGTACTGATTAGTATTCTTCTGATTCTAGAGTTGCACACCTTTCCATGTGCTGTACTGGCTATTTATCATCTTCTTATATCTACTTTTTAATTGGGTTGTCTATTAATGAGATCTAAGAATTCTTTATATATTCTGGTCATAGGTTATATGCATTGGAAATATGGTCTGTTTAAGGACTACTTTTCATTTTAAAGATGTCATTTAAAGATCTAAATTTCGATGGAATCTCATTTATCAATTTTTTTCTTTTATACATCATGTCTTTTGTATACTAGGTAGTTCTTGTCTATCCTAAATTCATAAACATTTTCCCTTATAATTTCTTCTTAAAGTTTTATACTTTTAAGCTTTCATATTTAGATTCATAGATCCCTTCAAGTTATTTTCATGTATGGAAATAAAGGGATGAGGTTAATTTTTTATATATGGATACCAGGTGTTCTAGTGCCATTTGCTGAAAACACTATCTCTTCCTCGGCTCTTGAATTGAGTTTATATTTTATAGAATGCTAATGTTAAATAATCTTTCAAAACTCAGTGGACTATATATGTGTGGTTCTATTTCTAGATTCTCTGTTTTATTCCAATGATCTATATGTCTTTCCTTACACCAACACTGCCTTGATTACTGTAGCTTTAGAAGAAGTCTTAAAATTAGGTACTAAACATCTTCCAACACTGTTTTTTTTTTTAACTTTTCTAAGTCCTTTGTACTCCTACATAACTTTTAAATTTCAATATCCAATTCTTCATTTATAGCAAGTATACACAGACCTGAACTTTTATATATACCTTGTGTTTTCTAATCCTGTTAAATTCAAACACAAGTTCTAGGGGCTCCTAGAGATTTCTTAGTATTTTCTCTGTAGATGATCATTTCATCTACATATAAAGATTTTCCTTCTACTGTGCCAATCCTATCCTAATTGTGTCATTTTATTGCCAGACTATTTTGGTGGGGCCTAGGTTTCAAAGCTTAATGGACAGATAAAGAGTAAGCATATCTGCCCTTGTTCCCCACCTTAAGGAGAAAGCATTGTATCTTCTCCATTCATATAAGGCGTTCTCGCTGGAAGTATGGAGTACATGTCTTTAATCTGTTGAGAAGGTTCTATTCCACTTCTAGTCTCCTGATAGCTTTTACCATGAACAGCTGTAGAATTTAATCCAATACTTTTTCTCCAACTAGTGACAGGATCATATGGCTTTTTCCTTTCTTCTGTCAAAATGACTTTTGGGGGTGGATCTTCCAGTGCTGAACCAACACTGCCATCCCTATAACAAAACCACTTTCTACATCCTGCCAGATCTGACTTCTAAGAGTTTGTTTTGTTAAACAAATTTCTATCTATGTTCTTACTTTTTTCTTCTATTATCTTTATCCAGTTTTGGGATTAGCACAATGTTCAGTTCCTAAAATGAGGGGAGAAGTGTTCCTTCTTTTTTCTGCTTTAATTGTTTGATATAATTTATCAGTTAAAATGTATATGAGCCTGCTGTTGTCATATAGACAGGTTTTCAAGCTAGGAATATACTTTCTTTAATAGGTGCTATTCAAATTTTATATTTCCTCCAGAGTTAGTTTCATGAATTTGTCTTCCAAGGTACTTCTTAGAAGTTGTTAAATTTATTTCAAAAAAGATTTTTGAAATATGCTTTCTATATCCTTTTAAATTCTGTAAAATCTGTGGTAATGTCTCCTAAATCTTGATATTGTAATTTTAAAAATGTATGATTGATATTGTGTAACAGGAAGAAAAGGTCTAAAAAAGCAGGGGAAGTGGGAGGGGTAGGGGAAGGGAAAAAAGGGAAAGGAAAAAATATGAGAAAAGGAAAAAAATGGAAACAAAGTCTTTATAAATAGGGAGGGTGGAGGGGGTGAAGGGAGGGCCGGGGAAGGGGAAAAAAGTAAGAACCAAGAGACTCATGTAAAGGTGCAAGATCCCAATGATGAATGTAACTGTATTTAATACCTAAATTGTACCAATAAACTTAATGGGAAAAAAATAAAATGAAATAAATGGAACAGACCATAAAAAATATATATATATATATAACCGTTGTGGGGTTCATCTTCTCAGGCTCCTCTTCTCCCCCAAGCCCGAGAAGGCTGCGGCCTGTGTCAGACGTAGGCTCTCTTGGCAGGATCCTGGCCCCTTCCAGCCTCTCGGCTGTGGATCTCAGAACGGCTCCCTTTTGGCTCACATTCTCCTCCCTGCCCTGCCTGGTTCAGAGCCCTTTGCTTATTCAAGGCCATGCCTAGGGAGCAATACAAAGTTCCACTTCAAACATCATTTGAAAACTTTTCATGAAGAACTTGACGTTTTAAATGAGTGGGATTCCTTCTCTCTGTTTCATTTTTTACTAATTATACATAAGGATAACCCATAATCATTGTACTCTAAAATAACCTTAAAATTTAGTATACTTCAGTCTTTTTCCCATGTGTATCATTTTGCAGAGTTGGAATCATACCCAATTTTAGCATGTTTTTCCTCTTATCATTTTATCATGAGTATTTTTAATGTTGCTGCATAGTTTTATGGCTGTATTTGTTAATAGCTACACAATAGTTCACTGAATTGATGTGTTTGATTTACTTAACTGGCTTGTTATCTTTAACAATTTTCAATTTCTTTTAAATGTGTACATCATTGTGATTTTGTGGTTGTAGTGTTCTCTTCAACACTTTGAACTCTTACACTGAGTTAGTTATTTGACTAAAGAGTAAAACTTCTTATTGCTTGTTCTTGACATACATTTCCCAACAGATTTTTTAATGAGTTCCTCAGTTCACCCTGCTGCAGATGTCAGTGAGGACCATTTCATCCTTGTTCTCTAGTGTCAGGCTTCCAGGTGGGGGTGAGGGTCCAAGAGAAGCACATCCCACCACCAAAGCCTGAGCATGTATTCTCAGTACCCGTCCTGGCCAGTACAATGGTTTTGTGTTGCTCTTTGTCTTACAGACCGAGCAGTTGATAACCCTGTGGGTGCTCTTTGTTTTCACCACTGTTGGGAACTGCGTCGTGCTGTTCTCCATGTGGAGGAGGAAGAGAAGGCCCAGGATGACCTTCTTTGTGACTCAGCTGACCATCACAGGTAAGGGACTCTGCAGGCGGGAAAGGAGGACACTCCGTGCAGAGCCCTTTGGGTGTTGCTTTCCATTATCCTACCAGTGGGATGACCCAAAGGCACTAGCAAATTCAGCAGTAATTTCTGTAAGGGTACGAAGCCTACATTCTGATCTTCCCACCAGCAAATTGAACACACTTAGATGTGCATTAGAAGAACTAATTACACTACAGACTTGGAAGTGCCATTGCAGTGTTGCCAAAGATTTCTGTATGGTTTCAGTCTCCCTGAACACAACAGAGTCTTTCCTTGCTACTTCAATAGGGAGACATTACCATATCACCCCACATTAGGAGCTTAAAAAGTGCACCTGAGAAAATGGACCAAAATGGCCTACATTCAGTAATAAAATGTGAGTCTCCCGCAGACTCAATCCAAAGACGTTGCTTTGGAAGTGCAAATGAGGTGCAGCAGTACTGCTGGAGGGAATGAGCTGCTAGCAGCATCTGGATGCTCCCCGCGCGAGCTTGGCGAGGGCAACTCAGGAGAGGCAGGGGCACTGCGCGTGGGGAAGGGGAAGGGCAAGGGCAAGGGCAGCATGGCCAGGGAGGGGGGAACTGTGAGAGGAAGGGGCGGGCGTGCAGGAGGAGGCCAAGGGCAGAGCTTGTGTTCCAAAGAGGGGGCGTTGGAAGAAGAACACACCCAGGCCAGGGGAGGGTGCTGTTCCACAGGCCAGAGCCTGGTGCGCAGGAGACACGCACGGGGGGGGGGGGGGGGGCTGCGCTCCTGAGACTGGGAGCAAGTGGCTGTCATCCTGGTTGAATTTTGATCAGACTGTGTGGAAAATGACCCAAAACAAGAAAGCTGCAAGTGTTGACAAGGATGAGGGTGGACAACTCCCTAAGGGGCTGTTCGGGCCATTCCGGCCTAGGCCGTCCTCTCAGCTGCACTGGCCTTCTTGGGAAGTGAGCTGTGAGCCCCGATCTGAAAAACAGGACATTGATGTATGAGGGAGCTTCCTTACCAGCGTGGGTGAAAACCTGAAATCCTTCTTCCTCTCTAACAAATGCTAGCAAGCCTCTACTGGGGCTGGGCTAGTTGAGCTGTGAAACCAAAGGCACCACTGAAAACTACAAAGAAGATGAGGGCAGCCTGAGTCACCTGGCGCCGGGGTGGGGGTACAGGGAGCCAGCCATCCACCTGCCTTGCAGACAGGAGCCCAGCAGGAGGAGAGCGGAGCTAGCAGGATGTGGCCCTGCCATGGTGCAAACCCTGCCTGAGGCTGGCGTGGGCCTTCTCGTTTTCTTCCTTTGAATCATCAGATTATCACTCGCACTCTGTGGAACCCCTGACCTTTGGACTCTAAGAATGTAGGGTGCAATATCAAATTGGAATTTAAATTTTGTCACAAATAGTAAACGACTAATTGAAATTTCAGCATCTATTATCGAAGACAAAAATTGCACATCTATTCTAACTCACAGTCTAATGGACCAGGACTTGACTTCTCATGAGTGTTCTCCACAGATTGCTTTTATGTCTTGATATGTTCTGGAAAACTCAAGGAGTCAGAAGTATTTCAGAGGAAAAATAATTCTCAAAGAGAAAAGCACTAATTGGAAGCCCAAGCTGGAGTCTTGAGGGTCTAAAATTTAAACTCTTATACAAGCACTAGATGTCCTCCATACACATTTCTCTGTGATCTCAGACCCCTTGGAAAGAGAAGTGAGAAACCTGTCTACAGAAGTTACTCAGGTGCCGGCTGAGGCACCGTGTTCTCTGAGATGTGTTTAAATTTCATTTGAGCCCCTACCCTATGCTATGTTCTTCCTAAAGCTTCTCCAAGCTTTCTGGACCTTCTTCTAGTTTCTCTCACCTCTAAATGTCCTTCATGTTACCCTAATGAGTTTTACATGTTTCTGGCTGGTGTGTGTTTTCTTTTCTTTTTTCTCCTCAAAACCATGACATTTGTTGTCTCCTAGATCTTCATATTGTAATTTTAAAAATGTATAACTGATATTGTGTAACAGGAAGGAAAGGTCTAAAAGAGCAGGGGAATTGTGAGGGGTAGGGGAAGGGAAAAAAGGGAAAGGAAAAAATATGAGAAGAGGAAAAAAATGGAAACAAAGTCTTTGCAAATAGGGAAGGGTGGAGGGGGTGAAGGGAGGGCAAGGGAAGGGGAAAAAAATAAGAACCAAGAGACTCATGTAATGGTACAAGATCCCAGTGATGAATGTAACTGTATTTTATACCTGAAATGTACCAATAAAGTTAATGGGGAAAAAAAAATGAAAAAGAAAATGCAAGGACCCAAGTTCAATCCCCAGTACCAAAAAAAAAAAAAAGTACACAGAGGATAGGACTTCCTTTTGTTTTCTCATTTCCCAGGCCACTTTATAAAAAAAAAAAAAGAAAAACCATGACATTTGAGACCCTTTACCTTCCAAAAGCAAATATCAATCTTTTTTTAAAAAAAGAAGTTGTGCCCACAAATGAACCCTGGAACCAGTTACAATAATAAACAGGAACATGTGCATATTTATATTTTTTAATGCTATGACCAAAAATAAACTGAACTAAATTACATGAAACTATAAGTTACATAGTGTTTCCAAACATTTTAAACTGGCTCATTTATAATTAATAAATGACCTAGAAAAACTAGAAAAATCCAGACAAAATTTAAACTTTGTTGGCAGGTATTACTAGCTACTGCAGAGCTAAGACTTGAGGGGCCTGAGGGTAGATGCATCATGCAACACAGTTACTCTTTCAACACACTAGTAGACTTGGGAGGCTGGAAAGCTGGGTAGCACTTCTGGTTATCTCCTTGCATGGAGAGGGAAACGTTTGCTCTCTGAAGCACAGCGGTATCAGAAAAGACCTGAACATTCGGATGGGACTGCTGGGGAGCCACCCTAGGAGGAAGACCACTTAAACAGGGCCAGGGGTGCAGAGCAGTGGCCAGTATTGCCAGCACTGGTCACACCCTGGATTCAATCCCTAAAACTAAAAAGAAAAAGGAAAAGGAAAGTCTTCAGAGTGAAGCAGAAATAGATCAGCCCTCTCAAAGACTGATGAAGCCCTAAATAGAATCATGTGATTACCTCTGCCTGTAGTCAGGCTGTCTTTGTCCTTCAGGGCAAAGTACGCCTTCTTTAGAGGATGATGCATCAAGCTAACTATAATTTTTAGTGTACACTGTTCTTCAATTCAAAGAACAGCCAGGAATGCAAAAATTAAAGAACTGAACCAAGAGATGGAGAGAAATAGACAAGGAAAAGAGTTGCACAAGAAATATATCGACTGGGGTTATCAGACTAGAATTTATAACTAATAGTAATCTCTTTAAGAGGTTGTAAGATACCTATTCTTAGTTTTAATTATTTTTAAATTTTCAGTTCCTAAATTTCCTAATTCTTTCCTTCTATAACTTTCAATATTTCATCAATGAAACTGAAATTTTTTAAATAACTAAAGCTAAGAATACGAGAGTTGAGTTTAGCAACAAATTAAATACACCTGGAGAATAAATTATTGAACTGAAGAAGTCTGAAGAAAATAATCAGACTGAAAAGTGGAAAAAGAAAGGATGGAAAGTACAGAGAGAAAATCAGAAGTGTATGAGCACAGTGGAGAAAACTCTCAAAGAGGTCAGAGAAGACAGACATCCCCAAACTTCCGAGGCCATCGGACTTGGGTTTATAAAGCCCACAGAATTAAAAGCAATGAAACAAATATGAAGATATGTAAGACAGGTGTACATGATGTGTTATGTAAACCCCCTAAACTTGAATTTGAATCAGAAGTATGAACTGTAGTAACTCATGAAATATTTAACTTTTAAAAGTGACCTTATCTTTTAAGTATATATGCTGAAATGTTCACAGGTGAATTGATGGCATATCTTGGCTTTACTTCAAAGTAATTTGAGGGCAGTGGTGGGTAGGAATATAAGGTAGCAAAACTGAAAACTCTGAGAGCTTGTGCTGAGTATGCTGGATTCTTTATATTGTTTCTATTATTACTATTTTACATGTGTTTGAACTTTTCATAACAAAGTTTAAAGCAAATATAATGAACAAAGTAAAAAGATTTAGGGAGTTAAAAACTTAAAGTTGATGGATTGTCTGGGTATAGTCAAATTACTAAATTATATTAACTTTCAATGTCCAGAAAATGTATACAAATTTCAGGGTAATCCACTCAAATTATGAAAAATAAGTTGCCAGGCAAAAAAGATATAAAATAAAACACTTAAAATATAAAAAATACACAAATTCTTACACACCACATACACATTACATGTCAATGTAAAGAAAGGAAAGATAGAAAAATGTTAGAAATGTCAGAACAGGTAAGTCAGACAGGCTACATAACATTCAACATCAAATATATCAGTAATTGCTTTGTGTATGGACTAAGTGCCCCAATTAAAATAATAAGATTACAGTAGTAGATTTAAAACCACCTACTTCCATCTGTCTGTAAAAGAGGCACATCTTAAATAACACATGCAGAAAGGCTCAAGTTGAAGAGAAAGGAGAAGAATCATCGCGTCAGTTTTCCATTGCTATGACAAGATACCTGAGACGAGCAGCTCATAAAGAGAAAAGGCGCATTCTGTCTCCTGACTGCAGAGGTCTCAGCCAATGGCTGCTGGGCCCCACTGGATTTTGGTCTGGGATGAAGCAGCCCATCATGCAGGAGCACGCGGCAAAGGAGTCTGCTTTGCTCATGGCAGAGAAAAGCAGGAAGGGGTGGGACCCTGACATCCCCTTGGTGGACACATCCCAGTGACTCCCTCCCTTCAGGCCCCACCTCCTGCACTTCCACACCTCCCATTAGCACCCAGGCTGGGGACCAAGCCTTCAACACAGAGGCATTTGGAGGACATTCAAGATCCAAACTATAACAAAAAGTAAAGCAGAATGATAACAATAATAATGTCACAGGATCAGATGCCACAAAGAGTTCCCACTAGGACAAGCAGTGGAGCTTTGGAAGTGGGGCCACCCCAAGACTCCCAGGGTACAAGGCCAGTCAGGGTGGCTCTCACAAGAGCAGGGCTGCCTGGACTTGGGGCTCAGAACCCCAAGTGTGTCCAGGGGCGGTACACAAAGTGAGAGGTTATCCTGGAGTCTGCGAGGTCATTGTCCTCCTGCTGGGTTTGGGGTTTACTTGGAACATGTTATTTCTTTTCTCTCACCTATTTCTCCCTTGGGTGTAGGGCTGTCCTTCCTGTACCTCAGCACATGGCAGCTTGTTGTGATCTCTGGGGTGCATGGCTAGGGGGGAGCTTGCCTCTGGACAATCTACGCCTTCAGTCCCACCTGTATCTGATGTAGATGAGACTCTCGATGTATGCTGGAACAAGTTAAGATGGGGGCGGTGTTTAGAATGAGTGCATTTCATTTCAAACTGTGAGCAGACCAATCCTGGGGACTGGGAGGAGGGCTGTGGTTTCAGCATGGCACGAAGTTCCCGTGTGGAAACTTAGCCCTCAGTGCAGCAGTGTGAAGAGGTAGGGCTTCAGAGGTGATTGGTCAGAAGGCCTTTGCCTCACAGCGAGTTAATGCTGCTACTGGGAAGCGGGTCTCACATGAAAGGAAGAGCTCAGCCCCTCTCCCCTCCCCCTCCCCCCTCTCCTTTCCTCTTCCCCTGCCACGTGATTCCCTCCACCGTGTTACCAGGCAGCAGACCCGCGACAGACCCCGGCACCTTGGCCTTGGACGTCCGGCCTCTAAAACTGTGAGGGAGCACATTCCCATTATTTTTTTGAATCCTATTTTATTTTTGTACCTGTAATCTGCTAGAAGATAAAATAGGTAAAACTCTTGAAGTAATAGATATAAGCAAGGACTTTCTGAACAGAACCCTGTTGCACAGGAAGTAACATCAAGGACCCACAAATGGGATCATACCAAATTAAAAAGCTCTGCACAGCAGAGAAAACAACTAGCAGCGGGCAGAGACAACCTGCAGAGTGGGAAAACATCTTGCCAGCTCTTCCTCAGACAAGGGACTAATATCTAGAATATATAAAGAACACAAAAAAATTATATTCTTGGTAAATTATCCAATCTCAGGTATTCTGCCATAATAGCTCAAAACAGATTAAGGTAATAAAACAAAAAACAAACTTAACTACAGTGAATATAGCTGTATACTTCATCAAAACTTTGAGGGCTCATAGTGCCTGTTGGCTCACTTGTGGCCCTGTGTCTTTGCATTTTGCTTTGGGAAACTCAAATGGAGACGGGAGAGTTTCTAACACCAGTGAGGCTCTTTTTATTGATCTTGCTTACAGTTGCGTGGGTGTGTGGCCCATGATGGAACCCATCATGCTATGCACTCGTGCTTCTGTGCACATCCCCATGTAGTTCATTCACAAATGCAGCACACCAAAAGAGAGCAGTCATTGCAGGACGCACCTCCCCGGGACCCGGGTATGGGGTGGGTGATCCATTAGTGCACTGAACCACTGCAGGATAATGGGACCTGGTTAGATGTTGAAGATTTGAGAATCTGGTGCCAATATATTTAATAAATAAGTAGGAGTGAGCAAGCTAGAACATAAAGTATCCAGGGGCAAGAGGATAAACGAACTGGAGAATAACCTCAAAGAACATTTGGAAGTGCTGTGATTCAACCAACAATATCTGCAGCTGAGCAGGTGGCTGGATTTCCAGCCTGGTCAGTGAGCCGGGACTACCTCACAAGTGGGTATCTACCCGTACAGGGCAGAACATCAGGAAGTCCCTGGCTCCCTCCAAAGCTGCCCAAACCTGTCCCCATTTGCTGAAATGTCAGTGCCTGGGGACCCACTTCTCTGAAAACACTGCGCATCTCAACATACGCACCTCATGCTACGTGTTGTTTGCCATTACCTCCCAGTGTGAAGAACTCTCTGAGACCCCTTAGAAAAAGAAAGGTTGTTGTGGGGAGAGTAGAGAGCAAGAGGTGGGAAGCACACTGGTTTTTTAACTATGTTGTCCCTAAGTTCCCAGTTTTGCTCAGTCTTCCCAAGTTTCTATTTCCCATGAACCCGCAGATCCCCTCGCCCTTGGCAAGGCGGGGCCTCTGGTGACTGAAGGCTGGGGACTGGAAGAAAGCCTCAGGTGTGAATCCCTGGTCCTTGCTGCATTCCCTGAGGCAGAGGGATAGGGAAGCAGCCAGTGTCTCTGAGGACCAGTCTCTCTCCTTGGAAATCACCTGCTAGAGGCATTGCGGTTTACAAAAAAGCAAATGAAAGTTCCCACATTTTGGAAAGGTTCGAGTGTGGCATGGTCCTTGGCTTCCCACTCTAGTCCGCATTCTGACTGGAGATACTGTCCTCTTCCCCCAAAGCCACTGTGCTAAGCCACTCTGGGGCGCACAGACACTCGCATGGAGGAGCCCTTCTTTCCTCGCAGCAGCTCAGTTATTTCACTTGCTTGCAGCACCCTTCCCGCCATCTCTGGCCTTGCAGGAGTGTGGCCTGCCTGAGTGCTGGCCTCCGTAGCCCGCCAAGGCCGGTGAGGACCGAGGCGCAGCGGCGTTCAGGAAGGGGCTGTGAGCGCTGCTGTGCTGCTGCAGCTTTGTCCACTGTGCAGTAGTTAATTCAGCTTGCAGGAGGGTGGAATTTCTCCCTAAGGCCTGATTTCCCACAGCCCTGCGCACTTCTCCTGCTCTTCATTCAGAACAATGACCTTCACCCAGGTTCTGTCCCCGCTGTCTAGAGCTGCTTTGCTGGTTCCTCCCAGCAGCACCCTTGAAGGAGTCCAGGATGTGCCGCTCCAAGGCACCCAGTTGTGCTCTGTCCATTATCTGGGGCTGAATGTGCTCGAAAACATCAGGAGATGCTGGAGAAGCTTTCTTTGAACTGTCTCTCTGCCTAAGAACAGATACCCCAGAACTCAGCTGGCGCAACCCCTCCACGCACCTGGGAGCTTCACTAACGGAGGAGACTGACTGATCACGAGAGGCCACCAGAGCCGCCAAGGTGCCCGGAGGCTTTCACAATCCACCCTATCTCCCATCGAGTCCTCCAAGGGCCCGCCGATCTCTAAAGATCATTTCCTCTCCCCTGGGTGGCCCATGTCACGCCTCCCCTTTTCCTGTGAGGACAGGACACAGGCTCTCAAAACCCACTGCTTGGGGGAGTTAGGCAGTCTCTTTTCCCAGTGATGTCCCCGTGCATCTAGTCACAGAAATGAATGCATCCACACATCTCCTTCCTGTTAAGCTTCACGGACACCATCAGTGGCAGGATAGCTACAGCTCGGTTCAGGAGCATCAGACCAAAACATTTAACCTCCAGCTCCTCTCTGATCCCGAGAGATCTGGATGGAGTTAATGGTCCAAAGGCTCCTCTTTCTGATGACCAGCCCAGTGCTGAAGCTACCTAGGGGCTGTCAGCTGTCCATCATTTCATCAGCATACAAAAAGGCACAGGACTTGGAAGGCTGAAAGCATTTCAGAAGTTGCATGCAGGAAGCAGGACAAGGACCAGATACGTACTCCACAGCAGCTCCTGATGCCTCGGCCCACCCTCCACAAACCGCCATGACCCATCGCTTGACCCATCTATGGAAAAATTCCTAGAGTGCTGGTTTTTTGTGTTTTTTCCCTCCAATTTTAGCCCATCGGTAATTCTTCAATGAGCATTCTCATAATTAAATAATCATGAGCATTATTTATTATTTATTTGTGGAAAGTTTATAGAAGTGGGATTGATGTAATCAAAGAAAAACACTTAATCTGGTTTTCAAATTGGCTAACATCCATCTGAGGTCACCCAGATCAAAAAGAACCAACTAGGGACCTCGGGTTTAGGATTAGTCTGAGACTGAAAGGAAAATGGATCTTGAAGCTGCTATTTTGGCACATTCTGCAATTTTTAGCACATCGATTCTAACAATTTTCTGCGTGAATTTAATGACTGTTTATATCTTAGGAGCTAAAGTGCCAATTAAAATTTATTAGTCATTTATCATCATCAAGACTCACTTGTCTGTTTTATTCAAATGCAATAAAAGAAGACAAGCTAATGGGAGAAGCTGCCATTGAGCACCCAATAAAGAGGAGGAAAACATATTCTTTTGTCATGCAGACAAATAATTTCTTGCTCATGTCAGGCCCTAACTTTCTCATCTTGGGAAAGGAAATTAGATGAAAAGCAATTTACTGACAAACCCAGGAATTCTCTACCTTGCCACACTTTCTATAAACTACTGAGAGCAGAGGGGCCTGAGAGGTACAGACCCGGTGAAGCCCGGGATGTGGCAATGTCCAGGGCCTTCCAAGAGTCTCCCACTTTCATGTGGATCCCATTCATTCTCCTGCCTTCTTAGCTGACCACGCAATTCATTTATTTTTTTAGTTCTTATTAGTAACTAAAATATTGAATTTTTTATGAACCCACATTTTTATACAAAGTGTTATTGCTCTTATTTTTTAAATATCTTAATGTTAAGGCATGTCATTTTCCACACAATAACCATTTAGGAGTTTTTGCTGTTTTTTAAAAAAATTTCTAGGTGATGCTTTTCTTTATTATTTTACAATCCTTTTTATAATTTTATTGTCTTGTAGTCAAAGGATTTTTTTTTTTGTACCAGGGATCGAACTCTGGTCCTTACACATGCAAGGCAGGCTGCAGAACCACTAAGATAAACCCCCAGCCCCATAAGGAATTTCTCTGTGTGTGTGGGGTTTTTTTTTTTTTTTTTTGGTACTGGGGATCAAACTTGGGACCTTGTGCTTGCGAGGCAGGCAGCAGAACTGCTGAGCTAAATTCACCGGCTCAAAGGATATTTTTGAAAGAATTTTCTATTCTTTTGAACTTATTGAAAGTACCTTTGAGGTGTGACAAGCAATCAATCTCTTGGAAAGAATTTATCCTGAAATGTGAGGCGTTAATTATTTTGGAAATAAAGACTAGCCAGGTGAGAACCATCAAGGATTCTTTATTGACAGGTTGCTGCAGAGGAAACCTCAGCCACTGTCAGTATACGTCGACTGTCCTCTTTCTCTGTCTGTTCAGCCTCCCCTTGCATTCTTTGTATTTATCTTTTTGAATTTGTCTACAGGTTGTCTTTTTATACATTTCTTGCCCATTTAATAGCTCGTTGGATGTTGTGAAAAGCCTTCACACTTTCTCTCATCTCCTAATACATTTATCGATATGTGTTTTGTAAATTTCAATAATTTGTCATTTTGTTTGTATAGGCTCCTGATAAACATTTTTACTGTGGATTTGGATATTTAATGTCTGTCTCCCTCCTTCCCTCTCTCTCTCTTTCACACACACACACACACACACACACACACACACACATTAAAATCTTGTTTTCACTTATTAACTTCTCTTTGAATTTTGCTTATGTGGTGCCAATATCAACTTCATCTATATGCTTTTCACTGCATTTGTGTGCAAACACTGGACTGAGCATTTGGGATTATGTTTCATTTTTTAAAAAGCATTGTTGGCATTTGCATTCTGTTTTGTGACCATGCATGTGAAAATCATCAGCGTTATGTCCATGTTTTCAGGGCTCTTGGGAGTTGTAGTCCTTCTTTCTTGTTCTTCTGTTTTGATTCAGCTCTCAGTTCTCCACAGCTTTCTGGGTGTTTCATTTTGTTTGCTGTTTTCCTTTCGGGATGCTACCTGGATAGAATTCTCAAACACCTGACATTTCAGGGAAAGTCTCTTTCCTCCACGACCATAAAAATATGAATGAGTAAAGGAATCTTGAACCCAAAATTCAAATCTCCATAGATGTGGCTCCAATGATTTTTGGTATTTTGTATCATAAAGAACAAATCTAGAAGCAGCCTGGGCTTTCTTCCTTTGTGGTTAATAGGTTTCTATCTTTTGTTTGTAGAATTGCTTTTTCTTTGAGAACTTATATTTTGCCTGAGTAGGTCCATTTATTGGTCTGATATATAAGTTGTTCTGGGTGTCAAGCAAACTTTTTTCGTATGCAGATTAAAGTAATTTCTTGGATTATTTTATGTTTTGAATTTTGATTACTTTTCATTCATTCTAATTATCAAAGAAGCACTAACTATCCACATGTTAGTAATTAATTAACATGCCTTGATCCTGTTTCTATACTTTGGAAAAATTATTTAAACTTTTCTAATTGTCGATTTGATTTTAATTCCGGTACTAGCAGACTTTAGTTTTTAATATTCTTAAGTTTTATTTTAATTGACTAATAATAATTATTATATAATATATAATAATTATATATAAATATATATATATATATATTTGTTATGGCTTGTATTCAGATGTCCCCCTCAAAGCCTAATGCAGTCAGAGGTGGCTGGATCTAGAGTGTGTGATTTATTCATGGCACAATGCTAGTATTAAGGGTGCTAGGATTAAAGGTGGGTGATTATTAAATCAGTCCACTGATTGGTTTGGCACTGCCCTAATCCTGGTAGCCTAGATAGAGCATAAAAGGGACAAAAAAAAAAAAAGCTGCTAATGTTCCTTGCTTGCTTTTCTACCTTCTGCCCACCATGAACTATTTCTTCTCTGCAATACCTAACTGCCATGTTACCCTGCCTTTGAACCAGCCATTTATGGACTGAAACTTCTGCAAACCATGAGCCAAATAAACTTTTTCCACTTTAACTTTGGGTCTCAGGTATTTTGTCTCAGCAATGAGAAAGGTAACTAAGACAGACTTTGGTACCAGAGAAGTGGGCTCCTTGCTGTGAGTATACCTGATTGTATGGTTCAGGAGCCTTTGGGACTGGCTTGTGGGAAGAGTTTGGAAAGGCTTGGAGATTTTGGCTGAAAAAGTAGAATTGGAATGCTTTCAACTGTATTTCATGGGAGATTCTGGGCAGGGCTCAGAAGACAAGAAGCCTGATAGAAATGCTGCTGGTAAAGACCAGGCTCAGGTTTCTGCTGGGAGGAAGGACTGCATTGGCTGTTGGACTGCAGATGATGTGTGTTATACCTTGGAGAAAATTTGTCTGCACTTTGCTCATGTCCAGAGACCAAGATTAAGGGCAGCAGACTAATTAATTTTACAGAAGAAATTTCAAGGCAGTCCAATGTTGAGGCTGTGGCATGGCTACTGGTGGGGACTTTTAGCTAGATTCATGTTGGGAATCAAGAGCAAAGAGCCCAGCAGAATGATTCAAAATGTTGTGCATTTGGCCAGAAAAGAAGCTCCTGTAAGCTTGTGGCCTGGAAAGATGGATCAGAGGAAAAATAGGTTGCTGAAAAGACTAGCAAGAAAAGCCAAGTATTTCAGAAGAAGACAACAGGAAAGATGACCTGAGGACATCACAAGAACCAACAGGATGCCAGTCTTTGCAGCCTCAGACTTGCAAAGGTGAAAGACTGCTTTGAGAAGAGAGCCCCAGAGCACCATGTTCCAGAATGGCAGTGGCCTAGGTAAGTTGTTCCTTGGAATTGGGTTCATAAGCAGTGGACCCCTATAGCCAAGAGAGAAGGAAACCTGGTTACTGCTCCAGCTGGCAGCAGACCTTGGCATCATCATGTGGTGCTGGTTTTAGGTGCATGCAGAATGCAAGAGGTGTGAAGTCAGGAAGGCTTCACCCAGATTTCAGAAGAAGGCCTGGGAAGCCAGGCAATGTGCCCCTTAGAGGCAGTGTATGAAGTATGTAAGCTGAAGGTGCAATGGAGACCTCAGAAGTTTGGAGAAGCCAGGAATGTGGATCATCTGAGGAAAACTGCAAGGAGGGAGCAGAGCTGGCCTGAGAGAAAAGCTGTGGGAGCTGCAACCACCAGAAGTGCCATAGAGTCAGAACCACCTAAGCCCTTTAGAGTTAGCATCTTGCCACAGACTGCCTCAGTTGCTGACATGGAACTACAGGATTTAGTATTTGCCCTGTTGAATTTTTGTCTGGCTTTGGTCCCATTCCTTTGTCTGCCTCTAGTTTTGTACCTGTTAGAATGTACCTGTTGGAAGTGTTTGACTTTCTTTTCTTTTGTACAGGGGCTTGCAGCTAAGGGTTTGCCTTGAGTCTCAGAGGAGACTTTGGACTTGGGCTTTTCAGCAGTGCTGAAACTTGGGACTTTGGCAACCCTTGGAGATGGACTCAATGCCTTTTTGATAAAGGGATGTGCAGGACTCTTTGGGAGGCCAGGGGTGGAATCTCATGGCCTGTGTCTAGATGCCCCCCACAAAGCCTCATGCAGTCATAGATGAGGCTTTTTCAAAGTGGCTGGGTCTAGAGTGTGATTGATTCATGGTACAATGCTAGGATTAAGGGTGGGTGGTTAGTAAGTCAGTCCACTCATTGTCTTGGCACTGCCCTAGTCCTAGTAGCCTAAATAAAATATAAAAGGAGGAGAAAAAAGCTACTAAGATCCCTTGCTTGCTTTGCTACCTTCTGCCACCATGAACTGTTTCTCTTCTGTGACACCTGTCTGTCACGCCACCATGCCTTGGAACCCGCTGATTACGGACTGAAACTTCAACAAACTGTGAGCCAAGTAAACCTCCCCTCCTCTAAGTTTGGGTGTTGGGTATTTTGTCTCTGCAATGAGAAAAGTAACTAAGATAATACTTATGGCATGTAAAGTAATGTTTTGATGCATATGCACATTGTGGAATGATTATATCATTCCACAATGTGAAATGATTATAACAATCCAGCATATTACTTATCTTTCTTGTGGTGAAAACATTTAAAATCTACTTTCTTAGCAATTTTGAACTATACAATCCATTTGCTAATTATCTTCTGTACAGCAGATCGATAAAACTTGTTTCCTCTTTTTAGCTGAAACTTTGTCCTCGTGAACATCTGTCTTCTCACCATCAACCCTCTTCCACCAGCTCTGGTTACCATCATTTTCCTCTTCACTTTTGTGAGTTCAGCATTTTTACATTCTGTATATATAAGTAAAATAACATCCGTGTTGTCAAAAATAACTCTTTTAAGCAGGAGAGTATTCCACTTGCATCTATAGCACATTTTTTAATTTATCTGACTATGAGCACTGCAGTGGCCTCCAGATCTTAGCTGTTGTGGAAAGTTCCATAAGGAACGTGGAAGTTCAGGCATTTCTTTGGCGTACTGATCTCAATTCAATTCAAGGATTGCTAGATGGTATATTAATTCTATTTTTAGTTATCTAAGGAATCTCCACACTGCTCTTATAATAACGGTATTAATTCGCACTCCCACCAACAGTGCACAAAGATTCCCGTTTTCCACAGCACGGCAGCATTTCCTTTATCTATATGAAAATAGCCATTCTAACAGGTGTAAGGCAGGCAAATTTCATTGTGGTTTAAATTTGTATTCCCTGATGATTTGTGATAATAGGACATTTTTAATAAACCTGTTGGCTATCTGTGTTTTCTTTTGAGAGTGTCTTCATAAGCCTTTCGACCATGTTTTTATTAGCTTATTTACTTTCTTACTATTGGGGTGAGTTTCTTGTTTACCTCTTATCAAATACAGTGGACCCTTGAATTATGACCAGCCTGTCATAGGAATAATTTAGGTTTTGACCAAATTTTAATTTTAACTTATGACCAAAGCCTTGAGTTATGAACCAAATGCCAGCCACGTGTACTTCCTGATGGTATCAGATACAGATTTAACCCTAAAGAGTTCTGGAAGGAACATGACAACATCCTTTCCTGTCTGGGGTTAACTGAGAAATCCTGGGCCAATGTCTCTCTAAAGACACTGAGATCTGCCTGAGTACAGGAGACAGACCTTGAAGGGTCGTAGAGGAGCCTGGGCCTTCAGTTGATGAACTTGAGTTACAACCAGCCCTCTGGAACAAATTGAATTCATAAGTTAAGGGTCCACTGTATAAAGTTTGTAAATATTTTCTCACAATCCCTGGGCTGCCTCTTCACTCTATTGTTTTCTTTGATGTGCAGAATCTTTTGTTTGATTCACTTAATTTTGCTTTTGTTGCCCATATGGGGCTCATATCCAAGAAATCTTTGCCTAAACAAATGCCTTGGACAATTTCCTCGGTTTTCTTCTAGTAGTTCTAAATTTTCAAGCCTTATGTTAAATCTTTAATCCATTCTGAGTTGATGTTTATATATGATATAAGAGAAGCGTCCAGTTTCATTCTTCTGCTTGGGGATACCCAGTTTTCCCAGCACAATTTATTGACAAAACTGTCTTTTTCCCATTCTGTGCTCTTGACACGTTTGTCAAAAATCAGCTGGTCGTGGTTTCTGCCCATTGCTGGGTGCTGTGTTCTGCCCCACTGGTCGTGGTTTCTGTGCCTACGTGAGCCTCTTTCACGCTGCACTGTGGTGTGGCTTCTCCATGCCCTGGGGAGGCTTGTGTCCCTGGGTTCACGCTTGTGTCCCTGGGCGGGCTGCACTGGCCCAGCCCTTGGCCGAGACCCAGCCGGAAGGCCTCTCTCCGGGTCTCAGAGAGGCGTGTCTCCCTTGCATTCCTGGGTGAGTGGCCTATTCTCAGGGTGCAGTTAGGAAGAGCTGGGGCTGCTTCATGATGAGATTTCAAGATCCACAATGGGACCAAGGTCAGAGTGTCAGCCTTCGGGGAGGCCACTTGCTATGCCACCCTCCGTGTCCCCAGGTGGACAGAACCACTCTCAGCCTGCAGGGGGGGCTGCGGCCAAGATGCAGGTCCATGTGAAGACCCACTGCGGGGAGCCTGGCTGGGGGCTCACCTGGGTGCACACTGGGGCCGCCTGAGGGACCGAGCTCCCCCACACCAGGCTGGAAAGACTGAGGCCACATCCCAGGGCTGACACCTAATCTCCCGTGGCACTAATGTTGGCAAGCCTGAGCTGGTGGTAGCCACAGGCGAGACGCCACAGTGCCCCACGCACCAGGCTTGCTCACAGGCCCAGCTGGGACTGAGACTTGCGACCTCTTCAGAGCTGCTGAGGGCCAGGAGCCTGCACACTGTCCAGGTGAACTTCTCAGGGGCTCCCTGCTCAGGTAGGGTAACCAGAGCTGCAGCTGAGAGGGGCTGCTACCAGAAAGAACCCCTTCCATCTGCTGCAGGACAAAGGCCTGAGGCTCCCAGCTGCCATGGAGGCTGTGTCTCTCCCCAGTGTCCTGCGCTACCAGAAAGCTCCCAGGCTAAACAAGAGGGACTGAAGTCAAGCTTTGAGACCTCTTCAGATGTCCTGTGGCTGGCAAGCCTGGCACAGTGGCACAGAGAGGGGTCATATCAGTCAGCTTTCTCGTTGCTGGGCACAATACCTGACACCTACATCTTAAAAGAGAGGCCTATGCGGCTCAGAGTTTTGAGGGATTCAGTCCTGCTTGGCTACTCCGAGGCAGGAACATCGTGGCAAAGCAAAGATGCTTGATTCATGGCAGCTGGGAAGCAGAGCAGGAAACAGTGCCAGAGAGGAAGGGCCAGAGAGCAGATGTAGGTGTTCCCAAGGTCACAGCTCCATGACCCAAGACACACCCAGAAATGTGCTCCACCAATCCCCAGATAGATCCCAAAGGCAATCGAGGTGACATCCACCCCTACCAGCTCCCTGCAGAGGCAGGAGAGTTCCCTAACTTCAGTCTTCAGGATCTTCCAAGGGAAGGAGGCCACCCAACCAGTTCCAGTGGCTGAGGCAAGCGAATCTCCCACCAGTCCTCTGCAGGGGTGGGATTATTCATGGACTCTGGCCAAGAGGGGCTGGACCTCTCCAGGATGTGCTGTGGGTGGAGGCAGGCACACCTGTCTTGTTTGCACCACTGGTGAGTGTCTCTCTGGGTCCCTGTATGAGTAACACCAACAGGGACGGCAGCTGGGTGCAGCTGGCGGTGAGCTGCAGGACTGTTCTTGTGGAGGCTGAGGTCAACCTGTCTGCAAGGCTCTAGTGCACCCGACGCCTCACAGGCCCAAGGCAGATGATCTGGAAGCAGACTCGGGCTCATGGACCTGTAGCTGTGTCTCCACCTTCCATCTGGGACTGTGTCTCCACCTTCAGATGGCCCTCTTATGCCCTGGGCTCCCCACGCGCTCCACAGCCTGAACCCCAATGTGCCCTGGAAGACACTTTTGCCTCTGGATGGAGGCAGAATTCTTGTGTTTGTAGGGCAGACACAAGTGGGTGACCTGATTCTGCCATGTTGCTGATGTCATCTCTATCATTTCCAAAGTATCTTGAAAGTTTTGTCCATGATAAATTTGAAAACATTCTTTCTTCACATTATCTAGTGCCTTTTTATCTCTGTCAGCTTCTCACTGATTCCCTTTTCCCAACCTATATGTCAATTATCTTGTCTTTCACCTTTTTTCCATAATGTCAGTGTTCCCAAATGTAAAAAGAATGTAAAGCAGACATTAATTCAAATTTAAGTATGTTTTCTGGACTAAAGATTTTGGAATGCACACTCTTTTTCTGACGTCTTTGTTTTCTGTTGTACACACTGCACATGAGGAAATCCCTGTGAGTTAGGACTTGCTCATTCCGCTGAGAGTTGCTTAGTTGGCTGGCATCTGAAGGAAGGCCCAGCCGTCAGGCAGGCGGTTCTCAGTGGCCGCGCAACACTGCTGTCCTTCTTGTCCTTGGCTCGGAGAAGAGATGCACCGTCAGTGTGGAAAACTGGCTCCTCTCCAGCAGGAAGAAAGGTATGGTCCTGCCACTCTAGCAAAAGCTCAGTGAAAAGGAGGAGTCTCCCAGGGAAGCTTTTTACTCTTTAGGAAACGCAGGCTTCTTTTCGTGCCCTGCCTTTGTTGGCAGTGCGACCCGGGAGGCCCCTCCCTTACAAAGCCTTCGTCTTCTCAGCTCTAAAATGAAGAATTTTCTCCATGAACTTCAGGAGGCCGCAGCCATCCATTCTAATGGCTTGTGCTTCCAATCGGAACCTTCCGACCGTAAAAGCTGAGGGGAACTTCTACCTCTTCAGCGGTCTGATACTTTAACACCTTTGCTGTAATCATTCCAGCCACCTTTATGCGTCAGCTGTGTCACTCCATAGTGGAACACCGTGTCTGGTTTTCTGGCTCACGTGCATGGAATGCGGCCTGTGTCATGTAGCTGAAGATTGACTCTCCTTCTGCCCTTGTTCTGCCGCCTCAGTTTCCCAGGTTAACATCCTACAATTCCATGGTTCACTTATTCCCTCCTTCCTTGCTGCAGTCATTCAGCGAGCACCACGGGCACCCACCGTAATGTTGCCAGGTTCCAGGTGCTGAGGTGCCGCGGAGCATCTGGTTAAAAGTCGCAGCTCTGACAACAAAGCAGGGAGGAGACCATTTTGCCTCAGTCATGGACAGTCTCGTGGTGGAGTAAGGCTTGGGTTGTTCCACTCAGTGATTGAGCCACAGAAGGAGGCAGAGGGAGCCTCTCCCTGGCTGCAGGCTCTGTGTTAGTTGCTGTTTGTTAGGAACACACACTGACTGGTTCAAGTGACTGAACTCTATTGTCTCACAGTTCCCGAGGCTGGAGTGCAAGACTGGGCTGCTCCGCGTGGCTTCCATCCTGAGCCCTTTCTCCTCGCTGGTCACCTTCTTCCTTCTTCTCATAGTCTGTCTCTCTGCAGTCTGTCCCTTCCCCTGCTGCTCCGGTGAGAACAGTTGCACTAGGGCTGTCCCACATGGCGTCCAGCACTGCCATGGCCTCGGTGGAGGCCTCCTCTCTGCACACAGCCGCGTTCTGAGCTCCTGGGCTTATCAGTCTGTGTTTAGTAGAGAAACTGGTAGAACACAGGATATATAGACATATATGAGAATTTACAAGATTACCTCACAACAGTCACCCACAGGGTCTGGTGGGCGGAGTCCAGAGGGGCTCTCTCCACCCTGGAGACCGAAGGGTTCAGTCAGTGCTGGAGCTCACTGCAGTGTCCTGTGGGGCTCTGTGTCAGGAGGCCAAGGGTCTGCACTGAAAGGCAAAGACGGGAGCTCCTCCAAAGGAACCGAAGAGACCTTGACCTTCCCATTTCCCTTTATAGCAGTCAGTCGAGGGGCACCCCTGGGGCGAGTCTCCCACGCCCTAAGGTGTGGAATTGCTGAGCCGATTGGGCTAAGCTTCTCTTAGCCAAACTTCTCCGGCTGACACAATCACTCAGCCATCACACTGGGGTGAGCGCTTTAACTTACAGTTCTCAGGGACACACTTCAGCCCCATCCATGCTCACTAATACTCCCTGGAAAACTCTCTTGCACGGAGAAAGCAAGAGAGGGTCCTTGAAGCTCTCAGAAGTGCAGGAAGAGCCTCCCCACTCCACCCAGGCTTCCTTTGAGTTGCAAACCCGTAACTGAACCACCGAGAGAGCAAACCCCACAGTGACCCCCACAGGCTGGGGCTGAAGGCCAAGCATCCACCCTAGAGATGCAGCTTCCTGCAGGACCCTGGCTGAGCAGGTACAAGGAGCACTTGAATTAAATTAAGCCAAGGAGCTTAACAAAAGAAGAGAAAAACAGACCCTGGAGAAGTAATCCTGACGCATGCTGCAAATAGTATGGAGGGAAATGGCTGCGTCCCTGCCCTGAGGAGCTCACAGCTGGGAGGAGGGAAAGTGAGATTTCCTCTGGGCGTCGGCTTCCAGGTGGCTGGACAGTCAGGACCTGAGTGCAGAACACAGCACAGTAGGCTTCTCTCCAAGAGTTGGAAGCCTCCTGAATATTCCTAAAGATTAAAAACATTCAAGCACTGCTTGAGGAAAGCCATGTTCATGAAGGTATAGGCTGCCTCTATTCCATTCGAGTCTCGGCACCTTTCACAGAGCGAACAAACTGTAATCACGCCTTTCTCCATGGCATTTGTACAAGAAGGTGGGCGGTGAATGCACGCTTCGGACGTTCCCGGATGTCGGCACCTTCACCTTCCGGCATGCCCTGCGGGGCCCTGTTCCAGGGTGTCCCCCGGGGCCTGTGGGGCGGTCGGGAGGTGCCTGGATGATGGGGACACTGTAGTCCCCAGTGGGCCCGCCCATGGGTGAGCTAGGGGCTGACTGGTGTCAGGAGTGGGGCCCGGATGGAGGGGGTCGCGGGTGGGACCCGAGGGCGCTTCCTGGCCTCCAGCTGCTCACTCCGCCCTCCGCTCCCTGAGCGCTCTCCTCAGCCAGGCCCTCCCAGCACGCTGCATCGGCCTTGGAGCCAACGACCATTCACTGAAACTATGAGCCAAAGTAATCTCGCTCTCTTTAATTCGTGGGTGTCCCATATTTTACTCCAGCAACAACTAAACGACTACAGAGGGATATTGAAGCTCAGGGGAGGTAAGAAGCAGCTGAGTCTCCCAGCTGGACCGTACCCTTGGCACCTTGCCATCTTGCTGCTCCTGTGCGAGGGCCCTGAGAAACCAGGAGTGTGAGTGGCCATTTCTCAGGGGACTGAGAGCCTGTATCCAAGACACCGAGAGAGCTCGGAGGCCCTCGTGTCACTGGCTGTGGTGGGCACAGTGTTAGGCTCCTCAGAAGAACAGCCGAGCATCCAGGTACCTCCACTGCCTGGTGCCACTGCGTCCTTGGCCCAGCAGTTACTGGCTCCACACCAGTGACTACTGCCCCAAACTCAGCACTGGGACTGTTGTCTGTTCCTAATTTTAACAATTAAGAGCTTGATAAATTGTACTGACTTGTAATCCAATTCTCTGTAGGTTACTATTCCTTGGGCAATAAAAATACAGCCGATGTTAGGCAGACAGAAACCAGACATGGTCCATGGTCAGCTTTGTCCTCCACAGCAACCTCACTGCATCCTCCTTAATTCCAAAGGTTTTTGTAGAATTCGGACATTGTTTCAAAATTTGAGGAATCAACACTTGTTTTAAAATATGTACTCACGAGGCAGGGAATTCAGCTCAGTGGTTCCACCTCCTGCTCCACAAGCGCAAGGACCTGAGTTCGATCCCCAGTACCAAAAAAAATAATAATAAAATAAAATAAAATATGTACTTATAACACAAGCTTTTAGGCTAAGCCAATTCCTGAAACTCCAGGCTTATTCCCCAACTGTATATCTAGCATAAAAAGCTCCTTCCTTTACGCACAGCATTCCTGTCGTGGTTGCTACTGACAGCACATCTGTGCGGTTGCTGAGGACAAATGTGAAGCTGTTCTAGGCCCCTTCCTCTCACACTGAACATCCCCCTTCTCAGGGAATCGCCCAACAAGAGCCCTGTCTCGTACCCAGCCTCCTGCCTGTCTGTTGCCTCCACCAGTCTGAGCTGTGCCATCTCTTCCTTGGACCACTTTGGTACCCTTGACAGGTATTCCTGCCTCAATATTCGCCCTGTTATACTCTGGGCCAGGAGGAGAAAACCATGGCCCACAAGTCACATCTGGCCAGCTGCCTGTGATTTAAATAAAGTTTTATTGGAACCCAGCTAGGTTATTTGCTCACATTTTGTCTATGGCTGCTTTTATGCTTACATGGCAGAGCTGAATAGATGACGCAGAAATGTGTAAAGCCTAAATATTTACTATCTGACCCTTCAGAAAAAATGCTTGCTTACCTCTGGCCTATTCTCAACTCAGCAACCTGAAAGATCTTTTCAAAATGAAATGGATCAACTCATTCCTATGCCCCCATCCTTCCTATGAGTCCCTAGTCTACTCAGAATAAAACCCAAATGGGAGACAAAGGCCTTCAAGGGTACACGATCCTCATTTCCCATCACCATTCCTATTTCTGTCCTGCTCAGTCCTTTCATTCCAACCCCAAGGACCCCTTGCTGTTCTTCCAACACACCAAGGACATTCCCACGTCAGGGCTTCTGCCTAGGGAGCCCTTTCCCCCGATGGTCTGCATGGCTCCCCATCCGGTCTTTCAAATTTGCTCACGAATCATCTTCTGATGGTGCTTTTCCTGATCAACAGAGTTCATACAGCCCGGGAGCCCAGACCCTCCATTCCTGACCCTTACCCTGTTCTACATTTGTCTTTTTATCTCAGAAATTGCCACATTCTAGTCTGCTACGGTTTCCTTACTCCTACAGTTTATTGCTGAGTGTTTGTCTACCCTCCAGAGAATGTAAGAGAAGCACCTTTATTTCCCTCTCCAAGACCATGGAACAGTAATTATTTAACAAATATTTGTTGAAGAATTGGGTGAACAAATAAATGAATGGAAAATGAATCTAAATTTCCATATAGGCCCTCTCTACTAAGCACTTTGGGAAATTGTAAAAAAGAAAAGGTGATATGTACTTTTATATCAAGAATTTATAATTTCCTTCACAGCTGAAGGAATTCAGGAATAGGACACAGGAATGTAATCAGTACTAAGTTACTAATGTAACCAAATATGCAAAGCAGCTTTAAATAAAAGGGACCAGAGTAAAAGTCATCTGGGGAGGCTCCTGGATGAACCTAACCTGGAGCAACCTAACCATGCCCAGAGAGGTGGAGAGGGTGGAGCACACGAGGGAGGGGTGCTGCTGTGTTCCAGGTAGGAAGCACAGCGATCAATAGCAGAGCGAGGGGCACGAGAGTGACCCCATCAGCCAGGGTCTTTCTGTATCGTGCATGCATCGATCCATTGACTAATCAATCAGCGGGACACTGAGAAGGCGGTCTAACTCTCAGGGAGGTTTATGCAGCAAAGACAAGCACAGAAGGGAGCGTGGGCGAGAAACATGACTAGTGTAGGCGGTGGACACTTCACAACACACGTGTGTGTGCTGTAATACATGGACACGGGACACACGCAGACACCTGTCACTGCAGATGCAGTGCAGCTGTGTAATATTCTCAGGGACTGACAGGCTGCATTTCCTTAGTGAAGGAAGGGAGCTATGGAATGAGGCAAGAGAAAGAAGCACTCGATCCACGCCATCAGCTGAGCTTCAGAAAGCATCTGCTCTCACCAGGCTTGTGCTGTGTCCAGAGACCAGCGCCGGGCAAGCGAGACATCACTGCTGCCCGGAGCACAAGCCAGAGGAGATGGCCGGGTAAACATCCTGGGAAACGAGGAGGAAGACCCATCATCTCCTCTTGCTCTGATTCTGTAACCACTGAGCAACCTTCTGAGGACGGCTTCAGGCTCCTCCACAGGCTGTTACAAGGAAACTGGGGGCTGGGAGGGCAGGAGGCCCAGACTGGAGGCTCTAGATCCACCAGATCATGGGGAGCAACTCCCCAAGGAGAGCAGCCCTCACCTTGCTGCTCAAAGGAATCACCTGTAGTTACACACACAGATGCGTGCGCGCGTGCACACACACACACACACCCAGGCCCTGGCCTCACACCAACGATTCTGAGTTAACTGGCATGGGCCCAAATGAAGATATTAATATTTCTTCAGAGAAATGAACTCCCCAGGTCAATGGAATAAGCAGCCAGGGTTGGGAAACAATGACAGGAGATGATGTACAAGAAGTGCTTAGTACAAGGTCTGCCCGAACACGTTCGCTTTCGCCCTCTGCTGCCATGGTCCGGGAGGCCTGAGACATGAGCCCAGGCTTCCTGGGGACTGTCCTTCCCACTGTGCCCGCTGCCCCAGGAGAAGAGGTCAGACCCGGCACTTCTCAGCACTGACGTTTGCCACACTGCTGGGTCTGCCCGGGGCCTGGACTGCTAAGTCAGAAGCCTGGCTCTGGCATCCAGGCTGCAGCATTGTCCAATTCGTTATCCCCTATGCCCACTGCGTGATCCCATCTCGTTTCTTCATGGAAATCAGTTCTTTCTCTAGGTCACTTCAGCTTGCAAGATGTGCCTTGGGCCATAGCTGCTTGCTTATATTCTCTTTTCCGCTTCGTTGTTCTGTTTTCATTTATTCCCATTGACCTCAGCACACAGTCAATGTGTTACATGTGGTATATAATTTGAACAATATTAGTTTAGTTAACTGTCAGAGACTACCAACGCCCACTTGAAACTGAGTTCTTCACTCTCCTTTTTCATTTCTCATGCTTTCTTTGTTGTAGTGTTATTTCCTTTCTTCCCACACTTTTCAAAAGTGATCTTTTGAAAATTCAAATACATTTAAGCATCGAAGCTAGGTGATGGCTATAACAATGTCTGCCTGATTGAGCATATATTAGCATGCAGTTGGTCATCGTCTTCTCTTTATTTTTGTGTACGTGTGGAGACTTCGGTAATCATTGAGTTTCCTGGTGACTGAGAAGTGACCCAGTGTTAAGAACCACTGCCCTGGAAGAAGGCTAAGACCAGACTTCCAGGGCCCGTGGACCCCAGGCCAGGATTAGAGTGTAATAAAGCAGGGCAGCAATCATTACGGAAACAGCCCGAACAGAGATGTGTCTACACTTAGCAGCCGAAATAACACTTCTGGACTTCAGAAGGAGACTTAATCGCCTCTGAGCAAAGCCCTTTCTTTATCCCTCAGCTGGGCCTGTAATCACCTCGGCTCTGTCTCCAGGCCCCTCCCCTCTGTAATCATTTTTTTCTCCATTAATTCGCCCTGATACTCTTACACTCATTTGGGTATCTGTCAGAAGGCTCCATTTCAGTGTGCTAATTCTCTTGCTGAATGGCAGAGCTTGAATTCCATCTGTTAGTTTCCTTAAACCCTAAATGGAGAAAAGAAACAAACCTCTGCGGTATGGAGGGAACTCGTGCAAGCTGCCAGCCATTGGTTGCCGTCTGGGGAGGTGGATCAGGAGTGGCCTTCAGGATGGGGAATTTGGTAGCCAGGTAGAGGCTGCAAGTATTCCTGTGACCCCGCCATGAAGCGTCACTTCTGCCACATCCGCTTGGTCCAGCATGAGTCCCTCCACCAGCCAGTGGAGGAGGCAAGGGCACCCACTAGGGCAAGGCTGTCAAGAGCGCAAGTTGTGGCTTTCTGGGAACACTGTTGGGCCACATCACTGGAGTCGTGCAAAATGCCAGCACTTGATGTGGTCAAGAAACGTGCTTTAACAATCACCCAGCCCAACAGTGTCCTTCCGAAGTGACCATCAACCTGCCCTTCAGCGGGACCTCCACACACCACAGCTCCCAAAGACTCCACCCAACAGGTGGACTTAGGAGAAGGAAGATGCCTTCCAAGCACAGGCTATGTGTGCCAAGCTGAGCCTCCTACCGCCTACCTGGCAGCTCCATAGGCACCAACCTCGACCCACTCGGGGATCCGGGCCAGCCTTGGCAGGGAAACAGCCAGGGTCAGGGCTGGCTAGCCGTGCACTACCCCAAGCTTTAGCTCCATGCTAAGGAGTGACGTGGACACCAGGAGCCTCATGCAGAAGGATCTGGGCTTGTTTGGGCAGGCATGAGACCACGCATGCCTCTGTGAGGAACTAGGGATTGTAGCCCTGCCATCTCAGCCTAAAGCAGTGGTCTCGGAACAGCGAGCACCATGCCAAGGCCCAAGGCTGTGCAGTGCAGGGGAGGGTGTGTGCTCAGATTGCCCAAGTGACAAGGCCCATGGGGCTCCCTCTGCCCAGAGGAGGATGAACCCAGGACCCGACGTGAGGAAGCTGGCAGGCTGGCAGCCAAGGCTTCCTCCATCTATCTGTGCCGCTTCAGAACACAGCAGAGATGTGATGGCCCAGCACTGGGGCTGCTTGAAAGGCAGAGAGAAAGACAGGACACCTCGCTTAGTAAAGTCAGGAGTCTCCAGCATGTAAAGGCATTGCTATCCCAAGCCAGCCCTGCTCCTAAAGTAGCAGCTAGAAGTGTGATTCAGGAAAGTTTTCCTCTAAAGAAATCTTCTGGGCAGCTAATCAGGCCCAAGGGGATGGTGAAGTAACCCAACCACGGAAACACTCAAGAGAGTCCCAAAGCCTCTCGCCTCTGGCCTTATTTTAAACTTGGAGCAGAAGCAAGCGTCCCTCCTATTCTTGCTGTCTCCCTCAGGTCAGGCAATGAGCTCGGGCCAAGGAAATGTGACCAGAAGGGGTGGCGTGAGCCACTCAGGGAAGGTGTAGGGCTGTCCTCCTGCTGACCTCCCCACTGCAGCAGCTGAAGGGAGCGCGCCTTAGATCACGGGCCACTGCAGGAGCTGGCTTGCTACTGAGGAACCGCAAGTGCTGCCTGTGCTGCTGCTCTGGAGGTGGAGTGGGCTCACATCTGTAGTCCAGAGACACCTTGACGCTGGGTCCGAATGGAGGGGGTCTAGCGGACACAGCCCCAGATGTACAGCCAAGGGCAGAACGTGGAGGGAAGCCCGTGTCAGAACGAAGCAGCCCAGACTGGTTAAATCGGCAAGCAGCCTTCAGCATGGAGACCTCCAGGATGTGCTACAGAGCCTGCAGATGGGTGAGCTACAGCTCAGTGCAGCGCACACTTGAAGGCAAATGCTTCACACTCTGTCTGTGGAGAGACTGCTGCGTGGACGTTGGGTTGACTGCCAAAGAGGTACTATTGTCGTTCCTCTGCCACAGGCAGAAAGCAATCGGCGTGTCATCACAGACTGTGAAATGACAGCAACCGTCACACCTAGATCTGGGCTCTGTACCCTGGGAAGAGCTGAGTATGTTCAGGAAGCCACTGCCTTCTTAGTTCGACTTTTATCTAAAAAGAGCAAGAAAATGACACCGTTTTGGAAGAGATGCCAGAGTCAGGGTTTCTGGTTCTCATCCTACTCTCCTTGTTTCTATTAACAGAGCTTGCAAGTTAATTACTTAACTTCTTTCTTCCTCAACACCGCATCTGCCAAATGGAGAGAAACAGTTTCTTTTTCATGAAACCTGTACAAGAGCCAGTGGGCAACAAGGAAAAGGACCCAGCATGGTGTCTGGTGCTGAGGTCCTCAAAATACGTTAGCTACTGTTACTGCAGCAGTCGCCTCTAAAGTGCTGGCCAACAATCCTGCCTCCGCCGTCACCTCTTCTCCCCTGTATGTCAGGCCACTTCCCCCTTCCACACATGCTGTGCAGTCCCTGGGGTCCCCACCCCAAACAGCAGCGTTGAACTCAAGGCCCTGCTTCCACTCGGTCTCTGCATGTCCTGAGTCTCTGACCTTCCACCATCCTGGTCTGTCTTGCACCAAGACTGAAGTGTGAGGGGCAGGCTGCCCCCAATCCCACAGATGCGGCTGTGCTACTAAGGGCTCTCTTAGGGGCGGGAAAGCCAGGTGGCCCTTCCGTTGGAATGCTAGAAAGTCCCCACTCCCAAGAATATTATCTTACCCACTCACCTTTGAATGTCTACAATTCTGGAAGACAGGACACCTTCATTTGGCTAAAATACAAAATTCCCTGACATGCTATATAGCAAATCTTACCTCAGTTACAAATACCTCAGTGTAAATGAACTTCTCAGACTTCTTTTGCTGAAAACAGGTTAGGTGAGGGGCAGTGTAAGAAAGGGTGAAGGATGTGGACATTTGAAAGAAAGTTGAAAAGGAACAGGATCCAAATAAGAGGTCTGGAGGTAGGCAGAGATGGTTCCTTATATGGTACCGAGCTCTACCTCTAAAGGCTCTCACCTGTCCATGCCCAAAATAAACTAAACCCCAAAGACCCAAGGAGGATGTTATGGTTTAGATCCAGAATGTCTCCTAAGAGTCAGGGTTCAGAGTCAAGTCATGCTTTCAGAGGGAGGGCTTTCGGAAGGTGATTAGATCATGGGGGTGATCTGCTCATCAGTGGATTAGGCCTTTGATGAGTTCGTGGCTGACTTGCTGTGAGGAGGTGGAGTCCAGTTAGAAGAGATAGTGGAGGGGTGTATTCTTCCTCTCTCTCTCTCTCTCTCTCTGTTTCCTGTCTTCCATGAGTGATCAGTTTTCCTTACCACATCTTTCTACCATGCTATTTCATTCTTGGAGCCAGGCAACCATGGACTGAATCCTCCAATACCAAGACCCTAGTTAAACCTCTCCTCCTTTAAGTTGTGAATCTAGAGTATTTTGTCCCAGTATCAGGAAAATGGCTAACACAGAGGGCTTTCAGGTCTCACCCAGGAAGGGCAGAACTGAGCCCTGGGGCTGCAGAGTGTAAGGTGGTCACCTAGGAGGTGGTGCTGGCCCTGGGTGGGCACTGAGTCATCATTAGACACTGAGGGCATCTTTACAGGTTCTGCTTTGCCCAGGAAATCCTGAGTGCCATCAAGCATGTCAGACGCTTGCCTTTCCAGGATCTCCTGACCCTGTAAGAGTGTCACTGTGCTCCACCCAGGAGTGTGAGCCCAGGACTAGACAGGATAATGGTCCAGCCTACCTGTGCATTACCCTGGCATTGTGTTTTAGTGCAATGTTTTTAAACTTTTTAGTTTGTACCAGTGATGATGATGATGATGATGATGATTGTGACCCCAGGGAACTTTTGATTTGGTGGGTTAACCTATCTTCTCCCATTTTAGAAATTAAAATTGAGAAAGTTAAAAAATATTTATATATGAATTCATTTTACATAATAATAAAATGTTAACGTGCATGATTTAAGTTATGAAAAATAATTATATTTTCAAAACATGAAACAGTGCTTGCAGCGCTTTCTGCTTTGGCCAGTCTTCAATGCCCGATTCTCTGTCCACTGGCCATGATGTCACCTTGTGGCATGTGTGGAAAACTTCACAGTACATACAAGAGAGAATGACAGTGAAAAAAGGCAAATGATTGCTCAGGATTACTGTGAAAATAGTTTTAACTTTTCAGACCTTCTGGAAGGACCTCAGGGGCCCCCTGGAGGCCCTGACCACCTGGAAGACCTCAGGGTGGGAGGCCTGTGTCAGTGATTGGGCTGAAGCCATCTACTCTTTGGCTCCTAAGTCCCTGGTGAAGCCTCCAGGGCTGGAGGGGAAGTCAGAGGGGCTTTTCATGATGAAGGACGTGCCTGGATTTAAGGCCAAGGAGACTTGGAGTCTATGAAACAATTACAGATTTGCCTAAGATAGAAGAGTCACAGGACTGCATTGAAGCTCTGAGATCTGTGGAGGAAGCAGCTGTAGTCTGAGGAGCACAGACGGAAAAGCACCAGAATCTGTCCTATGTCATCTGCACAATGTGGAGATCCTGACCTCTATCTGAGACTCCTTGTCTGGGAAATGGAGATCAGGCCCAAGTCCTTTACAGACGCACACAGGCATGCAAAATTCAGGAGCTATTGTAGCCTTGTTCCGCGGATGAGAAGTCAGGTGCTCAGCAAAATGCCCAGTAGTCAGGAAGTGCCAGAGTCCTGATTGGCGCTCAGGGCTGTGTGACTGCAAAGCTGTCCTTCACCAGTGCTGCTGGCTCAGCGGGTGAGAAAGTGCCCAGGTTGGCAGGGCACAGAGAGGTGGGGACGCTGCTCTGGGCATCTGTCCAGAGCTCACAGGAGGTGGCAACGGTGCTACAGTGTGAGTCCAGGATGCTCCCCAAAGGCCTGTACTCTGGAAACTCGGCAGTGAGACGTGGTGGGGTCTCCACGGGGCAGGCAACTGGGTCTGGCCACCTTCATGAGGGGACAGTGCTGCTCTCAGGGGAGTGCGTGAGCTACTGCAAGATCACGCCATTCTGAAGAGAGGGCCTGGCCCTTTCCCGGTCTCTGCTTCCTCCTTCCCAAGCAGCCTCTTCCCACCTGTGCTGGCTGCTGCCGCCACGCTGTGACACAGCGTGGGGCCCTTTACCAGATGTGGTCAGACGGTCTCATCTCCAGAGCTGTAAGCCAAACTGAGCCTCTTTTCTTCCTGAGGTTCCTGTCCCCAGTATTTTGTCATGGCAACACAAAAAAGACCGAGACACTACACCGGGAGCACGTGGGCACTCAGGACCCAATCACTGCATGTGGGAGGTTCGCACGCACGGCAAACAATGTGCGCCTGGCTCAGTGTCAGACGGACTTAGTGACCAGGTGCCTGTCTGTGGGTGCAGTGTGGATGTGTGCCTGCCACCCAAAGAGGGAGATGGGCTTCTTCTTTCTTTCATTTAGAAGCTAATGACTGATGCAATTTGTTGCCAAGTGTTTTTCTCTCTTGCGACTGGGGAGAATAGAAGCTGCCATTAGCATGCTGATTACTGGGGCCTTGTAGAAGCAGCAGGTGACCTAGAAAAGATCTTCACTCTGTAAAACCCTTAAGGTGCTGTCCCTAGATAATGACATTCTGTCTCTAGGCACCATTGAGGAGTTCCAGAAATTCAATATTATGGCAAATGAGAAAGGGATTTTTCATATAGCTGGCAGTTTACTAATAAATATATAGTTCATACCTGTTCCTTGTAATGAGGAATCAAAATATATCCTCACACGGCTGCCAGAGAATGTCTCTAAATTGCAGACAGATTGTTTCCATTCCCTAAAGCAAAAAATGTAGATGGACTTCCAGTTCACAATCGTGCCTGGCTGGCTACCCACAGTGAAACCTGTCCCATTTTCTCACTTTAAAAAATGTGAGGAGAAAAAATGAAAAACTCTCATTACTATGAAAAACCACCAGTGACAGACAATCTAACATCAGAATCAGAGAGGAACTGGCACTAACTATAAAGCAGATGGAGCTGTATTAAGAAGCAGCAAGCCAATGAGTCCCCCGCGACACACCTTGGGGTAGAGTCACAAAATGCAGATGGCCAGACGAGGATGAGGATCCATCTAGTCCATCACACGAAGGGGTGCTAGCCCTAGGTGCTACCAGCCTGTACTGTTCCCTACTCTCTCAAAAGGAAAACAAGCCCCAGGGCAGAAATGGCTGGGGCAGACAAGGGATATGATGCTATGTCCACTCCCACAAATAAAGAGCTAGATGGAGTTCTTGACAGAAGCTCCAACAGCTAGAGAGCCTAGAGAAGTTCTCTGACATAGTGCTGCATTGGCAGTTGCGTGCAGTGTGTGTGTGTGTGTGCGTGTGTGTGTGTGCATGTAAGTATGACAATGAGGTCTTAACAAATCATGCGGTTGAAGGAGAGAAGGACTGGTCTGGATAAAGACCCAGCAGACACTTGGAAATGGCCAGCACCATGCACACTGGACTCCTCTGCTCCCGGGAAGAGGGTGTTATTTGTTCCCTGTACAATGAACAGAGCAGGAACAAGAGCGACTCATTTGCCATATCAAATCTGGAAAGAAATCCCTTTTTTCTCTTTTTAGAAAATAGTTAAAGGACCCGTCAACAATTGGAACTGTAGACATATACTTTATGCCCAGAAAATAGAAACAACATCTGGAAGGCTCAGAAGAAAAGGATAACGGGGCGGGGCGGGGGGGGGTGTCTAGGAAAAGATGTCTCAGGAAAGTGTGTTCACACTGCCTAGCGAGGTAGGAAGAAAAACACAGGAAGGACGGCAGCACAAAGCCTGAGGTACAGCACTAGGAAGACCAGACCGGCAAGGGCAATGCAGCGGGGAGCAGGAAAACAGCAGCCGGGCAACAGCAGCCAACGAAGCAAACTTCATGATGCAGAAGGCCAAGAAACGCCTGGAAAGGCCCGTCTGAAAGCCGCCTTCCACAGTGCCACGGGAGCAGAAGGGAGCGAAGCCATGGGGTAGGGAGGAAATCGGGATGTTCCTGGGAAATCGCAGAGTTCCTGGGAGAGAACACGAGCAAACGAAAGCCGAAGGACAGAGCCTGACAGCAGAAACCCTGCGAGCGGAAGGGCCACGGAGGGCTGTGAGCAGACCTGCACTGCGCTGCAGAGGCGCACGCCCCCTTCCGCCGCCGCGTCCGTCATTCACCCGACAAATACTTTATTCCTAATCTGTCAGGCGCTGCAGTCATCAAAGTTAAAGAAAGAATCCCCAAAGTTTTAGGCTGAATAAAATTGCTTGTTTGCAGTGCCCGCACTGATTTTACATTTCTTTGCAAAACCAAGTATCAGAGCATTCTGGAAAAGCATTAATTTTTTAAAAAGGTGAGTTAGTGGTCCAGGGATTTTGTGTACTGCCACATTACCTTTTGTATGCAAAGGCAAATAAATGACATACGATACATGCAGTGGCTTGAAGGCCACTGCGTTAACATTGAACGCTTTAAAACCACTTAGAAGTGTCCCAAAATCATTGGAGACTTAGGAAAGAATTAAAGGTGGAAGATCAAGCAAGTTCTGGTATACAAGTCCTGGAATTGTTGAAATACAGATAAGCATAAATAATTGGAACATGAGATTATGCTCTGAAAATATATTTCAAATATTATACGAGCAAAAGAATATATATTCAGGTGTATGACCTTGACTAAACAATTCTATTAGTTGAATTTCCCAAGAAATAATTCAAGAATGGGTTCAGCAGGTTTTAGGCAAGAATACAATCTGCATTGTTAGTTACAAAGAAAAAAATTAAAATAACAAAACAGTGGGTTTCCTTACATAAAAATAGAATAACCTTTAGATGGTCAGTGGGGTACATGCCTATAATCCCAGCTCTCTGAGCAGCTGCAACAGGAAGAATAAAAGCTTGACCTCAACCCAGACAATTTACCAACTGAGCTTAGAGAAATCCTGCATCAAAACAAAAAAAGGGCTGAGGATGTAGCTCAAAGAAGGCTTTGGGTTCAATACCCAGAACAGATGGATAAATACATAAATAACTTCCACCCATAGTGAAAAAATACAGAGCCATGTAGATAAAATTCATGTATAGACTAATAAACGGTATATCATTTTAAAAAGCAAGTTAAAACCCAAAATGACAGTATAATTACAGTTTGGAAAAATCTGTATACGCATATGCAAACTGAAAATAAAGTCTAGCAAACCCTGGAGTCAAATGGTAGAAGTTGTAATCAATTGTTGGATAAAAAGATTTTGGGGCGGGGGATTTAGCTCAGTGGTTTCGCCACCTGCTGCTCAAGCGCAAGGGCCTGAGTTCGATCCCTGGTCCCTAGTACCAAAAAAAAAAAAAAAGATTTTGCATGTTTGTTACCTACTTCTTTCTCCTTTTTTTGCTGCTTTGTTTCCAGCACACCTGAATTTTTTGGTTTTCCTGTGAGTTCATGCAAAAGATTTAAACAAGAATACAGTAGGTATCCTTCGATTTTCAAAGGCAGAGTCAGGTTTGGAGGGGCCACTGGGAGAGACAAGGTGATTGAAGTGAACCAGGTGGGAGATGATTTTGTCAGGAGGCCAAACAATGGCGAAAGGAGGAGCAACAGTGCGAAGAGTGGAGCGGGCCTGAGGGTCACTGCCGGGCTGCAGGTTGTCCAGAGTGGAGCCCGACCGCAGACAACCACAGCGCAGTGCGTGCGCCTTGGGGTCTCAGCCTTGAGACGAGTCTGGGAGAAGCTGGCAAAGTGCAGAAGGTGCCATGCCTCCTCTGCTTAGCTGAAGGACAAGAAAGAGGCAACCAGAGCACAGGAAGGAAAGGCCTTCCTACCAGAAGTGCTGTCCCATTGTGGTGTGTGGCCTTCGCCAGCCAGCCTGCAAACATGCTAACCCAATCTGAATGAACAGTTTTCAAAGACAAAGCAAAGCACCATTCTCTCTGTCACTGGTGAGAGCACATGAATGAGAACAAATCCGTCCATTCCCTGCCACAGGGATGCTGCCCGAGCAGGAGTGTTCTCCTGAGAGACCTCCAGGGAGTCCTGGACCAGCCAGGGAAAGTGTCATTTGACCCCAGTAACCTGCAAAAGCAGAGTGATTCCTGCCGCTCAGCCTTTATCACTGTGACCTTCTTTGGGACTGAAACCTCCTTTCCCTAAGGATCTGCTCCCACATCCAGCAGAGTGGAGCTCCGCCGAGCAATAGAGTCATCACACACTGAAAGGTCCTCCCCAGACCCAGGTGCCTGCGGATTGGAACAAAGCATTCTGCTATGGACAGGATGGAGGGGGCACAGATTTCTAGGTAGCAAGAAATAAAGATGATCTGTAGTCACCTTCCAGGCATTACAAATAGATGATGGAGATGGCTGTTTCAAATCATCATTGAAATGCTTTATCCAATGACTTCTTTTTCACACAATTCAGTCAGCATTTTTACCAGTTACAATTTACAACAATAATAATGACAATAATGTTCATAAAATAATGGGAAAGGTACTGTTAATCAGGCTCTCTTATGAACTTATCTCATTTTATCTTTTTATAAAATATAAACCATTCATTGTATTGTCAACTATATGAGAAAGGTAACCTAATCTCTACAGATGTCAGAGAGAAAATTTATCCTTCTGGTTGACCTGAAACCTATCTGCCTCCCACACTATCTCAGGAGTTAGTCTGTCCTTTTAAAAAATTATGTTGCTGTCAAGAAAAGCCTCAATCTATTACACCTTCAGTCTGACCTTTGTCCTCAAAGTCATACAATGCTGAATCATTAGCTGGTTCCTGTAAAAGTGTAAATTAATGTTGATTTCTTATTTTGTTACCTCCTGTGTAATTAGATCTTGAAATAATGTAGAGCTCACACAGAGGAAAACTTCTAGACAGTGTGGCCATAGTGCCACAGAAGCAGATTTAGAAAAAGAAAGCTGAAAATGCCACAGAAAGAGTGCGTGTTATAACCCTCCCCGTTTGTCAGCAGTCTTGTTCAGAGCTGGACACCAACTCTTTTAGTCTACCCGTGAGCCTGCATGGCTCCCCTCCGACTCCTGTTCCCTCTCCCGGGGTCCAGGGTTCTTACTTCTGGCAACGCGTGCAGTGTTTGCGCGCCGGCATGCACGCATCTCCACGGCACACATGCAGCTGTGGAGAACAAGGATGGTCACCTGCAGCCAGGCTGCAACTAAGAAGGAGCTACGCAGATTCATACTCTTCGGCAGAGCGGTTAAGAAGGAATTGCAAATAAATAAATAATAAATGAATAATAAAGGAATGGCACCCATAGCCATCCCTTACAGAATCCCTTCAGTGCTCACCAGGGCTTGGGGACCGCCCCCCGCCCCCGCAGAGTGAGACCAAGCCGTCGCACCGCAGTCACTGCCGGCTGCTGCAGAATCCCAGCCAGTGTGTGTGGAAGCAGCGCGGCCCTGCCCTGAGGGCGGTGCGCGCCCGGGACCCTGCGAGGCCCCTCCGACCCGACCGCGTCTCTCGCGCACCAGTGAGTCTGCCCGCGGACTCCACTCTCGTGCCGGGAAGGGGCGGGCGGCGCCAGGTCTGCAGCCGGGAGGCCCGAGGTGATCCCGACCCCGCCCTGGCTGCAGTCGGCCGGAAGGGAGGGTTCGAGCGCCCGGGCTGCGGCCGGGAGTCTCCTGGGAACCCCTGCGTTCTCGTGCCAATTCCTGTCCCGTATCTTCTGGGGTTGGTTTGTTTTCTGTTGTTTGGGGTTTTAGGATTTTTTGTGTTGATGTGGCTTCTTGTTTTCTTTTTTCTTCTACTTGCTGCAATTTCTTTGGTATCTAGGTTCTCTCCCTTCTCTCATTGCTTCATCCGGGGTCTTCACCTCAAGCTCTCACACCAATGCTATTACTTATTTCTTAATTTTTCCCAGTATAGGAAACCCTCCTTTCAAGGTTTTAATTTGCCATATTCCGCTCTCTTATGCCATTCCTTTCTTTTCCTGTACTAGGGGCAGGGATTCAGCGCAGCGGTTCTGACGCCTGCCCCTTCTCCTGTACTAACCATCTGTCCTCCCCGTCCCGTTCCGTTGGCTCTGCGGCATCCTCCATGTGTCTTCCCACATTACCGGCGCACAAACCTATGAACAGGTTCTGACAGGCACATAGACTTGCTCAGTCACAAGCAGAGTTCCCTCCTCCTCTGCCTCACCTTGCCCCCACAAATATCCTCTTAAACCCTCCACACGAACTCTTCAATCAACTAAAAGTCTTCCAACAGAATCTGACGCCATATCAAACTTTCTGTTTTTAACCCATCACTATGGTTCCTTTCCACCCACCTTCTAGCTCTTTCTTCCACTTCTCCTACAACTTTACAGAGCACTGTTTACAGTAAGTGAGCATAGTCTCCTAGAGCAGTGATAAAGTGTAATAAAGTAGTAATAAATGCAAGGTCTGTCTTATATAGGGGATGTGTGATTGGATCTGATGATACTATAAAAGAAGTCATTCATTCTGAAAAATATAGGGACAGAGTCCAAATCACTTAGATTAGCTAACTGCAGGGTCCAGTGATATCTTTGGACATAGGAAGCTGAAACTACATCATGGGGGAGCAGTATATTACTAAAAATCTTCATGTAAACCAGGCTCCTCATCTACTAGACAACTGTCAGTACCAAGAAAGGAGGAGGGGAAATAGAAAAGAGACATACACGCACTCACAGGACAATAGGAAAACAAGGCGGCAGAAGGTCCCCAGGTCTCTCAGCTCTGCTAAGGCAGCTCAAGGGACACAAAGGGAGAGTAAAGAAAATACTAGGTAGCAGAGCTTTATGAAAAGTTTAAGGTGAGATGAAGAAACTTGATGAGTTAAAAGAAGAAATGACCCAAACGTTTATAGAATTATCACTCCAGATATCTAATATATATATGAGGGAAACAAATAAAAATTGGAAAAGCTGACCAAGTTGGTTCAAAACATGAATGTCAAATTCACAAAAGATGTACAATCTATGAAAAGATATCAGACAGAAATACCTGAAATAAAAAACTGTGTAGAATTCATAAACTGCAGAAACGACCAGTGTGAAGACAGAATTTCTGAAATTGAGAACAAAATGGTAAATTTTGATGAAGTACTCAGAGAAGCCACAAAAATATAAGAGAACAAGAAAAAATTATCCAGAAGCTACTAGACAACACAAAGAAGACCATCCCAGGACTCATTGGAGTTAGAGATAAGCTAGAAGATGACACAGATGGGGTTATTAATATGTTTACAGAAATCCTAAGAAAAGCTTTACCAAATATGAGAAAAGATTTCAACATACTAATAAGCAAAGTTTCCAGGACACCAAACAACTATGATGAAAAAAAGAAACTCAGCAGGACATTATTAAATTGTCAGATGCCCAACAACAACAAAAAGAATTTTAAAAGCAGTCAAACTAAAACAAAAATCATATATAAAGGTAAACCCATTAGAATTACACCAGATTTCTCAAAATAAACCTTAAAGGCTAGAAAAATTTGAAGTGAAGTATTTTGATCCCTAAGAGCAAACAATCTGCAATACAGATTAACATACCCAGCAAAAATTTCCTTCAAAATCAATGGAGAAATAAGGACATTTCCTGAAAAAGAGCAACTCAAGAGATACATGAATACTAAACCAGCTAGACCAGTGATGGCGAACCTTTTAGAAACCGAGTGCCCGAACTGCAACCCAAAGCCCACTTATTTATTGCAAAGTGCCAACACTGCAATTATACCTGAATGGTGAGGTTTTAGTTTAGAAAAAGCAACACATACAACTCATGGTGGAATTGCAGAGAAGGTTCTGCATGCCTGCTATGGCATGCATGCCATGGGTTTGCCACCACTATCCTAGACAGAAATGACAAAACCAATAAAGCTAAAAACCCAGATGGAATGAAGACACCAACCAAGGCCAATGGATAAAAACAACAACAAATGACAGGAAAAGAAAAACAAAGGTGTAGCCAACAGAAAAAGAATGCAATGATACTGGTAAATCAACACCTGTCAGTAATATCTCTCAATGGTCAACTCTCCAATTAAAAGACACAGATTAGCAGACCTGATTTTAAAAACACAGAATCCAACAGTCTGTTTCAGTCAAAAACTCATCTAATCTGAAAAGATATTCATGGACTAAAAGCCAAAGGATGGAAAATAATATTTCATGCATCAGGACCCCCAAAACAAGCAGGAGTAGCAATTTTACACTCAGACAATATAAACTTCAAGCTAAAACTGACCCTAAAAGACAAAGAATTTCAATACGTACTTATTAGGGGAGTAATCCAACAAGGAGAGACCATGCTTATAAATATTTAGGACCAACTATTGGAGCACATATCTTCATAAAGCAAATATTGCTGAACATAAAAAATCAAATGAATACTAATATGGTCATAGTGAAGAATCTTAATACCACACTTTCGCAAACAGATCAACTAAACAAAAAAATCTATAAATATGAGAGCTGAACCACATCCTGGAACATATGTACTTAACAGACAGCTGCAGATGATTCCCCCTACTACAACAGAATATACATTCTTCTCTATTTTTTTCTCCAAAATAGACTCGTTCACAAAGCCTGTGTAAATACATATAAAAGAATCAAAATCACCCCACGTTTACTATTAGACCTTTGTGGAATAAAAATATAAATCAACCAAAGAAGGAATCACAAACAACTTAAAAGCACCTGGAAAATCAAGAACACACTCCTGAGCAACCGATGGGTCACAGAAGAAACCAATGAAGAAATTAAACCATTTCTTGAAGTTAATGGCAATGCCTATAAACACAATAGAATCCATGGGACACAACAAAAGTGGCTGTAAGAGGGAAGTTGATTGCCGTCATTGCTCACATTAGGAAAACAGAGCAAGCTTAAATAAATAACCTTATACAGATCTTAGGATACTTGAGAAATAACAACAGTCTAGGCCCAAATTTAGCTTGAGGGAAATCATAAAGATTAGAACAGAAGTCAGTGAATTGAGGCTAAAACACAATGCAAAGCATTGACAAATCGAAGATCTGGTTCATTGAAAGGATAAACAAAATAGATAAACCCTTCACCGAAGTTACCCAAAGGGATAAAAAATTCACATCAATCCAATTAGAAATAAAAAAGGGGAAGTCGCAGCAGACATCATCAAAATCCAGAAGACAGTATCTACAATGAAAAATTATATTCCAACAAATTGGGAAATTATGAAGAAAGAGATCCCTAGTCTCATATAAATTACCAAAGCTAACCAAAGAAAACAGGAAATACTAAACAACCCAATAATAAGCAATGAAATTGATATAGTAATCAACAAGCTACCAACTAAGAAAAGACCAGGACCTAATGATTCCCTAATGATTCCCTGCTGATTCCACAAAACCTTTAAGGAAGTTATATCACCTATATTCATTCCTCAAACTCATCAGAGATATTGAAAGGGATGCAGTCCTTCTAACTCATTTATGGAAGCCAGCATCACTCTGATCCCAAAAACAATGACACAAGTAAAAAAGAAAACTACAGGCCAATCTCCTTTACAAACATAGGTGAAAAAATCCTCAGCAAGATATTAGTGAACAGAAGGTAACACATCATCAAAAAGATCATAAAAAAAGAGATCTTACATCATGACCAAGTATATTTCACCCCAGAGATACAAAAGTGCTTCAACAAATGCAAATCAATGAAAGTAATACCCACATAAACAAAAGCAAGGACAAAACCCACATGATCATATCAGTGGAGGCAGAAAAGGCTTTTGACAAAATCCAACACCACTTCCTGATAAGAACCCTAAGAAAATAAGTATAGAAGGACCTTTCCTGAATATGATGAAAGCTATTTATGAAAACCCAACAGCTAACATCATAATAAGTGGAGAAAGGCTAAAAGCATTCCCCCTAAAATCAGGACTAAGACAAGCATGCCCATTATTACCACTTCTATTCAACATAACATTCAAAACATGAGCCCTAGCAATCAAGACAGAGAAAGATATGAAAGTGATATACAAGGGATCAGGGATGTAGGTTAGCCATGTCATGCCTGACTGGCAAGTGCAAGGTCCTGAGTTCAATTCCCAGTACCGGAAAAAAAAAAAGAAGTGATATACATAGGAAAGGAAAAACTCAAATTATCATTATTTGCAAATAACATGATACTCTACATAGAAGACCCAAAGAATTCTACCCAAAACTCCTAGAATTAATAACCACATTCAGCAATGTAGTAGGATGCAAAATCAACACAGTAAAATCAATCAATAGCATTTGTGTACACTAATAGTGGATACAGTGAGAAAGAAATAGGAAAACAAACTAGCATCAAGAAAAATGAAATACTTGGGAATTAATCTAACCAAAAAAATGAAAGACCCCTTCAGACAAAGCTATAGCCCTGTGTAAAAGGAGATTGAAGAGGACATCAGAAAATGGAAAGATGTCCCCTGCTCCTGGATAGGCAGAAACAATATTGTAATTTGGCCATATTCCCAAAACTGTTTGTATAGATTCAATCCCAACCCAAACAAAATACCAACAACATACTTCACAGATGTAGAGAAGGTGATCCTAAAACTCATGGAACCTGAAGACACCCAGAATAGCAAAGACAATCCTGGGTAACAAGAGCAAAGCAGGCAGCATCACAATGCCCAACTTCAAGTTATACTACGAAGCAACAGTGATAAAAATAGCACGGTACTGGAAGAAAACAGATACATGGATCAGTGGAACAGAACAAAGGATACAGAAACATCCTCAGCTATATGAACTTTGACAAAGGAGCCAAAAGCATACATGGGAGGAAAGATAGCCTGCTCAACAAATGGTGCTAGGAAAACTGGATTTTTGTTTAGAGAAGATTAAAGCAGGACCCATATCTCTCACCATGTACCAAACTAACAGAAAAATGGATCAACTATCTAAACATTAAAACAGAAATATTGAACCCACCAGTAGACAAAATAGGTAAAACACTAGGATTTCTTAAACAGAAACTCCTCAATTGCACAAGAAATAATAGCAAGAATCAACAAATGGGACTATTTTAAATAAAAAAGCTTTTGCACAGAATGGGAAAAAATTTTCCAGCTACTCCTCAGACAGAATACCTAATATCTAGAATATATAAAAACCTCAAAATAAAATTAGACTACCTAAAATAAAAGACCCAATAAAGAAATGAGCAAGTGAAATGAACTCATACTTCTCAGAAGAAGTACAAATGGCCAACAAATATATGAAAAAAAATGTTCAACATCTTTGACCTTTAGGGAAATCCAAGTTAAAAAAATGCTAAGATTTTATCTCAAACCAGAAAGAATCATCAAGAAGTCAATGTGGCGGAAAAGGAACACTTCTCCATTGTTCGTGGGAATGCAGACTGGTACAGCCACTGTGGAAATCAGTATGGAGATACCTCAAAGAACTAGGACTAGAGGTCCCATTTGACCCAGGTATTCCCCTGCTGGGTACCTTCCCAAAAGAATTAAAAGAATCAGACCACAGCGGTACATGCTCACCCATGTTTATAGCAGCACAGTTTGTAATAGCTAAAGCTTGGAAACAGCCCAAATGCCCATCAACTGGAGACTGGATAAAGATGTGTTTTTTTTAATAAAATGGAGTACTACTCAGCCATAAAGAATGAGAAACTGGAGACATTTATATTTAAGTGGGTGCACATTGAGGCCATACTCTTTTTTTTCCCCCCATTAAGTTTATTGGTTCATTCTAGGTATACAGCACAGTTACATTCATCATTGGGATCTTGTACCTTTACATGATGTGTCTTGGTTCTTATTTTTTTCCCCATTCCCCTGCCCTCCCTTCACCCCGTCCTCCCTTCCCTATTTGCAAAGACTTTGTTTCCATTTTTTTCCTTTTCTCATATTTTTCCCCTTCTTTCCTTTCCCCTACCCCTCCCACTTTCCCTGCTCCTTTAGACCTTTTCTTCCTATTACACAATATCAATTACACAAATGACAATATCAAGACCTAGGAGACATTACCACAGATTTTACAGAATTTAAAAGGATATAGAAAGCATATTACAAAAATCTGTTTTGAAATAAATTTGACAACTTCTAAGAAGTACCTTGGAAGACAAATTAATGAAACTAACTCTGGAGGAAATATAAAATTTGAATAGCACCTATTAAAGAAAGTATATTCCTAACTTGAAAACCTACCTATATGACAACGGCTCATATACATTTTAACTGATAAATTATATTAAACAATTAAAGCAGAAAAAAGAAGGAACACTTCTCCCCTCATTTTAGGAACTCAACATTGTGCTAATCATAAAACTGGATAAAGATAATAGAAGAAAAAAGTATGAACATAGGTAGAAATTTGTTTAACAAAACAAACTATTGGAAGTCAGATCTGGCAGTATGTAGAAAGTGGTTTTGTTATGGGGATGGCAGTGTTGGTTCAGCATTGGAAGATCCACCCCCAAAAGTCATCATTTTAGCAGAGGAAAGGAAAAAGCCTGTCACTAGTTGGAGAAAAAGTATTGGACTAAATTCTACAGCTGTTCATGGTAAAAGCTATCAGGAGACTCGAAGTAGAACAGAACCTTCTCAACAGATTAAAGACATGTACTCCATACTTCCAGCAAAAACACCTTATATGAATGGAGAAGATACAATACTTTCTCCCTAAGGTGGGGAACAAGGGCAGATATGAAACATAGGCCCAAACTAAAATAGTCTGGCAATAAAATAACACAATTAGGATAGGATTGGCAAGGAAGAAGTAAAATCTTTATATCTATATGAAATGATTATCTACAGAAAAAATACTAAGAAATCTCTAGGAACCCCTAGAACTTTTTTTCTCTAGGAGCCCCTAGAACTATTTGAATTCAGCAGGATTAGAAAACACAAGGTATATATAAAAATTCAGGTCTATGTATACTTGCTATAAATGAAGAATCAGATATTGAAATTTAAAAGCTATGTAGGAGTACAAAGGACTTAGAAAAGTAAAAAGAAAATAAAAAATAAACCAGTGTTGGAAGATGTTTAGTACCTAATTTTAAGACTTTCTCTGAACCTACAGTAATCAAGGCAGTGTTTGTGTAAGGAAAGACATATACATCATTTGAATAAAACAGAGAATCTAGAAATAGAACCACACATATATGGTCCACTGAGTTTTGAAAGATTATTTAACATTAACATTTTATAGAACATCAACTCAATTCAAGAGCAGAGGGAAAGATAGTGTTTTCAGCAAATGGTACTAGAACACCTGGTATCAGTATGTAAAAAAATTAACCTCAATCCTTTATTTCTATGCATAAAAATAACTTGAAAGGATCTATGAACCTAAATATGAAAGCTTAAAACTATAAAACTTTAGGAAGAAATTATAAGGGAAAATGTTTATGAATTTAGAGTAGGCAAGAATTTCCTAGAACATAAAAACATGATGTATAAAAGAAAAAAATTGATAAATGAAAGTCCATCAAAATTTAGAACTTTAAATGACATTGTTAAAATGAAAAGTAGTCCTTAAACAGACCATATTTACAATGCATATAACCTATGACCAGAATATATAAAGAACTCTTACAGCTCATTAATAGACAACCCAATTAAAAAGTAGACACAAGAAGATGATAAATAGCCAGTGCACCACAAGGAAAGGTGTGCAACACTGGAATCAGAAAAATACTAATCATTACAATAACAAGATTGAATTATATACTCATTAGAGAGATGAAGTTAAAAGTTTTAAAAGAACAAATGTCAGCTTAGGTGTGAACCAGTTAGAACTTTTGAATACTGCTAATGTGAATGTAAAATGATAAAACCATTTTGGAAAACAATATAGAAATTTCTTGTATTATTGTTCAGAACCAACAGTTCTGTTCTGAAGTTTTTACTTAAGAGGAATGAAAACACATGCTCACAATAGATTTATACATACAAGTTGACTATCCCTTATCTGAAATTCTTGGGACCAGAAGTGTTTCAGGTTTTGGTTTGAAATTCACTTGATCTGCAAAGATGATAGCTACTCCTGCTTTTTTTTGGGTTCCTGTCACATGGAGTATTGTTTTCCACCCTTTAACTTTCAGACTATGAGTTTATTTTTGAATTAAATAAATGTGTTTCTTGTATGCAGCATATTGTTGGATCTTGCTTCTTGACCCATTCTGCCAGTCTATTTCTTTTGATCGGTGAGTTGAGATCATTAACATTGATGTTTATAACTGAAACGTATTGACTTATCATTGCCATGACTTTTTCTGTTTGTTGGATTCTCCCCCTTTGCATTTAATTTCTTGTCGTGCCTGATGGATTCATTCTGCTGTCTTCCAGGGGTTGTGATCCTCATTGTCTTTTCCTAGGATATTGTCTAAAATTTTTTGGAGTGCTGGTTTGATATACATGAAGTTCCTAAGGTGCTCTTTATCATGAAAGCATCTTATTTCTCCATCAATTTTGAAAGATAGTTTTGCAGGGTACATCAGTCTGGGTTGGAGGCTGTTTTCCTTTAGGGCTTGAAATACATCACTCCATGCTCTTCTTGCCTTGAGGGTTTGTGTTGAGAAGTCTGCTGTGATTCTGATGGGATTTCCTTTGTATGTGATTTGTTTCTTTTCTCTAACTGCTTGTAGAACTTTGTTCTTCTGTTGGGTTTCTGGAATCTTAATAATTAAATGCCTATGTGTAGATTTTTTTTGATCAAGGCTATTTGGAGTCCTATATGCCTCACTTATCTGTATGTCAAGTTCTTTTCCCCTGCTTGGGAAGTTTTCTGCCAGCACTTCTGTGAACAGGTTTTTTTATATCATCTGCATTCTCTCCTGTTTCTTCTTTGACTAATCAGTCTGATGTTATTCTTCTTTGCATTGTCTAGCAGCTGCTGGATTGATTTCTTGTGGTCCCTTACTATTTTTAAGAAATGTTTCTTTTCCTGTTCACTAATTGCAATCCTATCTTCTATATCTGAAATTCTGTCCTCGCATTGGCTCATTCTGGTACATAAACTTTCAACGTAGTTTTTAATCTCCTGGAAATCTGTTTGCATCTGTTTTATGGATCCCATTTGTTTCCTATGTTGGGATTCCATCATGTTCCTCAGCTCCTCTCTAGATTTATTAATCATGTCTTGCACTATGAGCACAATCTCTGCTGTTATCTGAGAAATTATTTCTGATTTCATTTTTCGCAGATCCTCTTTCATTGCTAGTTCAGGGAGTCCAGATGGTTGAGTATCAGAGTGTTCCATCTCATTTCCCTTTGAGGTTGCTGTAGGTGATCTGGAGATCTGTTTTTGAGACTTGTTTATATGACTCCTCATTTCGATGGGGGGGGGAGTGCTGCTGGCACCCACGTGGCTTATCTCCTGTGTGCTGGTGGGGGACTGAGGCCATATTTTTAAGTGAAATAAATAGGACACACGTGTGTAAATACCAAATAGTTTCTCTAGTGTGAGAAACTGAAAGTGTAAATAAGGATTAAAATGATTAAAATGAATAATTGATAATTTGAAATAGGAAGAAAAGGTCCAAAGGGGTAGGGGAAGGGGAAAGGAAAGAAGGGAAAGGAAAAAATATGAGAAAAGGATAAAATGGAAACAAAGTCTTTGCAAATAGGGAGGGGTGGAGGGGGTGAAGGGCGCACAGGTAATGGGGAAAAAATAAGACCCAAGATACATCATGTACAGGTACAAGCACCCAATGACAAATGTAAATGTGTTGTATACCTAAAATATACCAATAAAAGAATTTAAGGGAAAAAAAAGTCAATGAATAACAAATGCTGTGTGGCTGCAGTGAAAAAGGATGCTTCTTACATTGTTGGTGGGAATGTAAACTAGTACAATCATTATGGAAATCAGTATGGAGATTTCTCAAAGAACAAAAATTAGAAATTCCATGTGACCCAGTTATCCCTCCTCTAAGTATCTTCCCCCAAAGCTAAAAATATCATACTACAGCAATGCATGAATACAGATGTTTATAGTAACACAATTCATAACAGCTAAATCCTGGAAGCAGCCAGTGTACCCATCAACAGACAAATAGATAAAGAAAATGTGGCATTTATACATAATCGAGTATACCAGCTATAAAAAAGATAAATTTAAGACTTTTGTGGGAAAATGGATACATCTGGAAAATATAATGTTGAGTAAAATAAATTATGCGCGCAAGCTTAAATACCATATGGCATCTCTCATTCGAGTAAGGCAAAGTACAAACAAAGAGCATAATAGAAGATAAATAGAAGGAAATGAGGGGATGCAAATGGGAAGCGATCCAGGAAACTGAGGGAGATAGGAGAGATGGAGGGAGAAGGGCAGGGGAAGTAAGTTAAATTAAGATATGGGTACCTAATAACCTCAATGTATGTAAACAATGTGTCATAAACACGAGCTAAGAATAATAATAACAAGAATGAAAATGAGAAAAGGGGATTTAGAGGTAGCAGGAGAGAGGTGGGATGTACATGTACCCACTCCCCAGGGGGAATGTAAACTTCATGTACTGCAAATATGTACTAATAAAATTTTTAAAATCCAAAAACTAAATAAAATGGAAGTGATAATACATAAAAATTAAATGATATAATGTCTATATGCAAAGTGCTCAGCACAGTGTCTGGATTCAGTAGGTACCAATGAAGAGAAGTAATAATTATTCTCATTTTGTTATGAGAAGTGCAAACCAGCCACACCGCAGGGTGTAGTGAAGACTCATTTATTGGAGGGGAAGTTCTGTAACACAGGCCTGCTGTCAGTAGCTTAGTTGAGGATGTCTAGCGGTATCAACAGCAAGTGCTACCAAGCTCCTCGAGTGGATGAGTAACTTAAATCTCTACTTGGAAAGAAACAAAAACTGGTAAAACCCTCTAAGATCCCTCTGAGTATACACAAAAAGATAATAATAACAGAGCCCTTTGAGAATATACTGCAGACAGCACTGGGTCATGCAACCAGAGACACATTTTCATAAGCATTCCTGAAATCAAAATACCTGTGAAACTGAAGCTTAGTAATTAAGACACTATAGCCAAAAAAGATCCTGCGATGCGCATTCTTACGCCTGTAGCATCCACAGAGAAGTATCTATGTCCCACCAACGGCACCTGCCCCTTGCTGGGGTCAGATCATTGTGTTGACTCTGCCACCTTGGAAGGCCAATGCTGCTTCTGACTCCACTGAGGGGCCTGAAGGGCAGAGAGAGCAAAGCATTGACTGAGCTCTACACCTCTCCATGAACAGACCCGGGGGGCATATCCCAGAGCCTGGCCACAGTCTTCACACAGAATCACCCAGGTGTCCAGAGCATGACAGGTCCCAGAATCTGGGGGAGCCCAGGGCTGTCACCACCACCTTGCTAGTAAAAATGAAGTGGATCAAGAGTGAGAGACAACAAGCCAGCTTAGGGGAAATATCTGCGCAAGACACATCCAGTACGACTAGTGTCCAGGATATGCACAGAACATTTAGGGTTCAACGATAAGAGAAGAAAGACTGATTGTAAAATGGGCAAAAGACTGGAAGAGACATCTCCCCAGTGTAGACACACACGGCACAGCGTCATGAAGTGTGGGGCCAATTCCATCGTTTATTTACACAGAAGGGTGAACGTGCCAAGTCAGCTTACTGTGTATCTTAGCTGCTTTTCTTGTTGCTGGGACAAAAACACTCAACCTAAAGTTAAAGGAGGAAAGCTTTATTTCAGCTCAAGTTTGTAGAGGTTTCAGTCCATAGTTGCCTGGCTCCAGGGCAGGGAAGCACGGCAGAGGGGCGTCTGAGGGGAGAAACAGTCCGGGCAAGGCAGGCAGAAGGCAGCAACAGTAGCAGCAGGAGTGAGCCTGCCTTCTTTCTGCCCCTTTATATTCCATCCAGGCTACAAGCCTATTGGTCGGTGCCACCCACATCCAGGATGGGGCTTCCCTTCTCCACCTTTAACCCCAGTACCACAGCCTTAATCCATGTTCACACACCCTAACTCAGCCACCTTCAAAACTCCCCACCTATGACCGCATGGGGCTTTGGGCAGATATCTAGATCCAAGCCATGGCCCTGTGCAAGCCTCAATTCCTTTCCTTTTTAAGTGGAGGTGATAACATATAAAAATTAACTGATGGCACGTGAAGTTATGAAAAGATGCTCCACGTCTATGTCAGCAGGGAAATTAAAAGGACAATGAGAGAGCCTTTATACCTCCTAGAACAGCCAAAACCCAGAGCACAGCAGTGCCAAAGGCTGGTGAGGATGTGGTGAGAGACCTTCGCATTCACTGATGATGGGGATGCCAAATGGGACCCTTACTGTGGAAGGGTGTGATGGTTTCTTCTAAAATTAAACATGCTCTTACCAGATGGTTCGGCAATCATGCTGCTGGTATATATCAGAACTCACTGCCACACAGAAACCTGCACACAGATGTTTGCAGCTGCTTTATTCTTAATGGCCAAAACTTGGAGGTCACAAAGATGTCCTTGAGTGAGTGAAGAAAACAACGAACTGTGGTACAGGTCGTTAGTGGAATACACCCAAAACTAGAAAGAAATAAGTTATCAAGCCCCCATAATATGTGAAGAAAGCTTGAGTGCATATTACTAAGTGAAGCAAGCCAACGTGGAAAGCTGTATATTCTATGGTTCCAGCTAGATGACAGTCTGTTCTTCAAGTACATGCAAGGCTTTTACAGTTCAGCCATAAACAGTGACTGCCAAGAGGCAGGAATCGTACATATTTTATTCATTTCTTACAAAACTGATTTTGAACTAACAAAAAATTCTAAAGAATTTGCAAAACTAACAGAGAGGTCCTGTGTACTCCTGCCCACTTTCTCCCAGTGGTCATCATAACACATTTTACGTAGCTCTAGTTTAGTATCAGAGTCAGGAAGCTGACCTGAGGCGGGTGCGTGTGCGTGTGGGGGTCTGCCACATGTGTAAGTTTGTCGGTATGACAGGCCCACACTGTCTATTTCTGTCATCAGCATTGACCAAGATACTTAATAATACTCTCCAGTGACTCAGTAAAGAAAAGAATAAGCAAGGACTTGGGCGGTGACTGAACAGTGACGTGATAACTGGCTGAAGTTCCTGGGCGCGGTGTCACCAACCAATAGGCTGGGAGCCTGGGCTCAGTCATCGCTCAAGGCATCCTTCATGTGAAGCCCTGAGCTGAGAGCTGCGTGCAGACAGACGGCCGGGACTCCCACCGCCCTGTTGGCGTCCTCCCCACCCACGCTCTCCTCCACTAGCTGAGCCTGTGCGAGAGTAACTGCTTTTTCCAAAACATCTTATTGACATATAGTAGCATAAAAATAGGGGGAAAGATTTCTTTTTAAAACGTATATCCTCAAGGGCCGGGGATTTAGCTCAGTGGTTCCTCCACCTGCCTCTCAGGCGCAAGGTCCTGAGTTCGATCACCGGTACCAAAAGAAAAGTATATCCTCAAGACAGGATAGAGTGCTACAGAATCTATATGGGGAAAATGAGGCTTTCTTGCCAGTGTCAGAGCAGGGGAGGTTGAAATTCACCATGTGGGAAGAAAGTCAGAAGCCTGCCTTGATACCAAGTGGAAATGACACCCAAGACTACACAACCAGACCCAGAACACAGAAAACCCAGAGCTGGAGGTCAAAGGCAGCCCGGGAGTCAGCCACAGAGGTTACCCCAGGCCTGTGTAGGGAAGCAACTGTCACACATTTCTTCCTAAGCCTCACCCCGGAGTCTTCCCAAGCCAGGCTCCAGGACTGCTCTGCTGTCTCGAAACCCAATCTGGCCACGGCTGTGTGGCACCTGCTGTGTCTGCAGACTGCCTGGTTTCTGCTGGAGAGGGAATGAAGATGACCTTGATTGGTCTGTTTGCCTCTTTGCATCCAGAAAATCCCATCTGCTTTAGGATAAAACAAATCAAAGTATGTTCAGTGCCAGAGAGGAATTGTATCTCTTTGCAGGATTTCAAGATGGTGAAAAAATTGACCACACTCTGGAAAGATGGAAAAATACATCAGTGAACATCTACAAAGAGCCTATGACTCAGAAGGAATCTATCTGAGGAATTAAGCTCATGAGATGCAGTAAGAAGACAACATAGAAGATATAAATTTTTTAAATGAGTGAAATTATCAGCTTGGAAATGATAGGGCTATGTAAGAAGACAATATAAGATTGCTTAAACCACTGGGCCTAATACAAGGTTCAGTTGAAGCTGATTATGAAATGAACAAATATAAAAGTAATTAGTTTTTCTATATAGTATCAATAATCAATTAGAAAACATAAAAACAAAAGATTGAATTTCCAGTAGCAGCCAAAATACAAAATGCACATGCATAATTTCTGGAACAATGGTGGGGACACAGGAAGCAAACTGCACAAGTTTCCTGAGGGACATCTTAAAAATTTAAGAGTTGAGCATCTATCCAGTGTGGCTGGCCAGGGCACACAATAAAGAACCAGAAACAAATCAAATACACACAAGAATTTAGAATGTGAGAAGCATGCATTTGAGAGAAATAAGGTCAGAAAGCTGGTGGAATAAATACTGGCATGTCCTGTGCTCCTGCACACTTTTCTGAGCAAAATTAACCTCGCGACGCCTGGAGACCTCTGTATTTACTGTGACCTGAACCATCTCTACCCAAGCCCCAGCCTTCCTCCAATGGACACGCACAGCCTGGAGGTCATCTGCCCAAGGCTGCCAGGTGCCTGGCACAGTTTTGGTGCGGAGCAAGTAGACCTCAAATAGTTAAAAATCTATTTATTTGGACTTGGCCTAAAACAGCCTGATGTATAGAATTTCAAGCATGGTGCCAGCAGGCTGTTGAGCTCCCAGCTCTCAGGCTGCCTTAAAGGAGCAAGGAAGGACGAAAACATTCTTCCATGACTCGCTCCCATGTGCAGCGCCCCCACCCCACCCTCAGCTTACCACACTCCCGAGTGCTGGTCTAGCACCTGCCTCTGGTACAATCCATAGTATTTGCTCTTGTGTTTGTTACCTACTATTCTCCTTGGCATGTCAACTCGAGATAGGCAATCTTTGTTTACTTCCCCAATGGCAATATCCTATTAAGCATTTGCTGAAAGATGAAAATGGAAAAGAGAAGGAAAGGAAATGTACTAAAGTAGGTCAAAGACTCAAATATAACCATGGAATTACTTTTAGGAAAAAATTTCAATAATTAGAGTAAGGAATGCTTTCTCTAAGTGTGACACCAAGGTAGACACAGACTGCACTAAAAAATAGAAAATTTCTGAAATATAAACTTTAAGTGTTTAAAAACAAACTCATGAAGTAATTTAAATATTTACACTATAAACAATGTTCACATAGCTGATAGAATTAACATACTCACTAAATAAGGATTTGATACTCCTCAATTAATAGATGAGTTATAGAAAAACAAAAATCTATGAACAAGGAAGAAACAAAAGGAAATACAAATTCACTAGCAAACCTATTTGAAGTGTTCAATTTTGCTGCAAACCATATAAATGCAAATAAAAATAACAATGATGGCCGGGGATTTAGCTCAGTGGTTTCGCAGCCTGCTGCACAAGCACAAGGACCTGAGTTCGAGCCCCAGTACCAAAAAAACAAAAACAATGAGTTGCCATATTTTTCATTAAGAAAAAAAGTAGGTTTCAGGAAATTGGTAGTGGGTTAAGCCATTGTATTCATTATGATTTGAAATTGCATCAACAAAAGTTTTAGAAAGTATCCCTGGGTGGTATTTTGTTTTTTGGCACTTTTTAATCATTCACCACTGCTATGTAACAGTTATGTAATAACAGTGAACTATAAAAAGGCTGATGAGCCTCAGACTTCCAGAATGAGCCAGGCCTGCGAAATAAAGCCCAGCTCTGAGGACGTTGAGGCCGCACCCTTCCGGGAGCACCAGGTGGGGACGGACGCAGGCCGGGGCCTGAGCGTTCATAGTGCACAGGGAGATCCTGAAGGACAACGGGTTTCCCAGTGGCTGAGGAGGGGGATGTGCAGAGGGAGGGGGCACGAGGCAGCAGGCGGCCACAGCATCCCGACAAAGACAAGTGACTCAAAATAAGTACCCAGCGGACTCTGCAAATCCATCGGGCAACGCAGACCGACCGGGTAGAAGCTCACCCCACTGGTTATGGTTTCAGACAGGGCTCTTGAGAGTTACAAAGAAAGGGTCAGCAAGAAAAGAGCGTGTGTTTCTCTTCTCTCCCACCCTTGGGTGCTGGATAGCCCTGCATGTTCCTGCTAGGGCCTTCTTTGCCCAGAGACAGACAGGCTCCTCCGTGAGCCATGGTGGTAGCAGGAAGTGGATCCCTCAAAGTCACACGTGGCAGTGTGACCTGAATTCTCTGGAGACCACGGGGAAGGATGCAGGTGTCGCCTCCTGACCTGGGAGCCACCCTGGGCCTCATTCTCTTTCATCCCACAACTCGGAGAGAATTCCCAGGGCCTCTTTTGGACAATTTCATTTGCCGTACCAAAAGTCCAGGATATTTCATTGATTCTGATTTTACAGAAGCCGAGTAGACTGATGCATGGCTGAAGGGCACTGCACAGAGCACAGCATGGCCAGCGTGTTGCCTGGTTGCTCAAGGGTTGTCACAGCCCTGCTGGACCCCTGGCTGGGCTTCCCAGCAGTGCTGCAGATGGAAGTCGCATGGGAAGGTGCTGCAGGATATGTGGAGGCTCTTCAGAGGAAAAATGATCATTCTTGGACAAAGAAGACAACTTCTGGATAAATGACAGAGGAAAAAAATATCACTTATCTAGTTTGAATGTAAACAAGTCTAGCATTTAGAAAACCATAAACATGATTTATGAAACTTTTAATGATTGCCTGAACCAATTCAAAACATCTTCCTCAACTTAGAGACAAATAAATGAGTAACTGGGCAGTTCACTTAGCGACTGGCTCTTCTCGGAAGCCCAGACAGAGCTTTGGAACAGTGTATACTGCAAAGTAAACCCTATTTGGGAAATCATTTTCTTTGCAGAATTTAGATAACAGGCTTCTGTGAAGAAAGGTCTTCATAATCACACCTCTATACAAATGTAGATGCTATAGAAATAATTAACATCCATCACTCTTGATCAGTGTTACTATGGAGATGAAACCCAATATTGGGTGGAAATATTTTCATGCCAAAATATACTGTAATTGCTTCTTAAATTACACTAATTCTCATTTATAAAATCATCATGGAAGTCACAGATTTTTCAGTTACAATTTATAGGATCATATGGACTAAAATTATATGGTATTGAAGAAGATGGAGCTGCAAAACTGCCTTGGGATGTTCCTCCAGCGAATGCCAGAGTTTCCATGAGCACTGCTGCAGGAAAGACTCGGAGGGAAATGAACAGGAGAGGGCATCAGGAGATAAAAGAGAAGCAGACCACATGGCTGACATTCAGGCAGTGCAGAAGAGGTTGGAGTCACGAAAGGGTCATCACCGTGGGAGTTTCAGAATTGGACAGGTTTCACAAATATTCCTTGGAGATGATATGGAGGACAGACTGAAAGGAACCAGGCCAGAGGAGGAAAGAGACAATTTGGGAGACTAGCTCCGTAGTCCTAAAAAGATGACGAAGATCTCAAGAGAACTCACATCTTACCTTGTCAACCTTACCTTGATAATGACACTCAGATTGCTGATGATTGTTCCAGATGAGTTGAGCCACTTATCTGAGGATGACCAAATGCAGCAATATTTTTTTAAAGTTCCTGAGATGATTTTGATATAAGATGAGAAGGGAGATTGTTAATTCTAAACCAAGTCATAGCGATACATGTGGATATAGTTAAAATGCATTTATCAGATAGAACTTGGAGATGACTGATGAGGGCAGAGGACTGGCAAGGGTGTAATGTCAGGAGGCAAGACCTGGACAGCTGGGAGATTAACGTAGAAACGCTGCAGATGGAACTCCCCAAAGCGGAACACATTTCACAGTGTGAGTGCCCTGCAAAGTCATGGCTCATAAGCATCCTGCCCCACACACCCACGGATTTGGACTGGTGGGCAATAAAGAAAATCTCTATTATTTGAAAAATAATTTCAGGCTATTGTTGGGAAAATGGTATTTTTTCAAAAGCCATATGAAAATAAATGGCTTGACCCTGGATGCCTGTTCTGCAGGGAGCTCAGGATGTGGAAATAGCAGTACTGTGGTGAGGATTTTGTGCCTTGTGAGATGGGGTTGGTCATCTCTTTTATCCTGAGATGGAGCTCATCTTCCGGGGGGACAGTTTCCCAGAAAGCGTTCTAAAGGGATATGCTGCTCATACTGGAAGTTCGCCTTCTTAGGCCACGTCCACTCTGGGTGTGTTCTCCAGGGCTTGCTTGCTCTTTGACTGCCCGGGCCTGGGTCACAAGTCCACCTCAATGGGGAGCATGGGGCCAGAACACCCACATCACGAAGATGAAGGCCTGGCTAGAGCAGGACAACTGAGAAGTGAGGTGCGCTCCAAATATACTGTGAGTGTTTAACATCTTAAATCTTTATTACAGTAAAGACACACTGCTACTAAGCCCTCTCAAAGTACTCGCCTCACTTGAGTCACACTCATCCCATTGTCCTGGCCTTTCTGAAGCAGCCCTGCAAGTCTCTGATCCGTCCGTGTCACGGCTCTGCTCCTGTGCTCCTGAGCTAAGGGTGGTTACAGGACAGAAGAGTACTCGCACCTAACTGACTGCAGTTAAGTTTTTGATATCCACTAGAGCAGGAATTCATACCAGCAATTTATTTCAGTTTCAGAAAATGAGAGACACTATTTTTTTGTGCGACTACAAATATGTAATGGATGCTTAGATTCCAGGATGGCAGAGCCGGATGAGAGGGGAAGGGATTCAGGGAAGGGCCGGGGACCTGCTCCTTCTGGGCAGCACCGAGCTCAGTGCTGCCCTGTCCTGCACAGCAAGAGGCCCAGCCAGGCCCAGATGGATGTGCCTGGAGCTCGTAGCCTGGCCAAGGCCCGGAGGAAGGGCCTCTCCTTCGGGGGACAGAGTGCTCCTCGGCCGGCCGGGCAGGGACCATTTATACCTTCACGGAGGCATCAGCAGGCCTTGGTTCCAGTCTGACAAACCAGGAAAGATAAAGCTGTCAGAGCTGCGGCTGGCTCTCCCCTGGGCGTGGGCCTGGTCGACGGAGGGCCGGCCTTGCCCCGGGCCTTTCCGGCCTCCTCTGTGCGGCCTTCTCCTGTCCTGGCCTCGTGGCCATAGCCTGTCCTCCCTCAGGCAACTGGGCATGGTCACCAGCACTGCCTGGGACTGCAGCAGGAAGTCCCCGGTGACTGAAGAGAAGGCGGCTTCCCCTGGGCACAAGGGCATCGGCCAGGCCCCGGGGAAGGGGTTTATGTGCCCCGTGCTGTGGGACCTGGGAAGCTGCCAGCCCATTCTGCTTCCCTGGGAACTATGGCTGCTGCATGGAACCCCACACTGCTGTAACTCCAGCCCCGTGAAAAAGAAAACGGGAGCGAGTGGCCTCCATCATTGGCTCTGGAGACTGCACTGCTGCCTTGGATCTGCTCACACCTGGGAGCCTTTCTGTTCAGAGGGTGGCAGTGGAGCAGCAGGACGGCGCCTTGGTGGAGCACAGGGCTCCTGCTGGAGAGCAGGGCAGTTGGCACGGAGGGTCTGGGAGGGACAGCGAGGGTCCTCACCCGACCCCCAGAGCAAATCCTTGAGATAGACGGAGGACCTCCGCCTGCAGCCAGCGGTCCGGACCCACAGCAGTGTTGTGAGGACAGACCTGTGCCTCAGCCACGTCAGCCCGAAGAGGACTGCTTGTCCAGTGACAGCCTTGAGAACGTGGGTGGCAGCCACCATGTCCCCAAACCTCTTCCTCCAGGTAGATAGTGCCCAGGATGCAGCCCTTCCTTGTGGCCAATCCCAGCCCAATGTCAGGCCCCAAAAAACCTCCAACTTCAGTCTTAACCCCAGGGGTGGGGCATCTGCCAAAAACTGCACGAAATACGGCAAATCCAAAGAATGTCTTAAAACTCCTGTCTGCTCATCTATCTATCACCGCCTGCGAGGCTCCCTCAGCTGTTCGGAATCTTTTCATTCTCTGTTCCCTTGGCTCTCTGTTCCTAAAAAATATCTTCCTAACACATCTAAAGAAAAAGGAGGGAGAAGAAAAAAGACAGCTTACATTATCGGGAGCGTATTATACTGCAAAAATGCATTATGTTTCATCTTGACAAAGTAGATATACTTATCTCTGCTTTACAAGGTAGCACCTGAGACCTGGGTGTCTAAGTGTGTTGCCCAGGACTGCAGAGCCATTAAGTGGCAAACAGCAGACTCTGACAGCAACCGTGTCCCAGGCTGCCAGTCACACAGTTACACTGAGTAACTCACATGCTCCTGTGCGGCAGCCCTACAGACTCAGATGTGGGGCTCAGGGGCAGAAAGTCCAGGGGAGACGAGGCGCAGCCTCAGCTTGGCCTGATTATTGCAACTCCTCGATTAAAGTTCAGTCTGGTCTCCTTAGAGGGTTTCCTTTATATTCCAAGTCTGGTGGGATATTCTCAAAATGTTTAAAATTCAAATTCTCGGGCCGGGATTTAGCTCAGTGGTTCCGGCACCTGCCATGCAAGCACAAGGTCCTGAGTTCAATCCCCAGTACCAAAAAAAAATAAAAATAAAAATAAAATTAAATAAATTCAGACTCTCGTACCTTTTAAGAGACTCTTCTTGAGTTTGCCCTTAATCTTTTATTTTTGTCTGAGTGCCCAGAATTTGATTGTTTGGAGTCAGGAGACACGGAGAAGCCTAAGTTGGGAATTTTATCCATGAGTGTCTTATAGTCCAATTTTTAAAAAGCAGTGAATTCCTGGAAACAGTGGATGATACGCCAGTGGCAGCGTGTGGTCCGTGGTCCGTAATGCCGCGCCGCGCCGCGCCCTGCTGCTCTGCACCTCCCTGGCCGTTCTTCTCGCCCCTGGGGTCCTCAGAGCCCCTCGCTCCTCCAGCCCCCTGCAGGCATGAGCAACACCCGCCTCCCTCCGGGAGACAGCAGACGTGTTTGGTGTCCCTTCCCGTTTGGGCCCAAGTAGGAACCAGGTGAAGACCAGAGCGCGGCTTCCTCCCCTGCGCTCCCAGCGCCTGGTACTGCGAGCCGAGCCCTGCGGCCCGCGCAGTGGGGCCGGCAAGTCGGGTGGTCCTGGGCAGCGCCACGCAGGCATGTGGAATCCGCGCTGGGTCCTGCAGGCTGGGCAGAATTCGGGGGCTGATGCTGCCGAAGCCGTAGGAGGGGACAGAGAAAAGGACGGGGAGGACTGAAGGCCAGACCTGCAGGGACGTCTTCCCACGGGCTTCGCGGTGGCCCTGCTTCCAGACGCGGCGGGCTGCTGCCAGGCCACATCGCAGCCGCAGGGTCGGGGAGGAAATGGCTCACAGAGAAGGCGCACGGTGGGCCCTGGTCGGGGGACCTTGGGGCCAGGACTGCACCAGGGGGAAGCCGCAGTTGACACGGAAGAAGGGGCGCCGCACGGGAAGACAGCTGGGACGTTCCGGAGCCCTGAAGGCGCTCACTCCATAGCCACCCGGACAGGCCCTTCCCGCTCTGCCCTCCGCCCGCCCTGGGACCCCGGCGGGAGGCAGCTGGCGCACGTCCCAGTGCTCCAGCTTGCTCCTTGAGACGAGAAGAAGCCACGTAGCTCCCACACCTCAGCAACCCCGCCTTCGGGTCTCGGGCGCTCCGCGGTGTTTGATGGGAGCACAGTGCCTGGAAGCCACGGAGGAGGAAGGGCCGTTCTCCTTAGCTCATCGCTGCCCTGAAGAATGAAGGTTGGTCCTGTGCATCGGCTGATGGAGGTTCGCGAATGTAGGACACCCGTGGGAGAGGACGCTCCCCACCTCCGCCCCAGCTCTCAGTCCACCCAGAGCAAACCCGAGCCGGCAGACTTCGCCTCATTCTTCACAGAAGCTGCGCCCTGCGGGTGGTGTGCTTTCATATCTGGCTGCCTTTGCTCATACTGTGACCTGTACTCGCCTTATTGACGGTGTGGTGCGTGAGTGTATCGCAATAGATTTCTCTGTTCTGCTAGTGATGGCTCTTTGGCTCATTTTCAGCTTAGGGCTCTAATAAATGGTGCCACCTTCAACATTCCAATACACTGTTCTGTGAGGTGCTGGTTTCTCTCGTTTTGCTGTTTGAATTTTGCACAGTGTGCACGAATTACATTTTTAAAAGCTAAAAAAATATCTTTGAGGACTTTGTAACCAGGACCAGAGGCTTAGCTTCTTCCCTGCTGACAAGCATCAGCAAACATTTATTGAATGCTCACTGACCCAGCTCCTGGGGGGCGGGGGACAGCTTTTAATATATTTTCTCACTTGAGTCTCCAGAGTTCCCCGGCCCAGAGGTATGCTCATCACTCCCCTTTCAGATCCCAGGGAAAGGAAATTAACGGAGGTTGAATAATTCGGGCAAAGTGATCCACAGCGCAGACGCGAGGCTCCGGGCCCAGGCCGATCCCTGCCCCTCAGCTGCACCCCTCCTTCTCCACACGGCTGGGCGTGGGGCCCCGAGCCCAGATGGGGAGCTGAAATGATGGGCTCAGCCCAGCCCAGCCCAGCCCAGGGTTGGCCCTCTTCCCTTTATGTCCCAATTAATGAAACCTCTTGAACTTGAAAGAGAGTGAGATTGGATTTGTGATAAGAGGAGTGAGAAGCATCTGTTCCCATCAGATCACAGAGGGAGCACTTCGGTCCAGTCTGTAGGGCACTTTAATAATTTTGGCAGGCCGGCCTGCTCCGCCCCAGATGCCCTCTGCCTCCACCAGCCAGCTCTGCTCCGGGAGCTGCAACCAGGGAAACAGGAGCAACTGGGCATAGCTTCGTGCCAACAAAACCTTATAAAATTTGAATTTGTTCTAAAATTTTCGTGGTTTTTTTTTTTCTTTTTGTACTGGTGATCAAACTCGGGAACTTGCGCTTATAGGGCAGGCACCAGAACCACTGAGCTAAATCCCGGCCCTTCTATAATTTTCATGTGCCTAGAAATGTATTTCTCCTTTTGATTTTTTTTCAACCAGTAAAAAATTTAAGAGCCATTCTTAGGTGGACAGTTGCTGGAGTCTAGAGAGCTGGGTTTGAATCCTGGTTCTAGCAGTTGCTACACCTGGGACTTCTGATCCTTACTTGAGTCCTCCAAGCTTCCCTGTCTCCCGTGGAAGTCAGCGGAGCAGGTGCTGAGGCTCTGCAGCCTCCCTGAGGCCGGCACTGAGCCGAGAGCTGTCTGAACGTTACTCCCATCATCCTCTGAGGAACAGGAAGAGCAGGCTGGGCGCCTCAGACAGAGCGCATGCCTAGCATGTGCGGGCCTGGGCCCAGCCTGGGCACTGAAGAAGGAGGGAGGCTGAACTCAGAGTGCCCCTCGTGCAGGGCCCTTCCTTCCATGTGCAGTGTCTGCTGGCTCAGGCCCCTGCTTCTGCCACACCCTGCAGCTCCCCTAGCCAGACTGCACTCAGCACGAATCAGCATCTAACTAGACCACTCCACTCTCGGAGTCGCCTGGACCCCAGCTTCCCTGCCACCCTGCATGGCCCCTCTCCTGTGTCCCCAAGGGATGGGCAGCTTGGCTCTCTCGCTTTAAATGGTTCACAGTGCTGGGTGCCCAGCCGGCACAGGGGGCTCGGTCAGCATCTGTTCCCCCTCCCTCGGGGACAGTGGCCAGACTGAGAGAAGTCTTTCTGGAGAAAACGAGAGCCTCCTGGAAAGATGAGCCTTAAAAGGCACACAGGGCAATAGGCCTTTGCCAGGAAACAGATCCGTGTCCCGGTGTCATTTCCAGCTCCACACCGCGAGTCCTCCGCTCGCCCAGTGGTCCCCCAGTGGTCCCCCAGTGGTCCCCCAGTGGTCCCCCTTGTGGGCTTAACTGCCCACAAGGCTGGATGGCTTCCTCTCTCTCTGTGTCCCAGGCTTGGCCCAAAACCCAGCACCTTCCAGGCCCTGCGAGGTCCTGCTGCTCCCCTCTGAGTGGATCTCCCATCAGCCCCAGCATGGTGCCTCCTGGGTGCCTCCGCCTGCTTCATCAGAACAGCCTGGAGAGCATGGAGTCCCCACTCGGGCCCTGGGCCGGAGACACAGAGCTGTGAAGAGAGCCTCCCTGCTGGAGCCCCCGACTGGCTATGCTACGCCCACTACATATGCTAGTTTGCACGATTGTTCTCCTCTTTTTATTAGTGCATGTTCGCAGTGCACACTGGTGATGCTCGTTGTGTGGAACTGGTATACGCATACGTCCTGGTCATTTTCCATCCCTTTTCTCCCCTGTCCTTGCTCACCCTTCCTCTGCCTTCTTCGCCATCTCCAAGAGTCTGCTGCTTTTTCCTGCTGTCTTTCCTCTATCTCATCAGCTTATTTAGTGCACTTTAGGTTTCTCACACAAGAGATGCCTGTGATGTGTGACTCTGTATCTGACTTGTCTTGCTTAGCATGACGGTCTCGGGATCCATCTGTCCTCTTGAAGACAACGTGATTTCAGTCTTCTCTGTGGCAGATTAATATCAACACTGATAGTGCATTGTTCTGATACAATTTTAATATTGTAGGAGATCAAGAATAGTAAAAAGTGCAGTATTCCCATGTACCCTTGTTCATATCTTCAGATGCTAACATTTTCCACATTTCCTTTGTCATTTGTCTCTCCATGCACCTATCCATCTAAATGTATCCTACTATGTAATCTACGTTGCTTTAAACCTCACCAGCTGTCCTAGAACATCTAAGCACAAGAAACTCCTGAACCATGAATTAACATTCAGCTCTCCAGTATCTTTAGGTCTTCTATAATTTGGAAGAGTTCCCCTGTATTTGTCTTTTATAACATCAATGTTTTAAAATACCTCATGTTTTTGGAATTGTGACTCTTTGGGGCTGTGTGACATTTCCTCCTCTTGAGGAGACTTGCGTTATGCACTTTTCTGGCCACAGATGTGATGCTGGGACCTTCTTAGCCCATAAAGTCAGCAGACATGGGCTGTCTTATCCCATTACTGCTGATGCTATTGTGAAAGATGCCATTTTACCCTTTGCAATGAACAAGTTTTGTAAAATTACACAATTATATCCTGTTATTATTGAACTTTTACTCAGCTATCTTGGCAACCAGCATAAACTCTTGTCTGCATCAATGCTGCCTAGGCTTCCGATGAGATCTCCAATTCCATCCTCCCTTTGGTGCTTTTACTTGGCTGCCTAGTGTAAGGAAAAGCTTTCCTGTGGCCTCTCTTCTCTTACTTGTGTCGATGTGGGAATTTTTATTCTACTTAATAGGTCAACATTTGTTACTATCCTTATTTTGATGCTCAGACTGCCAGTTGACCAGGGAGAGCTGCACAACTTGGCTTCTGTTTTTAGTGAAATGTTTTCTTCAGGCACTTCCTGGCCTTCCAGCACAACACAATGTTCCGGGCTTCTCCAGCACCAGCCCTGGAAGCAGCCATCACCTCGAAGTCGTGGACGCCAGGACACCTTGGGAGCGAGAGGACAAGTGTACTCAGGACTAGCAGAAACCAGGACTGTTCCAGGGTGCAGGCGGTGCCCTCCACCTCCAGATGCCCTTCCCTCTTTGGTGGTTCTAACTGGAGCCAGCCCTCTTAAGCGGGGGCATCTGCAGTTATTCCAAAGATGGGCACAGGAACCACAGGGACCACAGCTGCCACTTAGTGAGCGCAGTGAGAAATGCCAAACTTCCTGAAATGCACTGGGCCGGCATCTAGCCAAGCAGAGGATTGGTCCACAAGGGCATCCTGTTAACAACTGGCTCAGTCGATCCCTGGACACAGCATAGCTGGTCTCTTATGGACTACTCCCTCGGGGACTGCTGGTTCTTTTTTTTTTTAATTCTTTTATTGGTACATTTTTAGGTATACGTTTACATTCATCATTGGGTGCTTGTACCTGTACATGATGTATCTTGGTTCTTATCTTTTCCCCATCACCTGTGTGCCCTTTACCCCCTCCACCCTTCCCTATTTACGTAGATTTCAGTTCCATTTTTTTTCTTTTCTCATAATTTTTCCTTTCCCTTCTTTCCTTTCCCCTTCCCCTCCCACCACCCCTAACCCTTTGGACCTTTTCCTATTCCAAAGTATCAATTACTAGTTATTAATCCTTTTAATCCTTATTTACACTCTCAGTTTCTCACACTAGAGAAACTATTCGGTATTTATGCACGTGTGTCCTATTTATTTCACTTAAGAGAATGGCCTCAATATCCAACCATTTAGCTCTAAATGTCTCTAGTTTCTCATTCTTTATGGCTGAGTAGTACTCCATTTTATTAAAAAAAAACACATCTTCTTTATCCAGTCTCCAGTTGATGAACAACTGGGCTGTTTCCAAGCTTTAGCTATTACAAACTGTGCTGCTATGAACATGGGTGCACATATATCTCTGTAGTATGATTCTTTTAATTCTTTTGGGAAGATCCCCAGCAAGGGGATAGCTGGGTCAAATGGAACCTCTAATTCTAGTTCTTTGAGGTATCACCATACTGATTTCCACAGTGGTTGCACCAGCCTGCACTCCCACCAACAATGGAGAAGGGTTCCTTTCTCCCCACACCCCCGCCAGCATTTGTTATTGGATGATTTCTTGATAGCAGCCATTCTTTCTGGGGTGAGGTGGAATCTTAGTGTTGTTTTCATCTGCATCTCTTAAATGACCAGAGATATTGAACATTTTTTCATATGTTTATTTGCTGCTTTTACTTCTTTGTCTGAGAAATATCTGTTCATTTCTAATGCCCATTTTTGAATTGGCTCTTTGAATTTGGGGGGTCTGATTTTTTCAATTCTTTATATATTCTCAATAGTAGACCTTTGACATAAAGCTGCTAAAAATTTTTTCCCACATTGTGGGTTGTCTCTTAGCTCTGTTGGTAGTTTCTCTTGCAGTGCAGAAGCTTTTTAATAAGATGAGATCCCAGTTGTTGATTCTTTCTGCTAGCTCCCATGCTACTGAGGTTTTGTTCATAAAGTCTTTTCCTATGACAATGTCTTCAAGAGTTCTACCTAACTTATCTTCTAGCAAGTTTAGTGTTTCTGTCTTAATATTTAGATCTTTAATCCACTTCAATCTTAGTTTAGTGCATAGTGATAGGTATGGGTCTAGTTTTAATCTCTGGCAGGTTGAAATCTAGTTTTTCCAACACCATTTATTAAGTAGGCTACCTTTCCTCCAATGACGGTGCTTGGCTCCTTTGTCAAAGATTAGGTGGCTGAGTATGTCTAGAGTTGTTTCTGCATTTTCTAATCTATTCCACTGATCCTTGGGTCTGTTTCTTTGCCAGTACCATGCTGTTTTCATCACAGTAGCTTTGTAGTAGTTTCAAGTTGGGAATTGTGATACCCCCAGCCATGTCTCTGTTGCCCGGAATTGCTTTTGCTATTCTAGGTTTCTTCTGAGTCTAAATGAATTTTTGGATTGTTTTCTCTAGTTCTGTGAAGTATATTGTTGGAATTTCGATAGGCACTGTATTAAATCTATATAGTAGTTTTGGAAGTATGGCCACTTTCACTACATTGGTTCTTTCTACCCAGGAACAAGGGATATCTTTCCATTTTCTTATATCCTCTTCAATCTCCTTTTTCAGAGAGCTGTAGTTTTCAGTGTAGAGGTCGTTTGCTTCCTTTGTTAGGTTGATTCCTAGATATTTCATTTTTTTAGATGCTATTATAAAAGGAATTATTTCCCAAATTTCTCTCTCAATGAGTCTGCTATTTGCTTAAGAAGGCTATTGTTTTTTGAGTGTTGACCTTGTATCCAGCTATTCTGCTGAATCTGTCAATTAGGTCTAGAAGACTTTTGATTGAGTTTTTTGGGTCTTCTATGTAAAGTATCATATCATCAGCAAATAATGACAGTTTAACTTCTTCCTTTCCTATCTTTATTCTTTTTATTTCTTTCTCTTTTCCAATTGCTGTGGCTAAGGTTTCCAGAACTATATTGAACAGGAATGGTGATAGTGGGCATCTTTGTCTTGTTCCTGATTTTAGCGTGAAAGTTTTCAGTGTTTGACCATTTAGTATGATGTTGGCTGTAGGTTTTTCATAAATAGCCTTAATCAAGTTGAGATAAAGACCTTCTATTCCAATTTTCTGTAGCATTTTTATCATGAATGGGTGTTGGATTTTGTCAAATGCCTTTTCAGCATCTATTGAGATGATCGTATGGTTTTTGTCCTTGACTCTGTTAATATAGTGTATTACATTTATTGATTTACGGATGTTGAACCATCCTTGCATCCCTGGGATGAATCCCACTTGGTCAGGGTGTATGATCTTCTTGATGACACTCTGTATTCTGTTTGCCAGTATCTTGTTGAGGATTTTTGCATCTATGTTCATTAGGGAGATTGGTCTGTAGTTCTCTTTTTGGGTTGGGTCTTTCCTTGGTTTTGGAATCAAAGTAACACTTGCTTCCAGGAATGAATTTGGAGGCCTTGTTTCCCTTTCAATTTTCTTGATGAGTTTGAAGAATAATGGTGATAGTTCTTCTTTAAATGTCTTGTAGAATTCACCAGTGAAGCCTCCAGGACCTGGGCTTTTCTTTGTTGGTAAATTTTTTATTACATTTTCAATTTCACTCATTGTAATTGGGGTGTTTAGAATTTCTATATCTCCTTCATTTAACTTTGGCACTTCACATGTATCTAGGAATCTGTCCATTTCTTCTGTGTTTTCCCTTTTATTAGAGTACAGGTTCTCAAAGTAGGTATTGATGATCCCCTGGATTTCTGCTGGGTCTGTGGTGACTTCACCTTTTTCATTCTTAATTGCATGGATTTGAACCTTTTCTTTCCTTTTTTTGATAAGGTTGGCTAGAGGTTTATCAATTTTATTTATTCTTTCAAAAAACCAACTCTTTGATTCATTAATTTTTTGTATCATTCTCTTAGTCTCCATTGCATTGATTTCTGCTCAGGTCTTTATAATTTCCTTTCTTGAATGAGCTTTGGGTTTGTTATGCTCTTCTTTTTCTAGGAGTTTGAGGTTCTGTATTAGGTTATTTAACTGAGTTCTCTCTGTTGTCCTAATATGGGCATTCACTGCTATGAATTTCCCATGTAGAACTGCTTTCATTGTGTCCCACGGATTCCTGTATGTTGTACTGCTGTGATCATTTACTTGTAGAAACTTTTCTTCTTTAATTTCCCCTGTCACCCATTGGTTGTTCAGGAGGGTGTTATTCAATTTCCATGTGTTTGTGGGAGTTTTGCAGTTTCTTATGTTATTGACCTCCAATTTTATTGCATTATGGTCTGACAATATACAAGGGGTAACTTCAATTCTTTTACATTTACTTAGACATGTCCTATGAGCTAGCATGTGGTCTATTTTGGAGAATGACCCATGTGCAGCTGAAAAGAATGTGTATTCTGATTTTGTGGGGTGGAACACTCTGTAAACATCTATTAAGTCCATTTGTTCAATAGCTTGGTTCAGTTCTAGAATTTCATTGTTAATTTTTTGTCTAGATGATCTGTCTATTTGTTATAGAGGGGTATTGAGGTCCCCCACTACAATTGTATTAGTGTTTATTTGGTTTTTCATGTCCATTAATATTTGTTTTGTATAGTTGGGGGCATTCGTATTTGGTGCATATATATTTAGGATTGTCATCTCTTCCTCTTGGATTGTTCCTTTCACAAGGATGTAATGACCATTTCTGTGTCTCTTAATTAGTTTTGCTTTGAAATCTACTTTGTCTGCAAATAAGATTGCTACGCCTGCTTTTTTCTGGGTTCCTGTGGCATGGAGAACTGTTTTCCATCCTTTCACTTTCAGTCTATGAATTTCCTTTTGAGTTAGGTGTGTTTCTTATATACAGCATATTGTTGGATTTTGCTTCTTAATCCATTCTGTCAGTCTATTTCTTTTGATTGCTGAACTGAGGCCACTGACATTGATAGTTATAATTGATAGATATTGACTCATCCTGGTCATGATATTGTACTGTTGTTGGCTCTTTTATTTATTATTTTTCCCCCCTTTCCCTTTAGTGTCTTACCTTGCCTGGTGGCTTCCCTCTGTTGGGCCTCATGTAGTTGTGACCTTCATTGTCTTTTTCTAGGATATTGCTTAAAATTGTTTGGAGTGCTGGTTTGGTGTTCATGAAATTTCTCAGGTATTCTTTGTTGTGGAAGTATCTAATTTCCCCATCAATTTTGAAAGATAATTTTGCAGGATACAACAGTCTGGGTTGGAAGTTATTTTCTTTTAGGGCTTGAAATACTTCACTCCAGGCTCTCCTTGATTTGAGGGTTTATGTTGAGAAATCTGCCATGATTCTGGGGCTTTCCTTTGTAGGTGATTTGTTTCTTTTCTCTAACTGCCTGCAGAATTTTGTTCTTCTGTTGGGTTTCTGGGATCTTGACTATTATATGTCTAAGTGTAGATTTTTTTTTTGATCATGGCTAATTGGAGTTCTATATGCCTCACTTATCTGTATGTCCGATTCTCTACCTCTGTTTGGGAAGTTTTCTACTATTACTTCTGTAAACAGTTTTTTTATGTCAATTATACTTTCTCCTGCTTTTCCATGGATTCCTATCAGTCTTATGTTGTTCTTCTTTGCATCATCTAGCAGCTGCTGGATTGATTTCTCATGGTCCCTTACTATCTTTAAGAAATCTCTATTTCATTGTCCTTCACCGCAATCTTGTCTTCTATATCTGATATTCTATCTTCAGATTCTCTTAATCTGCTCTGCATGCTTTCAGTGGAGTTTTTAATCTTCTGAATATCTATTTGAATCTGTTTCATGTATTCCATTTCTTTCTTATGTTGGGCTATCATGGTTTCCATTTTTTTCTTATGCTGGGCATTTATGGCTTCCAGCATGTTTCTGATCTCATCTATTTTCTTATCTGTTTCTGTTCTAGAGCCTCTAATCATGTCTTTCACTCTGTTCACCATCTCTGTAGTTATCTGGGAGATTATATCTGCTTTGAATTTTTCTAGAGCCTCATGCATCTGTTTTGTTACTTCCTGTGCTATCAGTTCAGGGTGTTCTACTTCATCTCCCCCAGAATTTGCCTTTTCTAGGGTGGAAGCTGAGTTTGTGCCTTGCTTAAATGTCTTCTCATTTTTGTTTTTGGTACTGTCCTTGGTTTAATTCCTGGTTTGATATTTCAAAATTGCTTAATATAGGTATCTTTGTTGCTTGTATTTAAAACCCTTGTGGAATGATTGCTTTTCAGAGGTGTCTTCCAGATATAGCTGGTCTTTAGGTTTTGAGACTCTAATAACTCTGAGGCTATTTCATTTTCATTTTTCCAGGAAGGACAACTGATTAGATCAAGCACAACATCTTCACCCAAATGATACAATCAGCAACACCGTAGCATCAAGCACAGCTCAGAAAATGACAATTTGTGGTAGTTATTAATCTATCACATTTAACTGTGTGAATTAACTCAAAACCGAGGACCAACCCAACACATGTTTATAATGAATAAACTCTTCAATATAGCAACATTACCCTTCTGGATGGGAAGTTAAAAGGAGTTGGGGAGGGAGAGACAGGTAGAAAGATCAGGAAAGATTAGTGGTGAGTCCAGAAGACACAGAAAGATCACACAAACTCTAAAGGCAAGAGGAAAAGGCAGAATGAAAGAAGAAAGATGTAAACAGAATCACCTAACAGCAATAGGGAGGTTAGATACTGTATTTACTTTCCTTTAAAACTAATGATAGGGCCAGGGATTTAGCTCAGCGGTTTCGCCGCCTGCTAAGCAAGCACAAGGACCAGAGTTCGATCCCTGGTGCCAGAAAAAATAAAATAAAATAAAACTAATGATAATCAAGAGAAGGAAAAAGAGAATAAAAGGAAAATAAAGGAGAAATCTGAATTCAGTCCAAAAAAGAACAAATAGGGAGATGAAGAGCCATGTGGGACAGTAAGAGAATCAGAGAGAGAGAGAGAGAGGAGATAAAAGAAAGAAAAAAATGAAAAGTAAAAATTTGAAAAGAGTAGAAAAAAGTAAAACTTAAGAATTAAAAATAAGAGAAAAAATTTTTTTCTTTTTTGCAAATAACAAAAAATAAAAATGAAGGGCCTCCTCCAGGGTATGTCTCTGCTGTCACAGTAGGCAACATAGGCAGCCGTGTGCAGATACAAGTCAATGAGTCTCAGCAAGCCAGCAGCAGACCCATGGGATTCAGGCAGATTTCTGGTGGCTAGTCCCAAGTTGAGCTCCCTGTCCTCCTTCAGGGTTGAACTCTGAAAAGTTCTACTGCAGGTTCCAGCTGCCCTTCCCCTGAAGATAGTCCAGGTTCTGATGGGCGGTGATGATCCCTCCAACTTACCAAGTACAGTGGCCTGATGTGCCTTTATTGTACAGATTCTCTTTACTTTTCCACTGAGCTTCAATTTTCATCGAGGAGCCTGAGAAGCACTCTTTCTGTTGCTCACTTCTGCTCTATCTTGTGGTGCTCAGGACAAGGGTCTTTATAATCCCCTGTGCCTCTGTAGTGTGGAACCAGGTAGCAGATGAGCCAGGAGGCCAGAGGCGGGGTGTGGGGGTGGGAAAGGGGGACAACCGATGACGACGGGGCGGGGGTGGGGGGACTGGGCGCCTACGCGGAGCACGGGACGGAGCAGGGGCTCCAAGCCTAGCCTGGGTCCTCATCATGCCATGGGCGAAGCCCCAAACAACGAGGGGGGCTTCACGCTGCCTGAATCCTCATCTTGCACTGGTTGGCAGAGCTGAACGGAGCGTGGGACCATTGACAGCTACTTCATAAATGCCTCCCAACTTCGGTGTAGCGGAGACCAACTCCAGCAGGTTCTGGACGCAACCGCTTTGGACTTCGTCCGGTCCACTCGCGCGTCAATGCAGCCACCACCAGTCCTCCGGGGCCACCGCATGCCTGAGACCGTCGCCAACTCGGCCTGCGCAGGCGCATTCTGTTGGCTCTTTTCATCTTGCCAGTTAATTTCATCACCACTGTTTCTTTATTTACTTCTTATGAACCAGTTTTCCAAGAAAACCCTCCTCTGCGTGTTGGCGAGGAGCCCACAGCTGACGGTGAGGCACACTCCCGTGTCTCTGGCTCTGCCTACTCATCAGCCTCATTTTCTCCATCACCACAATGATGAGTGCCCAAGGAGTCCACGCCCGGCTCCTCGCATGCGCTGTCTCATTTGGCATTTGCCATCGCCCTATAAGCCAAGCACTCCCGCTATCCCAGTTGTACAAGGAACCAAGGATTCAGTGAGGTTAGAAACAGGCCCAAGGTCTCCCAGCTGTCCTATGGCGGGGCCGGCATTCACATCCCTGTGGTCAGGCTCTTGTACCAAGCTGCACACATTTCCTGTACATGAAAGGACACATCCAGTAACACAAAACACAGAGCAGGAGGATCAGACAAACTAGGGTACCATACACAGAAAAAAAATTAGGTTTTGAGATACCGCGAAGATACTGCAGGTGAGTCATCTTTCATTCTGTGCTTTTTAATGGCCAAAACTAAGGGTAAAATGAATCCAGTGCTATTTTCAATAGCCTGGAGAGAAAGGCACAGCAAGGCATTTCCTGATGCACTACCTTGACTCTGTGGAGCTCCATGCACAGGACTTTAATGCAGCAGTGAATGGGCTCAGTTCATCTCTCATGAGTAGCTCTCAGGGACTTCATGGAAGCCAGAAGAAGCATGAAGAGCCAGCACAGGAATGCAGGCTGTGCGGCAGACACACTGGACTCAGCCGGACTGGGACGGAGGCCCTCCTAACAGCCCAGTAGCTTCCACAGTGGCTCTACTTTCTAAAAACTAGGATATTTGCTAAGCTCTTAGATTATGCAAATAAAGCAGCCAAAAAGACGGTCCTAGCATGATCTTGTGTACCTTCCTGACTCATCATATAAAGCAACTTGTGTCCTTCGAGAAGCTCATGCTGAAACAGACACACAAAGGTTCTGCAATAGTAAAGGGAAGGAGTGGAATTTGGCAGAACACATCGGAGCATGAGGTCACCTTGCCACTCTCCGCCAGCTCACTAGGGTTCCCCTGTTGGTGGAAATGACGCAAGACCTTCCCACCCACAGTTCACTTAGGTATTGGCAGAAGTTGCGCTCCAAATACCATGATCTCAACTAGCAAGCTGCAGCAAACTTCCGGGATTCTAACAGCTGGAGCGTGCCAGGGAAAACAGGCTCCAGAGCTGGTAGAGAGCTATTTCCGTAGGCTACCTGAGCAGTGTTTCTCTATGTGCTCCTCCCCACCGCATGCACAAGCCTGGCCTCTGGGTTCAGAGGGCAAGACGAGGGGCAAACACTTGCTGCTACAGGCTCTCATTTACACGCCAATCTGCTCCCCCTCAGTTCTCCTAGGACAAGGATTGCAAAGGGAAGACTCTTGTGGAAAAGTCGCAGCTTTCCTCTCCTTCGCTTGAGTTTCTAAACATCCCAGATTTTACATTTGGTTTACATCTTGGATTTACATTTGGTTTGAGTCTCATGTTGTGCACTGATGACGGCACACTACTGCGCCTCAAAGAGGCGTGAAGGGGAAACGGACAGAATCCTTGCTTTCCCTTGCCTCCAGGAGGCCTCTGCACTTGCTGAACTTGATGCTCACATTTGTGAGGAAGAGGTCTGCTCCCCCAGTCAGCGGTGAAGGCCCAGCAGACCCGGCAGCCTCATGTAACGAGGTCCAGGGTTGTGCAGACAACAGAGGCAGAGAGTAAGTTTCAGGAAGACTTGGGTTTCTTGGTTGGAGACTAATGGGGAAAGGACAACAGTGCACACGTGTGACTTGGTGACACTGTGAAAACCTCAGGAGCAAAGCCTCCTGGGTGGAGACTGCTCTAATGAGAACAGATGTGAGGATTTCTCACCTAACTTACACGACTGAGATGCAAGTCATTTCCCTAAGAATTTACTTTTCTGAAAACAATAAACGGCAGCTAAGTAGCTGACATGAGGTTGGATGATGCAAGTTCTATCATTAAATTTTCACATGAGATCTTCATGCTTGGTTGTCAGGAATTTGGTTGTCAAAAGGAAACAGAGAGATAGGGACCCTCAGCAATACAAAAAATAGCTTCCTGCGCTATCGTAAGTAAACAAGCAACGATCACTCCCTCACCCCACACCTGTTTTAAAAATAGATTTGGAAGTCCCATATACACTGGATGAACACAATACTGTTTATTGTTGTATTGTATATTGTATATTGTTACCTACCCCTCCAAGAAAATCAGCACCCCCATTCATAACAGCACTGCTAAAAGGCCCTGAGCATCTTAGATTATCATAACATCAAAGGCTTTATGAAAATCTGGTCTGATTCCAGTATCCTCCTTATGCTACCCACTGGTCAAGAAAAAGAGTTACCCAGCTTGCTGAGTGTTTCTGATTCTGGGCCTGCCGCTCAACTGCCAAGACCCCGAACACTGGCAGAGAGCAAGCAGTGGCTGCAGGAGGGTGGCTCTCCTTGCTATCTATGCAGGGCAGACCCTGCACTGCGGCCTTGGCAAATGCCTTCAGTAGGCCAGATTTCTCCCATTATCTAGCAAACACTGAGTATCTTACCCAGCACTATGAAAAGCAGCAAGACCATAAACATGAGTAAGTAACGACCCTGCCACTCAGGAGATGGCAACCTTACAGAGATCTTAGAATCCAGAGAGGTTTCATTTCAGAAATCTGCTCGCAGATCAGTATTTCCAATCATACTCCTCCTCCTGGCATCTTGACTTGATAATCATGATTTTTATCTATGTTGAAGGAAATGGCTGATGGGGCTTAATCTGCACTGAGAAATGCCTCTAACTGCAGTTAATCAAGCAACAGTGATAATGGATTCATTCTCTTAATGGAAATGTACCAAGCTGTTCCTACCTAGCGTCACATTTCCAGGTCCTAAAGATGTGGAGGTGAACAAAAAATACTGCTTGTTTGACCACAGGACATGCGGCAGGAGAGAAAGATAAAAAGTGAGTGTGCTAACGTATTATAGGTACTATGGAGTAGGGGCCAACCACGCCCATCTCAACAGTCAGGAAAAGCATCACAAAGGCAGTAGCCTGAGGATCTAGGGGACCTCCTGCAGTGGACGCGCCTAGAGCTTCCCAGCAAAGCGGCAGCCTGGGGGGGGGGGGGGGCGGGGTCGCGGGAGGCTGGTAAGGAAGCAGGGGAACCAGAAGCCGGTCTCTCCACAGCGTGTTCCTGACTTTGTTGCTGCATGTATTCTCACTGTCCAGTCCTGCAGCAAAACACCCTGACCAGCTGAACGCCTGAGCAGCAGGGTGATCCACAGAGAGCCTGTGCACTTCTGTTCCCGCCTTTTGCACTCTATGAGTCAGAGTTGTTTACCCCCAAGCCAGGCTGTGCAAGCTATACTCCTGTGAAAATTATATAATTTAGCTAACATTAAACAGTTACTGTTACTGTGAAAGTTAAGACAGATCCTGTGGAAAGACTTGACATTTTTAGTGAGTCATTAAAAACGCTACAATCGATTTAAACTCAGGAGCTGCAACTATAAAAGATGAAAGAGGATTATAAAAATCCCTGCACTGAGTTTCTGACTCAGATTTTTTTGCTGGTGTCTCAGCTCCTCGCTCCAAATTAAGGAAACCAAAGTTAGAAACTCTAAAAGATCTATTATGGGTGTACTTTATGCAAAAATGAGGATGCACCACTCAAAATGTCACCAGCCACTTAGGTTCACTCAGATTCACTTGCTTGGCACTGATCAATTCAAAGGAGGCCATCCGTTTGGATAAGAAGGAAAAGGATTTATTCAAAGCTTAGCTCCAAGGAGTTGGAGGGATGCATTTGCCTCAAATGCCCGTCTCCCATTACAGGTGGACAAGGGTCTTTCATAGCAAGAACAGAAGGGAGGGGAGCTCAGAGACACAGTGCAGGTCTCCACTGCTCACCACATAGAGCCATCTTCGTCTTTGCTCTCTGGAGAGGAGAGAGGTCCCTGGCCTCCTGGGCTGGTGTCTGCATGCTCTATCACTTGTGTGGGCGGAGGAGAGGAGGAGGTGTTGGTTATGGGATCAGCAGGAGGAAGTCTGGAGAAGTTGCCTATCTCTAAAAGAAAAAAATCTAACTTTTACAGTTCCATTTGCAGTGCTGATAACAATTTGCCCCTTGCTTATTTCAGCTCTCAGTCTCAGAGGCACTGAGGTGCCGCACCATCTGGCCGGCAGTCTCTGTGTTGGGCTGACACGTAGATTCCATCCAGGTAGCTAGAGCTAATGAAAGGAAAGCAGATGCTTGAGCCCGAAAAGGTATCACTGAAAGCCTGAAGTCAGGTGCAAAAGCAAATAAAAGCCAGGGCCTCACTGCTAGCAGGGCTTTTGGCTTCAAGATAATCATGAGTAAGAACCCTCTTCCAGTCTCTGCAGCTGTACTTACTTTGGTAGAGTTGACACACAGCGACTCTTTGATGGCACAGCCCCTCACCCCATCCCTGAGCAAGCAGCTCCCAGCTTGGCATCCAAATGAATTTCCCTCTTTTCTGAAGTCACTGCCAGTAGCTCTCCCTAGTGACTGTCGGTCAGAACGTGTCCCACACTGGGGGGATGTGACAGTAGATTTGACTCGGTGTCATAAAACCCTTCTTAGTTGTTGAATTTGACCAGTATCACAGGTTTGGAAAGAGTGGCTCTCAGGCTTTTATCTAGAGTCTATTGTCAAGTCTAATCCTGTCTATGTTGTAGTCGGCACCCTAATAAATAGAACCTTGACAGAGTTGTAAAGTTTATAAGCAAACATAAAAAAGCCAATAAGAGCAAAGCAAATCTAGTCTGTATAGTAAACCCGAACTAAGAAACATAGTGGCCAAATTAAAGAAAATCAGTATTTTTGTGAAGTAAGCTTAGTTCTACGAATTTGCTATACCAAGTAAATGCTTAAGAGTCCCCTGTCCTTGTAAGCCGATGTGAATCACTATTTGGAAGAAAGCACACCATTTAGTAATGTCAAGACCAAGAATTACAATTCAGTAAAATATTTTTAAATGTAGTGAGTGAAAGTTAATGTCTGTGTTGCCAGTGCAAGACAGTCAGTCTCTTATCAAACAAGAGGAGCATGAGTTTTACCATCTGAGTGACTATAAGCAATACATAAGGTGAGAATTTAGCAAAACAACTTAGTTACTTTTATAGCACATTAAGACAACAATCATGACCAACTCTAACAGGACAATTATATTTTTTGAAAAATAAGGAAAATCACATAACAGTAGTTCATGTAACCAGAATTGTAAAACAAAATTTTATATAGATATCTAAGTAAATAGGAACTTTTTAAGTTGTACTTTTTTAATATTTAATTTTAACAAGAGAGTACAGAACATAAGAAATTATTTCAACAAATTTAAAACCTCATTTTAATGTTTTATTGTACATTTTATTAAGAACAGATCAATATTCTAAACCTTGTTCTAAACAAAGATACTGTCATTAACCCTGTGTGTTACATTTTTAATTTTTTTATTAGTTCATGTTTGTACTACATGCATTTTACAGTCATCTTGGGGAGCTGGCACATGTACATAATATAATTTGTTTCTTTTTAAATCCCCTTTACTTCTCCTCCCTCCCTCCTCTTCTCTTCCCCTTTCCCACTTTTCATTCTTATTGATAATATTAATCTTAGTTCATGCTGACGGCACATAATGACTACGTTCACTGAGATCAGTAGGACCTGTATATGGCCCATCTTCACTCTATGCATTTCACATCCCCTCCCCTCACTCCTCGTCCTTGGTCCCCTGGACCCCTTCCCATCTGCAAGAGATCCATCCCTTTGTCTCCTCTGTCCTTCCTTTATTTTTTTCATAGTTTTTACTTTGCCTTACATAGATGAGAAATACCAAATGTATTCAAGTTTGTGTGTCTGATTTATTTCACTAAACGTTATATTTGCCAGCTGTACCTATTTTCCTCCAAATGTCTCTATAGCTGAGTAGTATTCCACTATATATAGATACCACATTTTCTTTATCCAATTGTGTGTTGATGGATAAACAGGCTGTCTCCAGTATGTAGCTATTATGAATCGTGCTGCTATAAACATCAGTATGCATGGATCCCTGTAGAATATATCTTAAGCTCTTTGGGGGAGATACCTATCAGGGGGATAGCTGGGTCATATGGAATTTTTAATTTCAGTTCTTTGAGAAATCTCCATAGTTCTCTCCATAATAGTTGTACTAGTTTACATCCCCACCAATATTGTAGGAAGGTTCCTTTTTACCACAGCCACACCAGCATTTGTTACTTTCTGATTTCATGAAGATTGCCATTCTCTCTGGGGTTAGATGGACTCTTAGTGTTGTTTTAATTTGCATATTCTAATGGCCAGTGCTGTGGCTGTGTCTAGATGTCCCCCAAAGCCTCATTGGCCATAGGTGGGGCTTTTTCAGAGGTGGCTGGATCTAGAGTGTGTGACTGATTCGTGCTGCAATGCTGGGATTAAGGGCATGTGATTACTAAATCAGTCACTGATTGGTTTGGCACCACCCTAACCCTGGTAGCTTGGATAGAGCATATAAGGAGCAGAGAGAAGCTGCTATCCTCCCTTGCTTGTGCTCTCCTGCCTGCTTGCCATGGACTGTTTCTTCTCTGTGACCCCCTCTGCCAACTATGGACTGAAACCTCTACAACTGTGAGCCAAATAAACCTTTCCCCTTTAACTTTAGGTGTTGGGTATTCTGTCTCAGCAACAAGAAAAGTAACTAAGACAGCCAGAGGTGTTGACCATTTTTTCATATATTTGTTGGCTATTTGTACTTCTTCCTCTGTGAAGCATTTATTCATTTAATGGCCCTGTTTCTTGAGTGGCTCTTTAATTTTAGGTGGTCAATTTTTTTAGTGCTTTATGTATTCTAGATATTGGTCCTCGGTCTGAGAAAAAGCTGGCAATTGTTTCCCATTCCGTAGGTTGTCTTTTCACTCTGCTAACTGACTCTTTTCCTGTATAGAAGCATTTTTGTCTGGTATAACCCCGTTTGTTGATTCTCACTGTTATTTCTTGTGCAATTGAGGTTCTGTTTAGAAAACCCTTTCCTACAACTATGTTTTCAAGTGTTTTACCTATATTATCTTCTAGTAGGGTTAATGTTTCTGTTTTATTGTTTAGATCTTTGACAGATTCATACAAATTACCCAGTGCCTAACAACATAATAACAACCAATGAAATTGACACAGTAATAAAGAATCTACCAACTTAAGAAAGTTCAGGACCTGAAGATTCACTGCTACTTTCTACAAAACTTTTAAGAAATGCTTCAAAGACATTGAAAGGGACGGAGTGCTCCCAAATTCATTTATGGAAGCCAGTATCACTCTGATTCTGAAATTGGATAAAGAACCAATTAAAAAAGAAAATTATAAGCCAATATTCTTAATGAACACAAATGCAAAAATCCTCAACAATATATTAGCAAACACAATGCACTACATCATCAAAAAGATCATACATCATGTTTAAGTAGGTTTTATCTCAAAGATGGAAGGATGGTTCAACATAAATAAGTCAATAAATATAATACATCATATAAACAGAAGCAAGGTCAAAAGCCACACAATCATATCAATAGATGCAGAGAAAGGCTTTCAACAAAATCCAACACATTTTCATAATAACAACCCTGAAGAAAACAGGTATAGAAAGACCATACCTGGGCTGGGGATTTAGCTCAGTGGTTTTGCTGCCTGCTGCACAAGTGCAAGGACCCATGTTCGATCCCGGGTACCAAAAAAAAAAAAAAAATAGAATCAGAAAGACCATACCTGAATTTGATAAAAGCTATTTATGAAAAGCCAATAGCCAGCATCATATAAAATGGAGAAAACTAAAAGCATTCTCCCCAAAATCAGGAACAAGACAAGGATTACCACTATCACCACATCTATTCAACATAATACTTGAAACATTAGCCACAGCAATCAGGCAAGAGAAAGAAATAAAAGGAATACATATAGGAAAGGAAGAACTCAAATTATCATTATTTGCAGATGACGTGATACTCTTCATAGAAGATCCAAAGAACTCCACCAAAAACTCTAGATTAATAATAACCAACTTCACCAATGTAGCAGGATACAAGATCAACATACAAAAAGTATAAGCATTTGTGTACACCAATAATGAACTAAATGAGAAGGAAATTATGGAAACAATATCATTGACAGTAGCTTCAAGAAAAATGAAATACAGTGATACCTCAGTTCATGAACACTTCTGTTTGCAAGCAATTCAGTTCACAAACAAAAGCATTTGGCAAAATTTTGCTTCCATTTGCAAACTTTGCATCAGGTGACAAACATGACCATAGCCATCTCCCCAAAGTCATAAGAGAAATTAAGTCCATAAACCAAGATATCACTGGTCAACCAATGGCACAGAATAAAAGATAGAGAAACATCCCCAAATATATTCTATTTGATTTTTAACAAAGGAGTTAAAAGCATATGAAGGAAAACTAGCCTATTCAAAAATGTTGCTGGGAAAACTGGTTATCTGTTTGCAGAAAATTGAAAATTTTGTTTAGAACAGACTATCTCTAATTAGAAATGTTTTACTCAAAAATTATACTGTTAACATATGTGATCCATTTATAGAATGAAACATAACTTTGCTATGAGTTGGGGTTTTTTTTTCCAGTACCAGGGCTCAAACTCAGGACCTTGCACTTGACAGGGAGGCACAGTGCCACTGAGCTACATCCTCAGCCCTTGAAACATAACTTTTACATTGTTACAAGATTATGTCACCCGGGGCAGTGAAGCTCAGCAGGTCCCAGCACCCAGAAGGAAGCTCCCCCGCAGGCATCCCAGGCTCCTAGGGCCAAGAAGGTGACCTGGTCCCAGGACCTGGAAGGAAGCTCCCTGACTCCATCCCAGGCTCCTAGGGCAGAGAAGCTCAGCCAGTCCCAGCACCTGGAAGGAAGCTCCCCCGCTGCCATCCCAAGATCCTAGGGCAGAGAAGGTGAGCTGCATGGGCGCCAGAAGCACCCCCCCATAGAAATGAGAAGACCCATAAACAAGCCTCAAAAACAGACTTCCAGATCACCTACAGCAACCCCAAAGGGAAACGAGATGGAACAATCTGATACTCAACCACCTGGACTCTCTGAATTGGCAACAAAAGAGGATCTGGGAAAAATGAAATCAGAAATAATCACTCAGATAACAGCAAAGATTTTGCTCATGGGGCAAGACATGATTAATAAATCTAGGGAGAACACAGATAAAAAAACAGAGGATCTGAGGAACATGATGGAATCCCAACATAGGAAACACATGGAATCCATAAAACAGATACAAACAGATTTCCAAGAGATTAAAAACTCCATCGAAAGTCTACGCAGCAGAATGAACCAATGTGAGGATAGAATTTCACATATAGAAGATAAGATTGCAATTAGTGACCAGGAAAAGAAAAATTGCTTTAAAATTGTAAGGGAACACAAGAAATCAGTCCAGTAGCTTCTAGACAATGCAAAGAAGAATAGCATAAGACTGATTGGAGTCAATGAAGAAAGAGGAGAGAGTCCAGATGACATAAAAAAACTCTTCACAGAAGTGATGGCAGAAAAACTTCCCAAGGAGGGGAAAAGAACTTGACATACAGATAAGTGAGGCATATAGGACTCCAAATAGCCTTGATCAAAAAAAATTTACACATAGGCATATAATAGTTAGGATTCCAGAAATCCAACAGAAGAACAAAATTCTACAAGCAGTGAGAGAAAAGAAACAAATCACATACAAAGGAAAGCCCATCAGAATCACAGCAGACTTCTCAATGCAAACCCTCAAGGCCAGAAGAGCTTGGAGTGATGTATTTCAAGCCCTAAAGGAAAACAGCCTCCAACCCAGATTGATGTACCCTGTAAAACTATCTTTCAAAATTGATGGAGAAATAAGATACTTTCATGATAAAGAGCACCTCAGGAACTTCATGAATACCAAACCGACACTCCAAAAACTTTTAGACAATACCCTAGGAAAAGACAGTGAGGATCACAACCCAGGAAACCCAGCAGAATGAATCCATTGGGCATGACAAATGAAGAGCAAAGGGGGAAATTCCAACTAAAAGAAAAAGTCATGACAAGGCTTTTAAAACTTTTGACTTCATCTCCCTAATGAGTGTATAATTCAATCTTGTTATTGTACTGATTAGTATTTTTCTGATTCTAGAGTTGCACACCATTCCTTGTGCTATATTGGCTATTTATCATCTTATGTCTACATTTTAATTGGGTTGTCTATTAATGAGCTCTAAGAATTCTTTATATATTCTGCTCATAGGTTATATGCATTGGAAATATGGTCTGTTTAAGAACTACTTTTTATTTTAATGATGTCATTTAAAGTTCTAAATTTTGATGAAATCTCATTTATCAATTTTTTTCTTTTATACATCATGTCTTTTGTATCCTAGGTAGTTCTTACCTACCCTGAATTCATAAATATTTTCCCTTATAATTTCTTCTTAAAGTTTTATACTTTTAGGCTTTCTTATTTAGGTTCATAGATGCCTTCAAGTTATCTTCATGTATGGAAAAAAAGGGTTGAGGTTAATTTTTTATATATGGATACCAGGTGTTCTAGTGCCATTTGCTGAAAACACTATCTCTTCCTCAGCTCTTGAATCGAGTTTATATTCTATAAAATGCTAATGTTAAATAATCTTTCAAAACTCAGTGGACCATATATGTATGGTTCTATTTCTAGAGTCTCTGTTTTATTCCAATGATCTATATGTCTTTCCTTACACCAACACTGCTTTGATTACTGTAGCTTTAGAAGAAGTCTTAAAATTGTTTGCTAAATGTCTTCCAACACTGTTTTTTTTTTTGTTTTTGGCTTTTCTGGGTCCTTTGTACTCCTACATAACTTTTAAATTTCAATATCCAATTCTCCATTTATACCAAGTATACACAGACCTGAATTTTTATATATACCTTGTGTTTTCTAATCCTGCTAAATTCAAATACAAGTTCTAGGGGCTCCTAGATATTTCTTAGTATTTTCTCTGTAGATGATCATTTCATCTACATATAAAGATTTTTCTTCTGCTGTGCCAATCCTATCCTAGTTGTGTCATTTTATTGCCAGACTATTTTGGTTTAGACCTATGTGTCAAAGTCTAATGGACAGATGAAGAGTAGGCATATATGCCCTTGTTCCCCACTTTAGGGAGAAAGCATTGTATGATGATACATTCATAGAAGGAGTTTTTGTTGGAAGTATGGAGTATATGTCTTTGATCTGTTAAGAAGTTTCTGTTCTACTTCTAGTCTCCTGATAGCTTTTACCATGAACAGCTGTAGAATTTAGTCCAATACTCTTTCTCCAACTAGTGACAGGATCATATGGCTTTCTCCTTTCCTCTGTTAAAATGATTACTTTTGGGGGTGGATCTTCCAATGCTCAACCAACACTGCCATCCCTATAATAAAACCACTTTCTACATACTTCCAGATCTGACTTCTAACAGTTTGTTTTGTTAAACAAATTTCTATCTATGTTCATACATTTTCTTCTATTATCTTTATCCAGTTTTAGGATTAGCACAATGTTGAGTTCCTAAAATGAGGGGAGAAGTGTTCCTTCTTTTTTCTGCTTTAAATGTTTAATATAATTTATCAGTTAAAATGTTTACGAGCCTGCTGTTGTCATATAGTTAGGTTTTCAAGCTAGGAATATACTTTCTTTAATAGGTGCTATTCAAATTTTATATTTCCTCCAGAGTTAGTTTCATGAATTTGTCTTCCAAGGTACTTCTTAGAAGTTGTCAAATTTATTTCAAAACAGATTTTTGTAATATGCTTTCTATATCCTTTTAAATTCTGTAAAATCTGTGGTAATGTCTTCTAGATTTTAATATTGTAATTTAAAAAATGTATAACTGATATTGTGTAACAGGAAGAAAATGTCTAAAAGAGCAGGGGAGTTGGGAGGGGTAGGGGGAGGGAAAAAAGGGAAAGGAAAAAATATGAGAAGAGGAAAAAAATGGAAACAAGGTCTTTGGAAATAGGGAAGGGTGGAGGGGGTGAAGGGAGGGCAAGGGAAGGGGAAAAAAAATAAGAACCAAGAGACTCACGTAATGGTACAAGATCCCAATGATGAATGTAACTGTATTTTATACCTAAAATGTACCAATAAAGTTAATGGGAAGAAAAAAAAAAGATTATGCCACCCCCAAAATATGGTAATTAGTAGTTTTAAAACTCATTTTATTAGCTTACATGTGTGTCCCAAACTGTGTCATTATAGATGTAAATACTGTACATCTTGAAAAGGACATATAACATACTTGAGGGAGAAAACCCAAAATCTTTATTTCTGAACATTGTAAGGTTTTGCTGTAACAAAAAATGATTTTAAAAAACTCATTAAATATCTAATTTAAGCAAAGACTAGATAGTAAAATAGTAGCAGTTTTTATCACAGAAAAGAGCAAGGCTTTTAGTGTCTTCTTAAAACCATTAGCATTAGGCCATATAAATAAATCTATTAACAGACCAGGTAAGTTATAGCTATTAACTCTTTGAAACAAAAGATTTTTTTAAAAACAACTGTTACTAGAATATTAAATGAGTTGTGCTATTGTAAACTATCAACTTTAGAATATCTTAAAATGATGAACAGGTACCGCCAGGGGAAAGACCTGAACACATTAAATATAAAGCAAGAAATATCACCAGGAAAGCAGATTTTGTCGTCAGGAGGTGTTCAAGCCAGAAGACAAAAGGGGTCCCTGAAAGCTGATGGGGCAACAACTGTCACTCAGAATTCTAAAGTCAGCAAGGGTATCTGTTAAAAATGAACTTGTAGCTGGGGATTTAGCTCAGTAATGCCGCCACCTGCCTCACAAGTAAAAGGTCCTGGGTACCAAAAAAAAAAAAGAACGTGTAACAAAGACTATTCAAGATGTTTTAAAAAGCAAAGCCAAAGTGGGGGAAATTCATAACCAGCAGACCTGTATTTCAAGAAACATCAAAGAAATTCTGACAGAAGGGATATGACTCCAGGCCAGAAATTTTGTCTACAAGAAAATAAGGAACTCTGTTGAGAGGAAAACTGAAGAGGGAAGTTTACAAAAAGAGAACATTTTTCTTATTTTGTGTAACCCTAAAATGTAATTGACTATTTAAAGCAAAATTGCAACATTTGGCTTTATAATACACATAAAATTTAAATGTCTAAACATTAGCACAAATTTTACCAGGAATTAGCATATACAAGCATATACAAGTCCTCATAGTACGTGCAAATTTGTATACACAAAACTACAACATAAGTTAAGAATATACACTATAAACCCTCAAAAGAATTTAAAAAATGAAATAGAAAAGAAATAGAAATAGTTAATGAGCCAATAGCAGAGACAAAATTGAAATCATAAGAAGTTCAATTAAACCAGAGAGAAATAGAAAGGGGAGAACGGAACATAAATGGATGAAACAAATAGAAGCAACTAAAACAATGGTAGGTTTCAATCCAATGATATCAATACTAACATTTCATGTAAAGTGTCTAAAACTTCAATTAAAATCCAGTCATTCATAGTTCATCTTATTAAGTTTATCTTCCTGTATTCTACTCTCAGTTAATGGTACTACCATCTTCCAGGAATACCCAAGCCAGGAACCTGTAACACACTGTAGATTTTCCCTCTATCTTGTATTTAAAATTTTAATACCTGGTCATCAAAGAAGCCTCCCTATGTCACTTTATAAAATATATCTCAAATCTGCATCCTTCTCTCTGTCCCTACTCCTATTTGTATACAGTAGCTACTGATTAACTCTTTTTGCATGACAACCTGAAAGGATCAGATTCTTTTGTCTCTTCAGCCCTATTTCTTGCCACATCCTCACTCCTATTTTAGGTGAACTGATGTCATTTTATATACACAAACCATGTAGCTTCTCTTCTTACTTTTCTCACCTGCATGATTTTATTTGGGTTTTTTTTCTGTGCCTAGATTCAATGCCTTTCACCCCCTTCTCACAGGCTAATCTTCCCTAATCCTTTAGATCTGTCTGCTCTGTCTCTCATTCTCAACTCCCTCCTCCACCCACCTTTGTGTACCAAGTGGGAACCCACACTCACATTTGCAAGACCCCCTCCAAGGGGCACTGATGCCTCCTGGGAGTCTGCCTTGGTTTTTCTGAGAATTACAGGTCCCTAGAATCTTTCACAGAGGAATGTTTAAAAGCAGGAGTAATGCATGGAATCATTAAGGCTTTAAAGTGTACCCTTTGTTCCCCAGGACCTGTTATTTACCATTTAGAAGCAGCTTATTTGCAATGTGCTCAATTACTTAGGTAACTAAATAGCTTTTACTGATCAGATCTAGCATCATTTGCTTAATAGAGTTCAGCCACACAGTTCCACTGATGGTTTGCTTTAAGAAATAAGCTTATTTAAGATAAAGCTCCAGGGGGAAGCAGACTTCACCAGAACACACTCTAATTGTTCATATAACCACTCAGACCTACAGAAACATCAGTAACCAAAACAGAAGATCCCAGCAACTCCAGCATCCAGTACACTCACTCCATTCCTGCCAGGAAAAGCTGCACAACACTGCTATTTTATTAGTCACAGCCCACAGTTCTCAAGGCCCTGCTCAAATCCACCATCTTCAGAAAGAACACTTTCATCTCAGAGCTGCCATGGAATTTTCTCCTCTGACCTTAGACTCTTTGGTTGTGTGGCCTTGGATTGCCTAGGCTTCCTACTATCAGTTCCTATAGAGAAACAAAAAGGCAGAGACAGACATACCAACATAAGACTGAAAGAGACACATGCACTTTTGGGGACCATATCATGAAAATGGTCAAGGAGGCCCACCATTCCATTGGTAAGTGTGCAAAGATCCCGGGGAGCAGCCACATGGACAAGACTGGCACAGTTGCAGGTGGATCCCAGCCAGGGCTCCGCTCCAACCCAGAGGCTCCTGCACACCTGCCCAAGTCAAAGGCCCACCCAAGAAAGAACTGCACAGGCCCACAAGCAACAGCCAGAGGCTCACCCAGATACCATTGATAAGTGCATTGAGCCCCTAGCCAGAAGCCTGAGCAGACAACAGAAATGGGTACATAGCCCCCAGCCAAAGGCCCTCCCAGACAACAGCTACATAGGGGCCCCAGCCAGAGGCACTCTTAGGTACCATCCCAAGTGAGCACAGGCCCCAGCCAAAAGCCCACCCAGAGAACAGGTCAGCTCAGGGATGTGGAAGGCCACCAGTGTGAACTCAGGAATTGGTGTACTAGTGAGCAGCAGAGTAAAGACTGCTTGGTGGCTTGCTGAGAATTCAAGACCACTGGGTGAGCAAAAAATTGCCTCAACAGAGGCACAGCAGGCTGCATCTGTTGAAATGAGAAGACACATAAACAAGCCTTAACACCAGACTTCCAAATCACATAAGACAACCCAAAAGGGAAACGAGATGGAACAGTCTGATACTCAACTACCTGGACTCCCTGAACTGGCAATGAAAGAGGATCTGGAGAAAATGAAATCAGAAATAATTTCTCAGATAACAGCACAGATTGTGCCCATAGTGCAAGACATGATCAATGAATCAGGGATCGACACAGGTAAAAAAAATAGAGAAGCTGAGAAACATGATGGAATCCCAACATAGGAAACAAATGGAATCCATAAAACAGACGCAAACAGATTTCCAGGAGATTCAAAACTCCATTGAAAGTTTATGTAGCAGAATGAGCCAATGCAAGGACAGAATTTCAGATATAGAAGATAGGATTGCAATTAGTGACCAGGAAAAGAAATATTTCTTAAAAATAGTAAGGGACCAGCTCCCCTGCCACCATTCCATGCTCCTAGGGCAGAGAAGGTGAGCCAATTCTAGCACCCAGGAAGAGGCTCCCCTGCTGCCATTCCACACTCCTAGGGCAGAGAGGGTGAGCTGGGCGGACACCAGAAGCACTGCCCCCCTGCCCCATGGAAATGAGAAGACACATAAACAAGCCTCAAAAAACAGACTTTCAGAGTCTTTGTAAATAGGGAAGGGTGGAGGGCGTGAAGGGAGGGCTAGGAATGGGGAAAAATAAGAACGAAGATGTATTATATAAAGGTACAATTCCCAACGAGAAATGTAATTGTGTTGTATACCTACAATGTACCGATAAAAGAATTTAATACAAAAAAAAAAACACAAAAAAACCCCCAGACTTTCAGATCACCTACAGCAACCCCAAAGGGAAACTAGATGGAACAATCTGATACTCAGCCACCTGGACTCCCTGAACTGGCAACAAAAGAGGATCTGGGAAAAATGAAATCAGAAATAATTACTCACATAACAGCAAAGATTGTGCCCATAGTGTAAGACATGATTAATAAATCTAGAGAGGACACAGATAAAAAAATAGAGGATCAGAGGAGCATGATGGAATCCCAACATAGAAAACAAATGGAATCCACAAAAAAGATGCAAACAGATATACAGGAGACTAAAAACTCCATCGAAAGCCCACGCAGAAGAATGAACCAATGTGAGGATAGAATTTCACATATAGAAGATAAGATTGCAATTAGTGACCAGGAAAAGAAAAATTGCTTTAAAATTGTAAGGGACCATGAGAAAGCAATCCAGCAGCTGCTAGATGATGTGAAGAAGAATAACATAAGACTGACTGGAGTCAATGAAGAAACAAGAGAGAATGCAGATGACATAAAAAAAACTGTTCACAGAAGTGATGGCAGAAAACTTCCCAAGGAGGGGAAAAGAATTTGACATACAGATAAGTGAGGCATATAGGACTCCAGCTAGCCTTGATCAAAAGAAATCTACACATAGGCATATAATAGTTAGGATTCCAGAAATCCAACAGAAGAACAAAATTCTACAAGCAGTGAGAGAAAAGAAACAAATCACATACAAAGGAAAGCCCATCAGAATCACAGCAGACTTCTCAATGCAAACCCTCAAGGCCAGAAGAGCTTGGAGTGATGTATTCCAAATCTTAAAGGAAAACAGCCTCCAACCCAGATTGATGTACCCTGCAAAACTATCTTTCAAAATTGATGGAGAAATAAGATACTTTCATGATAAAGAGCACCTTAGGAACTTCATGAATACCAAACCAGCACTCCAAAGAATTTTAGACAATACCCTAGGAAAGGACAATGAGGATCACAACCCCAGGAAACCCAGGAGAATGAATCCATTGGGTGTGACAAATTAAACTCAAAGAGGGAGAATCCAACAAAAAGAAAAAGTCATGACAAGGCTTTTAAAACTTTTGACTTCATCTCCCTAATGAGTGTATAATTCAATCTTGTTATTGTACTGATTAGTATTTTTCTGATTCTAGAGTTGCACACCTTTCCTTGTGCTGTACCGGCTATTAATCATCTTCTTGTGTCTACTTTTTAATTGGCTTGTCTATTAATGAGCTGTAAGAGTTCTTTATATATTCTGGTCATAGGTTATATGCATTGGAAATATGGTCTGTTTAAGGACTACTTTTCATTTTAACAATGTCATTTAAAGTTCTAAATTTTGATGGAATCTCATTTGTCAATTTTTTTCTTTTATACATCATGTTGTTTGTATCCTAGGAAGTTCTTGCCTACCCTAAATTCATAAACATTTTCCCTTATAATTTCTTCTTAAAGTTTTATAGTTTTAGGCTTTCATATTTAGGTTCATAGATCCTTTCAAGTTGGTTTTATGTATGGAAATAAAGGGTTGAGGTTAATTTTTTATATACAGATACCAGGTGTTCTAGTGCCATTTGCTGAAAACACTATCTTTTCCTCTGCTCTTGAATTGAGTTTATATTCTATAAAATTCTAATGTGAAATAATCTTTCAAAACTCAGTGGACCATATATGTGTGGTTCTATTTCTTGATTCTCTATTTTATTCCAATGATCTATATGTCTTTCTTTACACCAACACTGCCTTGATTACTGTAGCTTTAGAGGAAGTCTTAAAATTAGGTACTGAACATCTTCCAACACTTTTTCTTTTTCTTTTTACTTTTCTAGGTCCTTTGTACTCCTACATAACTTATAAATTTCAATATCCAATTCTTCATTTATAGCAAGTATACACAGACCTGAATTTTTATATATACCTCGTGTTTTCTAATCCTGCTAAATTCAAATACAAGTTCTAGGGGCTCTTAGAGATTTCTTAGTATTTTCTCTGTAGATGATCATTTCATCTACATATTTCATTTCATATGCTAATTGTGTCATTTTATTGCCAGACTATTTTGGTTTGGTCCTATGTTTCAAAGTTTAATGGACAGATGAAGAGTAGGCATATCTGCCCTTCTTCCTCATCTTAGGGAGAAAGTATTGTATCTTCTCCTTTTGTATAAGGCATTTTTGCTGAAAGTATGGAGTACATGATTTATCTGTTGAGAAGTTTCTGTTCTACTTCTAGTCTCCTGATAGCTTTTACCATGAACAGCTGTAGAATTTAGTCCAATACTCTTTCTCCAACTAGTGACAGGATCACATGGCTTTCTCCTTTCCTCTGTTAAAATGATTACTTTTGGGGGTGGATCTTCCAATGCTCAACCAACACTGCCATCCCTATAATAAAACCACTTTCTACATACTTCCAGATCTGACTTCTAATAGTTTGTTTTGTTAAACAAATTTCTATCTATGTTCATACATTTTCTTCTATTATCTTTATCCAGTTTTAGGATTAGCACAATGTTGAGTTCCTAAAATGAGGGGAGAAGTGTTCCTTCTTTTTTCTGCTTTAATTGTTTGATATAATTTATCAGTTAAAATGTATATGAGCCTGCTGTTGTCATATAGTTAGGTTTTCAAGCTAGGAATATACTTTCCTTAATAGGTGCTATTCAAATTTTATATTTCCTCCAGAGTTAGTTTCATGAATTTGTCTTCCAAGGTACTTCTTAGAAGTTGTCAAATTTATTTCAAAACAGATTTTTGTAATATGCTTTCTATATCCTTTTAAATTCTGTAAAATCTGTGGTAATGTCTCCTAGATCTTAATATTGTAATTTTAAAAATGTATAATTGATACTGTGTAACAGGAAGTAAAGGTCTAAAGGAGCAGGCGAAGTGGGAGAGGTAGGGGAAAGGAAAAAAGGGAAAGGAAAAAATATGAGAAAAAGAAAAAATGGAAACAAAATCTTTGCAAATAGGAAAGGGTGGAGGGGGTGAAAGAAGGGCAGGGGAAGGGGAAAAAAATAAGAATCAAGATACTCATGTACAGGTACAAGGTCCTAATGATGAATGTAACTGTATTTTATACCTAAAATGTACCAATAAAGTTAAAAAAAATAGTAAGGGACCACAAGGAATCAATCCAGCAGCTGCTAGATGATGCAAAGAAGACGAACATCAGACTAATTGGAGTCAATGAAGACACAGGAGAGAGTGCAAATGACATAAAAAAAAAAAAAAACTGTTCACAGAAGTGATGGCAGAAAACTTCCCAAGCGGGGAAAAGAACTTGACATATAGATAAGTGAGGTATATAGGACTCCAGCTAGTCTTAATCAAAAAAAAATCTACACATAGGCATATAATAGTTAAGATTCCAGAAACCCAGCAGAAGAAAAAAATTCTACAAGCAGTGAGAGAAAAGAAACAAATCACATATAAAGGAAAGCCCATCAGAATCACAGCAGACTTCTCAACGCAAACCCTCAAGGCAAGTAGAGCTTAGAGTGATGTATTCCAAGTCCTAAAGGAAAGCAGCCTCCAACCCAGATTAATGTACCCCAAAACTATCTTTCAAAATTGATGGAGAAACGAGATACTTTCATGACAAAGAGCACCTTAGCAACTTCATGAATACCAAACCAGCACTCCAAAAAATTTTAGACAATATCCTAGGAAAAGACAACAAGGATCACAACCCCAGGAAGCCCAGTAGAGTGAGTCCATCAGCCATGACAAGAAATTAAATGCAAAGGGGAAGAATCCAACAAAAAGAAGAAGTTATAAGGATAAGTCAATACGTTTCAGTTATAACCATCAATGTTAATGGTCTCAATTCACCCATTAAAAGAAATAGATGGACAGAATGGGTCAAGAAGCAAGATCCAGCAATATGCTACATACAAGAAACACACTTAATTCAAAAAGAAACTCATAGACTAAAAGTTAAAGGATGGAAAACAATACTCCATGTGACAGGAACCTGACAAAAAGCAGGAGTAGCTATCCTCTTTGTAGATCAAGTAGATTTCAAACCAACACTGATTAAGAGAGACAAAGAAGGATACTACATCCTTGTAAAGGGCACAATCCAAGAGGAAGAGATGACAATCATAAACATGTATGCACAAAACACTAGTGTCCCCAACTATATAAAACAAATACTAATGGACATGAAAAATCATATAAGCACTAATACAATAATAGTGGGGGAACTCAATACCACACTGTCACAAATAGATAGATCAACTAGACAAAAAATAAACAACAAAATACTAGAACTCAAACTCTTGAACAAATGAACTTAACAAGTGTTCACAGAGTGTTCCACCCCACAAAATCAGAATACACATTCTTTTCAGCTGCACATGGGTCATTCTCCAAAATAAACCACATACTCACTCATAGAACATGTTTAAGTAAGTGCAAAGGAATTGAAATTATTCCCTGTGTATTATCAGACCATAGTACTTTTGCTATTGGAGATCAATACCAAAAGAAATCGCAAGAATTTCATAAACACATGGAAATTGGACAACACACTTCTGAATAACCAATAGGTCACAGAGGAAATTAAAGAAGAAATCAGACAGTCTTACAATTAAATGACAATGAAAATACAACATATCAGAATCTATGGGACACAATGAAAGGAGTCTTATGAGGGAAACTCATAGCAGTGAATACTCATATTAGGAAAACAGAGCGAGCTCAATTACATAACCTGATGCTGAACCTCAAGCTTCTAGAAAAAGAAGAGCAGGACAAACCCAAAGCTCATACAAGGGAGGAAATTACAAAGATCAGGGCAGAAATCAATGCAATGGAGACTAAGAGAACAAATGATACAAAAAATCAATGAGACGAGCAGGGGATTTAGTGCAGTGGTTCCGCTGCCTGTCTTGCAAGCTCAAGGTCCTGAGTTCAATCCTTGGCATCAAAAAAAAAAAACCAGAAACGCTAAACTTGGTGAAACAGAGGTTAGGTAGAACTCTTGAAGACATTGATGTAGGAAAAGATTTTATGAACAAATCCTCAGTTGCCCGTGAACTAGCACAATCAACAAGTGGGATCTCTTCTTATTAAAAAGGTTCTGCTCAGCAAGAGAAACCACCAGCAGTGTGAAGAGACAACCCACAGAATAGCAAATAAACATATGAAAAAATGTTCAACATCACTGGTCATTCGAGAGATCCAAATGAAAACAACACTGAGATTCCACTTCATCCCAGAAAGAATGGCTGCTATCATGAAATCAACCAATAACAAATGCTGGCAGGGCTGTGGGGAAAGAGGAACCCTGCTCCACTGCTGGTGGGAGTGTAGACTGGTGCAACCACTGTGGAAATCAGTATGGAGATACCTCAAAGAACTAGGGCTAGAGGTCCCTTTTGACTGAGCTATTCCCCTGCTGGGGATCTTCCCCAAAGAATTAAAAGAATCATACCACAAGGATATATGTGCACCCATGTTCATAGCAGCACCATTCGTGATAGCTAAAACTTGGAAGCAGCCTAGTTGCCCATCAGCTGGAGACTGGATAAAGAAAATGTGGTTCTTTTTATAAAATGAAGTATTACTCACCCATAAAGATCGAGAAACTAGAGACATTTATAGCTAAATGGATGCACATTGAGGCGATATTCTTAAGTGAAATAAATAGGACACAGATGTGTAAATACCAAATAGTTTCTCTGGTGTGAGAAACTGAAAGTGTAAATAAGGACTAAAAGGTATAATAGATAATGTGAAATAGGAAAAAAAAGGGGCAAAGGAGATGGGGAAGTGGGAGGGGTAGGGGAAAGGAAAGAAAGGAATGGAATCAATATGAGAAAAAGAAAAAACGGAAACAAAGTCTTTGTAAATAGGGATGGATGGAGGGGTTGAAGGAAGGGCTGGGGAAGGGGGAAAATTAAGAACCAAGAGAGACTATGTAAAGGTGCAAATTTCCAATGATAAATGTTATCATATTGTATACCTAAAATGTACCAATAAAATTAATTTTTAAAAATGAAAATGGTCAAGAAAAGCTTCAGAAGAGTGTACATAGGTGGCTTTTTCAGAGATGGCGCCACCTAGTGTGTGATGCTGGGATTAAGGGGGTGTGAGGACTAAACCGGTACACGGATTTGTTTGGCACGGCCCTAAATTGGTAGTCTGGATAAGATAAAAGGGGCCGAAAGACACTCTTAAGTGTCCCTTGTTGTTTTTGCTGCTGTGTGGGCGCCATGAACTGTTTCCCCTCTGTGACACCCCTCTGCTATGTGCCACTCTGCCTTGGAGCCATCCGACCATGGACTGAAACCTCTACAAACTGTGAGCTAAATAAACCCTTTCCCTTTTTACTTTGGGGGTTGGGTATTCTGTCTCAGCAATAAGAAAAGTAAATAAGACAAAGAGGATACAGCTAAATATCGACAGATGAATAAGAATTCAATATGCAGATGAAAGGAGAGTGGTCATTCCAAGCAGAAGGGGTTCGTTCTGAATGCACAAAGGGTGCTCAATGCTAAAATGCCAAATAAGGACTCATAAGAAGCAGTCATCAGTTTGGAGATGCTATAATGAAATACCACAGTCTGGATAAGTTATCAACAGAAATGTATTACCACAGAGTTCTGACGACTGAAAACACTAAGGCCAAGGCTTCGACAGCTAAGTGTCTTTTCCATTCTCTGCTTCCAGGAGGGTGCCTAGATCTCTACAGACTGGAAGGTGGAAGAGCAAGAACACTCTCACAAGTCCTCTTTATAAAGGCGTGGACATTTCATGAGGCCAAAGTACTCATAACCTAAATACTTCCCATTAGGCCTCACTTCCTAGAATTAAATTTGCAACACCTGAATTCTGGGGGACACATTCAAGCAATAGCAGTAGATCATGGAAAGCTTTTATGCTTAAGCTGGGGATGTCAGACTGTCCTGTTAACAGTAAAACAAGGAATACAAACAACTTCTATGAGTAGAGTTGCCTTGCAACTGTAAGGATCCTAAATATTAATTAGGGCCTCCAGAGCAGGGAATGAGTGGATGGAGAAAAGGCACGCCTCATGTCTGACATTAGATACACACAGTAAGAATTTCAAAAGAAAGGACAAAAAATGAAATGGAAAACACAAGTTGAGTTGTGATGAAGACCATAAATCTGACATCCAAGCATCTAGGTTAAAAGTCTAATTTCACGTCAAACTTGCTATGCAATATTAGGATAATGTTCTCACCTCCCTTGGTGTACTGACCTGTAAAATGTTGATATATCTCATAATTTCTTGTGAGATTAAATACTTCTGAATATTTTGAACCTTGCCAAGGATATAATAACTGCTTATAACATCCCTGGCAATCATGTTCAACATGTTTGAATCCTAGATTAGGAACTGTAATTTTCCTTTACGTCTTGAAGCCTATATGCAGTTATATAAGATATCATCATTGGAGAGATAGGTATGTGAAAATTCTGTACTAGCTTTGTAACTTCTTGTGAGTCTTTAATTATTTCAAAATTTAAAAATTGGCTGTGTTGGTTTCTTTTATTCTGTTTCATTTTGTTTTCTTTTCCTTTCTTTTGATGTGTAACAGCCTTCTCAAATCACAGTGGCATCCAACAAGCATGTGTAAAGCACCTAGCACATGCCAGAGCCTGCTCAGGGGCTCAGCTCACATCCATACTGACATTAATAACACTCATTTTCCAGTAGTCACGAAGGTAATTTAACCAAATGACTGTGATGTTTTAGCTCTTGCTAGTCCTCTTTAGTAATGATATGATGGAAAAAATACATCAGTGGAAGTGGAACTATGAGTATCTTAGCTTCAAATCCAAAGTTGGAACCTGTTCCTTCAGTAGACCACATCACTTTTGTTGTTTAGTCTGAACCTACCAGAAGCATACTCCACTTCTGAGTTGAATCCCTTGTCTGAGCAGAGTAACACAAGAATGACAAAACCTTTCCACAAAGCCTAGCTGTGTTTCCCAACAAAGGCATGCCTGAAATTTGAGCTGAATAATTTATCCCAGAGCACAGCCCATGGCTGTCACAGGAGAGAGTTGACATCTGTCTTTTCTTTGTAGAGCCAGAAGCCAGGGTGCATGTTTTCGTGACAGTGATGAAGACTTCATTTCAGCTCCACATTGCTTTCCACCACAGCATGGGGAAGTTACCCCAGGGCTAAAGAATCTGCACAAACCCCCATTGAGGCCCTACTGAGGGTGTTTAGCAGTCCTGACCCCAGCCAGTAATTGTCTGCAGTCAGGATACAAGTAAACTTCCTGTGCTCTACACACTGTATAAACACCTCCCTCTACCTCCACCTGCTTACAAAAGACATTTTACTCATCCCAAAATGGTGACTCCATTTCTTGGCCACCACCTAGACACAATGAGTCCAAAGTTCCCTAGTGGTGCTTTAGTTCAATCATACTCTTGCTGTGTCTCCTGGCATGAACGTATCTCCTTCAGGACCAGAAACTCCTATCTGCTGAGCACAGAGGTGCACACAAGGAAACACAGAGTCCTCAGAATATCACTGGGAGTGATTTTAACCAAGGCCATTCCTTCCCCTTCTCCTTGATTCCCAGACCTATATATACTTCCTGTTAGGAACACGATAGCATAAAGGAGGCTCTGACTACATATCCAGTACTCTGATGGGGTCCCATCTTTTCAGGGCAGGATCTGCAAGCTGGCCCTGATCTGTTCCTTCAGTAGTGCACACCAGTGCTCTGTGAGGACAGTTGCCTCTGGGTGGTATAGATCATGTGCCCAATCCCACATCCCTCCAGGATGGAATGGACACTGGGTTGCCAGATAGTATGTTGTGTGGACTCCCATTCTAGCTAGGAAATGTAGAAACCCCTAGAGAGTAGTGAGAGGTACTGACTGTAGATCAGAGGACAGGAAAGGCAAGTGCATATCCCAAATAGGTATAGCACCAGGAGCATGGATAGCCTTTGTGGGCAGAAGGTATCCAATGTCACTTGACACAAGGTGTAATAGTCAATTTGAGGGGCTCAGTGTGAGCTTCTGTTGATCAGAAGTTGGACAGCCAAAGACAGTAGTTGCCAGATTGGCCATGAGAAGTGGCAGTCCATCTTAAGGGCTAATGAATAGTCTTCTTCTCTGTCACTGTGCCCATTCCACATGCTCATCGTGTCAGTGCTGAGGTGATCAATGGCAAAGCCTGCATAATGTCAACTGGACAAATCATTTGTCATTTTTCCTCCATGCAAAGTGAAAAACACATACACTGCTTACAACTCCATGCATTGAGAAGATCTTCCCTCTCTGCTGTCTTTCAAGGCTACCCTGGGTGCAGCTGTAATGCACTATTTTTTTCTTCAAAGCTACATAGTGAACTAACCCACGTGTCAGCCAAGGTTGGATTGCACCTCCCCATTTAAGCATAAATGTGAGTGAAGCAGAGCCACTGTGCAACCTTGGTGGATGATGTGGGGGATCTGGTCTCCCTGCTCATGCTGCTTACTCATGCTGAACTGGTCTTGTGCAGCGCTGATCTATACCGCGTCCATCTTTCAATGGACAGCTCTTAGATCTGTCTGACTTGATGACTTCTTGTACCTGTAGCTCATAATACAGTTCCAAATACCCAGCGCTCTCACTATCAAGCATTCCTTCAATGGCAAGGCTCAGAAACACTGTAGGAACTGTTTCTCAAAAGGCATAGAGTTCTCCACTGCAATTGACGTGGCATTGTTCCAGAGCTCCAAGAGCTGTGTTCTGATTTTCCCACTGGGTGTTCACTACTCCAAACTGTTTCTTTTCCCACTGACATAACCTACACTGTAGGGTCTGCTGGATTATATGCCCCAAGGAGTAGAATTGTTTACACCTTAGTCCACACATGCTGCAGACCCCTTTCCTGCTCCAGGGCCACTCAGGGCTGTGGGACTTCCACATCATCCAGCATGGCCCACAGCCATATTCCTGGATGTGGAATGTGTTGCCTCCAGAGCCCAAAGAGACCTAAAAAGTACTTGCTTTGTTTATTGAGGTAAGGGAGGCAGGATGAAGCAATTGATGTTGTGCTTGGGGAATAAGAAAGTAGGTATTTTCTAGCAGCAACTCACCACTGGACCATGAAAAACTTCACTGATGTGGCACATTCCTGAATTCTCAGAGCCTGTCCCCACCTTCTGCAGTATCTTTGTCTTACCAAGGCCTGTAATGTACTGGACATCTCTTTCTTGGCCTTTCCAGTGACATCACCAATATAAATGGATCATGGTGACATTCTGAAATGTGTCCAGGCCTCTGCAGACCATATTATGACAAATGTTAGGAGAGTTAACATAGCTTTTGGTAAAGCAGTAAATGGATATTATTGTCTGTTCCATACGAATGCAAACTCTTTTTGATTATCTTTAGCCATAAGATTGGAACAGAACACTTGCCAAATCTATTCCTACATACCACACACCTGAGACCATAATAATCTGCACAGTGGCTACAATCAAGACTACTACTCATTTGAGTCTGTGGCTGTCTACACTCATTCTCCAAGATCTGTCCAGTGTCTGCAGGGACCAAACTGGTGAACTGAGCACTTTCCTTTTGCCCTTCAGGACTAGCATGGAGAAACCAGTATGTGGTTACTCCAGCTGCCGAGTATAACTGTTCTAATAAAACACTCCTACACTCAGGCCATGCCTAGTGGGAATGGCTGCAGACCTAGTGGATCATCCCACTGTGGCCAGGATTTCATCCATTACCTGGCCTCAAAAGATTCTGCTCTAACAGCGAGCTATAATGATACTCATGCCTCTGGGTTTCATATCAACCCTGACATTGTGCCCAGTAGTCCTCAAAATGTGTAGTCCCCCTTTTCCAGTATATAGCCACCCAAATATTCATGAGTCCTTTGGGAAGGACTACAGAAATCGTGATACCACACACTTGCCTCTGTGAATGCCTCTCCTACCTGGGCCTGCAGATGGAAGCCACTGCTGAGGCTTTGGTGAGACTGTTGTCCCTCTCACCAATGCATTCCTGGTAGTCTTAATGAGTGCCCTGTCTTCTGAAATGCTCATGGAAAATAATTCTCTGGTGGGTTTCTGGTTTCACAAAGAATATCCATTAGAACAGGTCACTTCTTGCAGGCATTTTATGCTTTTCTGTACTAACAGGGCTGCTTTGAAATTTCCATTTTGCTTGAGGAACCATTACTTTCTCCAGGGTTCTAAGACTACCTTAGCAATGAGCTTGCCCTGTCTATAGAGTCCTTGATAGGGTACTGTACCCACGTCCTAAAAAAAGTGACCACAACCCAATGACACCTTGCTTGTCCAGCCATATGTTCCCATTCCATCCATCAATCAGCAGAGAATCTCTAAAGTGCTATTTTGAAAAAGACTCTGAGTCCCATTATCAATTGGTGATGTCTGTTATGGAGGGATGATGGAGGAGAAGGAGTTTTTATTTTGCCATTTCTGTTCTAGACATTTGTGCAACCTGTATGGACTGCAACTGTAGAATTGATTCTAAACTGCCCACAAAAGATCAAAGTTCCTGACCTTGGCTTCAGTTTCCCCATACACTGGTCCAGCCAAACAATTTGATTAAATTAATAGATTGCATGCGTCACTCTTTCCAAGGACAGATGTTGAAAGTAGAAAGGGGAAGAAAACACCGGAGTCTGGGTTAAGGAGATAAGAGGCTTAAGTTGTAGAATGAAGAATGTGGGACAGGGAATTATGAAGGGTTTCCCAAAAGTAAAAGGTAAATTTGCCTTTCTCAACTTTGCTGCCTTCTGGTCCTCACGGAGTGCTTGCTTTGGAGCAGGTCTGGACCCCCCTAAAACTCTTCTGTGACTTAGCAGATCAATTCAGTGATTAGTTTGCTTCCCCTCAATCCCTGCCAAAATCCTTCCTATTTGGTTACATCTGAGGTTTAACGAGCTCTGACAGTAAGAACCAAAGGCCTTCTGCTCTATCTTCCTTTTCCTCAGTGCCCATCTGTGAATCAAGAGAAGTAAACCCCGCCCCCCTGGAAATTCACCCCTAAAGCAGCATAGCTGCAAATCTGAGACTGAAACTAAGACCTGCATTTTTTTGCAGATTTTCACAGGTCTGGTCAGCATCTTGACAGACATTGTTTGGCGATTCACGGAGACTTCCTGGCACCGGACCTGATCTGCCGAGTGCTTCGCTATTTGCAGGCATGTGGCACCGGCCAAGCCTGGCGAGACAGACTGACACCAGAGGAAAATATCGAACGTCCAGCTCTCCCAGGAGACGGATTGCCACTTCCTCCTATGTGAAATGACAGGCACCTTTTGCAAGGTTTTTGAAATGTGATTTTGTAGTTTAGTATCAGGCGATTTTGCTAAAAATACTCCATGTACATTAAAACTACAAATAGGCAACCCTAAGAATATGAAGCACTCATATTTCAACCATCCAGTAGAATTTCTTGGTCGATATTAAGACTTTTGACATAGTATGGCTAAATAATCTCCAGAAAAACTGTCAGTTATATTTACCATTTGCCTCTTAAACTAACCCAACAGTGTTCTTTAAACAACAAAAAAATCTTTAACAATTTCATAAAAAATAAGTATTGAGTAATTGCCACTTAAACTACACTTTTTAAAATATCTATTGACATTTGAATGTCTTCTTCTCTAAACCTACTATTAAATCCTTTCAATTATCTTAGAACTGGGATACTTATTATTGTCTGAGTTTTGCTAATACCTTTTTTAGATTAAAGATATCTTTACTTTGCCTATCGATAGGTTCCAGTGTAAGACAGTTACATAGACACAATATGTATAATTGATTTAAAATATCACATATACATCAATTATTTGTATTCTTAAAGCACTACACATGTATATAATACAAATAGAGACAATTCAACTACAGTGGACCCTTCAGTTATGGCTGGCTTGACATACAAACAATTTGGGTTACAACCAGAATTTCAGTTTTAATTTAAGACCAAAGTCTTCAGTTACAACCCAAACGCTTGCCACTTGTGCTTCCAGATGGTCTCAGATACAGATTTAACCCTTAAAGAGTTCTGGAAGGAATATGACAACATCCTTTCCTGTGTGGGGTTGAGAAATCCTGGGCCAATGGCTAAGGACATTGAGATCTGCCTGTGTACAGGAGAGAGAACTTGAAGGCTGTGTAGAGGAGCCTGAGCCTTCAATTGACCAACTTGAGTTACAACCAGCTCTCAGGAACAATTTGAATTTGTAAGTCAAGGGTCTGCTGTATATATGGAAAGAATGGACCAATTAATAACTGGCATCAGAACTGATGTGTTGTTTTTGAGATCTTAAAATGATTTTTCCATTAATATACTTCTATTCTGATACCTGTACTTCATATCTAAATTACTGTAGCTGTGTACATGTATAATGCATCTCTGTTAGATTCCCTGCTTCTAGCAGGAAACCTCCTAGAAATGTGTTAGTAGCACTGTTTAGGATCTGTATTTATAATTGAGATCACAATTTTCATTTGTTGTGTCACTTTCAGGTCTCAGTAATGGAGTTCTTCCACTATTCAGGAAATGGGTGTAAAATAGTTATAATTTTAATCTTCCTTTGTGCTTTGAACTTACTTCAACAGTATGGTAGGTGTGAAAGAGCCCCTAGCACTATGAGAGTGACGCTTTCTCAAGGGTGATTTTTAAAAACCTATTTCAATTTCTTCTTGAGGATCAGTACTTCCTCGTAGATAGATGTTTTCAATTGCCCACTCTATTAGTAATTAATTGCTGAGGTACAAATTATGGCAAAACATAGTGGCTTCAAACAGCACGCATCTACCATCTCAGTTTCTGCTAGTGAAGGATTCGGGAACAGCGTGGAGGGCAGGTCGGATAAAGGCTTAGCATGGGTTCAGGCAGATGGTTCTTGGTGCCAGCGTCGCTGGAAGGCTTGACTGGGTGAGAGAATTCTCTGCCCGATCGGGTCACTCACGTGGCTGGCAAGGTGCCTGGTGTTGACAGAAAACTCACGCCTTCCCCACGGGGCCTCTTCAAGGTGTCCGCAGTCCTCAGAGCGTCTCACCTGCTGCGCAAGGTGACCCTGTGCAACGGCAGAGGCAGAAGCAGCAGCGCGCGGCCTGGAAGTGGCGCACCCGCGCTCCTCGGCACGCTTTTGGACGCTGTCAGTGCTGATGCAGGTGGGAGAGAAGGGGCACGAGAGAGACGGGCATTAGGAGGCAAGGACTGCTGGGCACGCGTTAGGCATCGGCAATCTCACACCGCACATCTCTACGTCGTTGGAAGCACATTGTCACTTCTTTTTCCCGAATTGTCCGCTTGGAATGACTTCTTGATCCAGAAGTACTCATGTCAGTAACATTCCTTCTAACTATATTTACAATAAGTACTAAAATAATATTGCATGGAAAATATATCTTGGTGACATAGCAAAAAATGGCAGGGAAAAAAACGAATAATTCCCCCATAAAAGCAGCAATAAAACTTGCAAAAATTATCAGAACCAAATTTTTTAGGGCTCTGGAAGCTAGCCAAAGGCGTGTAACAATTGAGGGAGCATTTATTCAAGAATATGGCTGAACTCGGGAGGAAGAAGGAGCTTTTTGGTGTTTTAGCTGGCATCACTCTCACCCTCCAGTATACGGCTTTGTGGTAGCCTTGAAAATTAACAGCTCTCACTCACGGTAAAAACAAATCGTCTGGCAGCCACCAGGGGAAGCAGATTAGGGTTTGAAGGCTTGGGAAGCCTCCCTGTTGGAAATCTGCCAGTGCTCCACGTCTGGCGCTTCCGTGGAATGTCCCATGTGCAAGGCTGCCTGTATTTTACTTTATTCAGAACACTCCTACTGTGACAACTTTTTTCCTCTGGGCATTTGTCAGAAATAATCACAGATGATTGATTAACTTCACAGATGCCTGAGTTACTGGGTAACTGCGCAGGAAGAAATGGACTAAATCTTAAAAGTATAAACTGGACAAGGGGTGTTCCCCTCTGCCTCCTCCCGGAGACTCCAGAAGACCTGGTCTTGAAGACTGTGTCTGGCCTCCACGAGAACGGGGAAGGCTCTAAACTGTTGTCTTTGACCAAACTTGAGGAATGTGACAAAACCCAAATCCTCTCAGGATAAAAAAAAAAAAAGCATTCAGTAAATTAGGTATAGAAGGAGGTATCTCAACACAGTGAAATCTGTATCCGTCAAGGCCAGAGCTAAGATCATACTCATCAGAGATAAGCTGAACACTTTTCTCTAATATCAAGCACAGACAAAAATGTCATTTTTCACTCCTTCTATTCAGTGTGATACCTGAAGCCCTAGAAAGAGCAGTCAAGCAGGAGAAAGAATCAAAAGGCTTCCACATCTTAATTGAAGACACTGCTCACAGACGACATGATATTATAAACAGGGAACTCTCTAAAGACTCCATCCAAAACCCTGTTAGAATTAATAAGTTCAGTAAATTTTCAGGACATAAAATCAAAATACAAATATCTCTAGCATCTCTATATGCTATTATTACACTATCTTAAAAAGAAATCAAGAAAAATATCCCATTTATAATAGCTACCAAAAAACACATAATAAAAGACAGGAATAAACTTAACCAAGGATCTGTATACTGAAAAGTATAAAACATTGATTAAAGAACAGACAAATAAGTGGAAAAATATCTCATGTTTATGGATTAAAATTAATGTTATTACTATATGACCCAAAGTGATGTACAGATTCAATCCCACTAACAAACATTCCAGTGATATTTTAATAGAAACAAAAATCCTAAAATACATATACAATCACAAAAGACCCCAAATGTCCAGATCAAGGCTGAGCAAGGAGAGAAAAGCTAGAGGCATCACATTGCTTGATTTCAAAACACACTATGAATCTATAATACCTGCATTAGCGAGGGTTCTCTAAAGGGTTAGACAACATGGGTGTAATTCCACACAGGGACTTGTTCAGTGACCTTACAGGATGAGAGGCGAAGAGTTTGCAGTGGCCTTTGGAGTATTGGAGAGCCAGAGAATCCAGTAGCTGCTCAACCCAGAAAGCTGGAAGCTGCAGACCAAGAGGGCTAAAGGGTGTCACACCAGTCCAGGACCAAAGGCCAGAAAGCTCACGAGAGCGATGCCTGTGTGAGTCTGTGTTGGAAGGCGGAAGACACTGGTGACCTGGAGACAGATGTCCAAAGGGCTGGCAGCAAAGGGTGCACCCACTTAGGAAGCCTGGAGTGCTTCCGAATGAGCACATTTCTTCTCCTTTTCCTCTCCTCCAGCCATGCTACAAGCCTATTGGGTGGCGCCGCCTGCAAAGAGGTAGGCTTCCCACTCAGTGTGTTATCCAGACACATGCAGCCCTGAGCGTTACTGGTCTGCTAGGCATCTCTTACTCCATTCAAGTTGACATCTGACTAACAGTCACGATCAAACTAGCAAGGCACTTGCATAAAAACAGACATAGACCAATGGAATGGAAGGAAGAGCCCCAAAATAAAGATAGATATTTACAGTCAACAAAGAGTCTAAGAACATATACCAGATAAAGGATATTCTTTTCAATGAATGGCACTTGGAACACTGGATATTCACATGCAGAAGAATGAAATTAGATCCTTATAACTCACAACATATATAAAATTCAGCTCAAAATGAACGAAAGACTTAAATGTAAGATCTAAAATCTTAAAGCTGCTAGAAGAAAACATAAAAGAAAATCTTCACGATATTTGTTCTTGGCAAGAATTTTTTGAATATGAACTTAAAAGTACAGGTAACTAGGGCCGGGGATTTAGCTCAGTGGTTCCACTGCCTGCTTCGCAGTGCAAGGACCCGAGTTTGATCCCCAGTACCAAAAAAAAAAAGTACAGGTAACACAAGCAAAAATAGATGAATGGGATTATATCAGCCTGAAAAAACCTTCTGTACAACTAAGGAAAGAATTCCATGGAATGGAAAATATATATTTGCAAACCATGTGTCTGATAAAGGGATTATTACCAAGACATTAAGAAATTCACACAACTCCACAGTGATGCAATGGTCTGGATATGGTTTAACCGTGTTGTTCCCACACATCTGTGTGGTTATAGGCTTGAACCTCAGAGTGGACGTATTGAGGGTGGAAGTTTAAGACACAGGGCCTGGTGAGAGGCCCCTGGGTTTCGGGAGCACGCCTATGGGAGGTAGTTCTTGTTTGACCCTTTAGTTTTCATGACAGGTTGTTATAAAAGAAGCAGCCTGGCCCTGCCCATCTCTCTGAGCCTTCCATGGGACATGTGACCCTTCCCCACACAGGCACCTCCACTAGACATCGGCCCCAGGACCTTTGCCAGAGCCAGACCTTGCACCTGCACCAGGCTCTTTGAACTTTGAGTTAAACAAAAATAAGCATTTAATAAACTATGTGTTAAATAAGCCTCTTTCCTTTATAGAGTTAGTCAGTATCAAGTATTTCACTGCAGTAGTAAAAAGCTATGGGAAGTAAAAATCACCAATCCAATTAAATAATAAGCAAAGGTCTTGAATAGCCATTTCTCCAAAGAAGACATACAAACAACCACAAGGTCAATGAGAAGGTGATCAACAGCATTAATCATCAGGTAAACGCAAATTAAGACTACAAAGAGAATTCGCCTCACACTTGGAATGGCTAGTATCAATAAGACAAAAAACGAGGAAGTGCTGTCAAGGACATAGAGAAAAGAGAACTCTTGTCCACTGTTGGTGGAAATGTAAAATGATACAACCACTATGGAAAACAGTATGGAGGTTTCTCAAAAAATTTAAAATACAACTACCATATGACCCAGCAATATCACATCTGGGTATATATTGAAGAGATACAAAACAAATATGCCAAAGAAATATATACCCTCTGGTTTTCGTTGTAACATTATTCATAATGGCCAAGACATGGAAACATACTAGGTGTCTCTGAACAGATAAATGGATAAAGAAATGTGCTGTATGTACACAATGAAATATGAGTTACCCTTAAAAAAGAAAGAAATTCTACCATTTGCCACAACATGGATGAAACTGAAGAATTTCACATTAAGTGAAGTCAACCAGGAACATAAAGGTAAATGCTGCATGATCTCCCTTATATGTAGAATTCAAAAGTCAAACCCATTAAAACAGAGATTAAAATGGTGGTTGCCGCAGGCTGAGAATTGGAAACATTGGGAAGATTTTGGTCAAAGAACACAGTATTTCAGTTAGAGGAATGAGTTCAAGAAAACTGTTGTACAGTTAATAACAATATTTTGTATACTTTAAAGTTGTGAGAAGGTAGATTTTGACATTTAAAAAATATAATTATGTAAGGTAATACATATGTTAAATAGCTTGGTTTAACCATTCCACAGCATATAAAAACATCATGTTGTACACCATAAATACATAAAATTTTTACTTGTCAATGTAAAGAATTAATGAAAAGAAGACAGTCTGTTTAATATTAGCTGACAGAGCAGAGCATTCACTACCCACACAGAACAGAAGATACACACTTTATAGAATTAGCACAGAAAGGTAATTAACCAACCCCCAAAAAAGAAAGCTTCTCGGGGAAGCCAAGACAGATTCCAGTTCCACCGTTCTTCAACTACAGGAATATGGGCCATCTAAAGAAGCATGGAATATGGCCTATTTGCAGGAAAAAAATAAACAAGAGAAAAAGAAACTATTCCTGAGGAATGCCAGTCATTGGATAAACTAGACAAAGATTTTAAATAAGCTATTTTAACTATGTTTTTTTAAACTAGAGAAAAGTATAAAATGGTATCTTACTAAATAGAAAGTAACAATAAATGTGGAGAAAATAAAAACACAACTGTATAGAAACTCTGGAGTTGAAAATTACAGTAACTAAATTGAAATCTCACTAGAAATGCGGGTACCAAGCTTGTGGCACATGAGCCTTTGGGGAACTGACTGTATTAAAAATGTAGCAACAACAAAACAAGCCTTGACAGACCGAGGACTGAACCATCATGTACCTTCTCCAGCAGTGTTGTAGGAAGCCAGAAGTCAGCGACAGGAAGAATGTTGAAAATTACAAATGTGCCCCAAAAAAGCCACAAGAGAAATTTTAAAATATCATTTTGGTACTGGGGATCAAACTTGGGACCTTGTGCTTTCAAGGCAGGCAGCAACACCACTGAACTAAATCCCCAGCCTTAAAGAAAGTTGAAGAAGCAATCAACTTCTTTTTTTTTTTTTTTTTTTTGGTACCAAGGATCAAAATCGGGATCTTGCATTTGCAAGGCAGGCAGCGGAACTACTGAGCTAAATCCCCGGCCCAAAATACCTTTAAACAAAGAAAATGAAACATAAAATATTTATAGGACATAACAGCAACAGTAATAAGGGGGATGTTTATAGCAGTAAACAGCTGTGTTAACAAAAAGAAAGTGCAATCTCTTTGGTAAAATACGATCCAAGACAGCACCTGATAATTTTGTTAAGATATCTGGGAGGCCAAACCAGAAGGATCACAAGTTTGAAGCTCACCATGGGCTATATAAGGAAGCCCTGTCTCAAAAAAAAGAAAAAATAGATGTCTATTGTACCCAATATGATCTATAAATTCAACACAATTACAATCCAAATACCAGCAAATTATTTTATGAATATAAACAAATTCTAAAGTTTAATGAATATAGACAAACAAAAATTAAGATGTGCTTTGTATATGTACCAAGACAAATACAGTATAATCATTATGTACTACAAACTTGTACAATACATTTTAAAAAAAAATTTAGACACAGAATAGCCAACAAATACAGAAGAAGAGCAGGTTTAAAAGACTGGTTTCAGACTTTCTATAAAGTTTTCATAACCAAGACAGCATAGCATTGGCAAAAGAATTAACCAATAGATCAATGGAACAGAAGAGGGTTCCCAGAAATAGTCAACAAAAGAAAGGAGTGGAGAGAGAGACAGCCCTTTCAAGAAATTATGCTAGGGTGATTGAACATCTACATGCAAAAAGTCTAAATGCAGACCTTATACCTTTCACAAAAATGAACTCAATATAGACATTAATATGCAATGCCATAAAACTACTAGAAGATTATGTAGGAAAAGATCTAGGACTTAGGGTGAGTTCATGAGTTTTCCTATTCTGTTTTTTCAAAAGTGGCCATTGAACCCAGGGCTTCTGTACCTCCCTATCATTTTCTTTTTAAAACAGCATCACAATAAATTGGTAAATTCTCCAGCTTGAGCTTGAAGTTGTGTTTCTCCTGCCTCAGCCTCATAGAGTACTGGGATTACAAGGATGTATCACCACATGGTCTTAGTCCATTAGTTTTTAGACACAACCCTGTTATTGCTTCTATCTAGATGTCTCCCGAAAGCCTTATGCACTCATAGGTGGGACTGTTCAGAAGTGGATGGATCTAGGGTATGATACTGGTATTAAGAGTGTGTGATGACTGGGGCCAGGGATTTAGCTCAGTGGCATTGTTCCTGCCTTGCAAGCGAAAGGTCCTGAGTTCAATCCCTGGTACTGTCAAAAAAAAAAAAAAAAAGAGTGTGTGATAACTAAAAATGTTTAACATAGTTCTGGACTTGGATAATGGGAGCCCCAGCCTGGGTGTGGGTGGCACCAATCAATAGGCTTATAGCCTGGATGGAATATAAAGGAAGAGAGAGAAGGTAGGCTTCCTGTTGTTGCTGCTGCTTGTTGCTCTTGCCTTCTGCCTGCCACACCATGGACTGTTTCTTCTCTGGATATCCCTGTGCCATGCTGCTCTGCCTTGGAGTTAGCCAACTATAGACTGAAACTTTTACAAACTGTGAGCTAAATAAAACTTTTCTCTACTAACTTTTCAATGTCAAGTATTTTGTCTCAGCAACAAGAAAAGTAACAAAGACAAACAACAACAGTAAACTTGAGAGGGGAAAAAAAAAGAAATGTTCTGATTTATGAAAATTAAAAACTTCTCTGTAAAATACACTGTTTAGGAAACTGAAAAGATAATCCACACTTACCTGGCAGGGAAGATACCATAATCACCAAGGTGGTTTTCCTGATATGAATGACTCATCCAGCTCATTCCACACACATACTAATCCCAAAATGGCAAAACTAGATGGCATAATTGGTGGTCATGAGCCCATGTTCACACTGTTGGATGGTTATCATGGCACTAAATTATTGGGAAAAAAGACAATCCACATAATTGGGGAAAATATTAGGAAAATAAGTATTTCACAAGGATTTATATCCAAAATATACAAAGAACTCTTAAAACACAACAATAAGACAACAAAGTACTCACTTAAAAATGGGCAAAAAATCTGAACAGACACTTAACTAAAGAAGATGGGAAGCACATGTAGAAAGAAACTCAGTATCATGTGCTATCAGAGAATTGCAAATTAAAACAATGAGACATCAGTACACACTTTTAGATAACATATAAGATGTCTTTAAAACCAACAATACCAAATGCTGGTGAGAGTATATATTAATAGAATCTCTCATGCATTACTGGTTGCTGGTTGGATTTCAAAATGGTACAGTTGCGTTGGAAGATAATCGAGCAGATTCTTACAAAGCACAATCCAGCAAATGTGAGCTTAGGCATTGGTGCAACTTGGTTGGCAATTTATGTCCACACAAAACCTGCACAAGAATATATGTAGAAGCTTTACTATAATCACCACAACCCAGAAGGAACCAAGAGGTCCCTCAAAATTTGAGAGCCTAAACAGACCGTGCTATGTGCACACAATGGAGTTGAGCCATGGGAAGATGTAGAGGAATCTTACCTGTACATTGTTAAGAGGAAGAAGGCATTCTGAAAGTCTAGTCATGTGTACTTCTTACTGTACTACTTTGTCCAAAAGAAAAAAGTATAGAATAGGGTTTTTTTAAATGTCAGTGGTTACCAGGGATTTAGCAGAAAGAGGGAAGATTACATAAGAATGGGGCACTTCTAGTCAGTAAAGCTTTCTGTATCATCCTGTAATGGTATACACGCAACTTCATGCAGCTGTCAAAACCCATATGTAGAAATGTACAACACATAGAGTGAACCTTAATGTAAGCCATAAAGTTTGGTTAATAATCTTGCATCAATATTGACTCATCAGTTTTAACAAATGCACCACACCAATGCAAGGTGTTAATAAGACACAAAAGTGTATAGGTGGGAGATGGGTAATACTATATAAAAATTCTTCTAACCTTCTGCAGGGATGTTTTTGTAGATATAAAATTGTTCTAAAGAATGAAAGTACATATTTTTCATCAGTCCAGGAATCCTCCTTTATATGAGTCCAATCTGGCATTTTTCTAAATAAGATTTCTCTGTTTCCAGCATTTAAGTCTCACTTCTCTGTGCAAGACTTTCTTCAGTTTCCTATTTCCTGGGTCATTTCTGTCAGAATTAAGGGGCCAGTTGGTGAGAATCCAGACATATGCCCGGAAGCTGCCATCTGTTCTCCGAATGGTGTTCCATATGTTGTTGATGTGTAGAGTTTTCATTGCTGACATTTATGAATTGATTATAATTGTATTTTGATATCCTTCTTGAGTTGAGTTAATTGCAAGGATGTATAAATTTCCAAGTGGTATTTAAAAAAAAAAAAGAAACATGTTACTAATTTCAGTTCACTGCTTGTTGTTTGAAATACGTGAATTGCATAAATTCTACTTTTTGGAATCTGTTGAAAGGTTATCTTTCTTAGTAGATTAGTATATAACGAATTTTTGAAATGTTCTCTAGCTATTTTACAATAATGTGTAACATTCTTATGTCTCAAAGGTTAATTTTTCTTCCTATAGGGTTTTGTTGTTTCTCCTCTGTAATATTTTGAACACTTTTGTTTATATATATATATATATATATATAAATGTTTTGTTACTTGTTGTGAGTTTATGAATATTCTTTTTTGTTTTTTATGAGAATATGTGTGCAATACATGGTAATTACATTCATCTTGGGGAATTGGTGCATATACATGTCACATCTTCATCATTTTTTACTTCCCTTTCCTTTCCCCAACCTTCCATCGCCGCCTATTCCCAGATCTCTTTCCAGTTTGTGAATATTCTCTTGTCATTTTATATTATATCCTTTATCAATATAAATAATCCCTATCACATATAATGCTACGTGTCTTGAACTTAATTTGAACAATAGAAGGATTATAATAATGTGCCTTCTTTTGGTTCTTAATTGCTTAATGTGCTTTTGACCATCTATTTTAAAACTTTAATATCATTTGCTTTCCGTGGTTTTTCTTCTGAACATCAATCCTGTTCTGTTAACTGCACCAGATTTATAAAAATGCCTGGAAGATTAGCAAAGCCCGCTCTTGGGTGAGTCTGCGCTCACGGAGCTGTGACCATGGGCCTACCTCTGGTCCCTACCCAGTTTGTCTCCAGCACTTGTCCCCTGCTCTGTTCCTAAGCTGCCATGGATGAAACAGCTTCTGCCATGATGTCTCTGCCATGGACTGAGTCCCTTAAAACCCTGAGCCAAATTCACCCTCTCTTCCTTTAAGTTCTGGGTGCTGGGTATTGTGTCTCAGCAATGAGAAAGCTGAGTTACACAAGTATGCAGTTGGATTTTAGGGACAGTTTTTAAAAGTAGTAATTGCTCAAAAGCTCCTCCCCACTTGGGAGAAAGGTTGCTTGGCATTACTTCAGCCAGTCATCTATCTGCACTGAATATTTCTTGCACTGTTTTTCCCCCTTCTTATTTGGTTTTTAATTATGGTAGGCTGAAGAGCACACACACACACACACACACACACACACACACATGAATATCTACATCTTCATCTGTGGAACCTATGTGTGTCCCCTTCTATGATAAAAAGGGACTTGGAATACATGATTCAGTTAAGAACTTAAAAGTGAGATTATCCTGAATTAACACAGCAAGTCATAAACGCAATCGTATGAGAGAAGTAGAAGGAAATCTGACTCACAGAGGTCTCAAAGACTGGATTACAGTGCCCACAAGCAAAGGGATGCTGGCAGCTACCTGCAGCTGGAAAGGACAAAGGACAGCTTCTCCCTCAGCATCTCTCCAAGGACCATGGCCCTGTCAACACCTTGATTCTGCCCTGGTAGAAAAGATCTCGACTTCTGACCTGCAACCGCAGCAGAATTCGCTCACATTGCTGTAAAGCACCAACCTTGTGGTGGTTAGCAATAGTGGCCAGAAGAAATGGACACACTCACTTTTCTCCATTTTCATTTGGCTCCACCATAATTTATTTTAATTTTTGGATTTAATATAACTCTATCACAGCATAAAACAAATGTGATATCTAAAATGTATAAACAGAAATTCACATGATTTCTTTTCTTTTTCTCTTTCCCCTCACCCCTCAGATTTTTCCCTAAAGTGTTCTCTAACCATATCCATAATCATTTTATGAACTTCATTACTTACATCATTGCTATTATTTAATCCTCTTTCCTGAGCTCCTACTTTATAAACAATTCTGTCAGGTGAGTGCCCCAAGAAGGACGTTCAGGAAGAGTGTGTGGAGTCCTATTTTCTTCCTTCTTGTGCGTCTTTGAGAAACAGTCCCATGCTTGGCACAGAAATGTTATTTACACAGTCCTTGGAGTATAATTTTTCCTTCAAAACCCTAAACATGTCCTCACAGTGCTCTCGGGCACTCGCTCTGTAGAGAAGCAGCACAACTTCAGATGCATTTCTTTTAGGTAACCTTTCATTTTTTACCCTGCCTCCTCGATGTTTGAAGATATTTAATCTCTGAAAGTAAATACCCTTATTATTGTGTCACGAAGTTGGCCTCTCTGCTAATTGCCTGCTGCTCCGGACACACGTTTGGCCCCTTTTCCTCCTGCCGTGGGTTCTGAGCCACGGGCCGGGCCGCCTCACACAGGACATTCCCGGACATCCAAGGTTCCTATGACCTCTGCCCCACAGCGTGCTCCCTGTGAGCTTCTCTGACGCCTTCGCCTCAGCTGGGTGTGCTGGATCTAAACAATGCGGGATTCACAGGTCACACTTAGAAACCTCGTTCTTCTCTAAGGAAACAATTGTCTAAATTTTTCCCTTAAACTTGACCATCCATATTCTCCCTCTGCGTTTGTCACCTTTTGCAGAAGAAAATAATTTTTTTCTCCAGCCCCGGGAGCCTTCAGTCTCTCATCCTTCCTGGCCACCCTACCCTGCCACACCATCCGCATTAGTGCTGAGACATACATGTGTGACCATGTCACAGAGGCAAAAATAAAAGGAATGTCGGCGTCCAACAGATGGGCTCTGACTTCTGATGATTCAATTTATGATTTTCAGGCTTTATCACGATGCAAAAGCCTATCCGCACAACTACTGTGCTTTCCACTTCTGTACAGAACTCAACAACTGCAGCAGGTGTCAACACTATTACAAAGCAGGCCTTGTGTTTATTTTCCCCAGCTGTATGTTCTGAGCACATTTACTGCAAGCGACTGATGTGCAGTAGGTTAGGTGAGGTACAAGCATTATCAATTCAATATATTTCCTACTTGCAGTGGGTTTCTTGTGACATAGCTGCACCCTAAGTCCAGGAGAAAATTCATTAGGGTGCTGCTTGTCTGAGCCAGCAAAGAATAAACGAGGCACACATTCAGAACCAAGGTGAGTGCTCACCTGGGGACTCCAGTCTTCTCATTATTCTTCTACCCCTCTAGACTTCATCTTAAATTTACAAAGCATTGCTATAGCTGGACTTTCAATAGAAATGAAGTTTTGAATTAGCTATAAATTTCCACTATGATCATTCTTTCAGAGACATTTCATTTAATTATATTTCAAGTGAACCTCTGGCAGAAGTGATATTAACTCCTCACATCCTGATGTTCTCTTCGGCAGAGCTTAGAGATACTCCTCACACAGATAACGAGCAGGTGGGTGAGATTAGTTAGAGACTGGGAGAACTGGGGAGCGGGATGGAGCAGGGGATGGAGCAGGGATGGAGCAGGGATGGAGCAGGGGATGGAAGAGGGGACCTCTGGCTGGGGCCACAACCATGACAAATGACCCAAGCAGCACTGGGCTCCCTCCCCGGAGCCCGCTCCCTCCCCGGAGCCCGAGCCCTCCATCATCGCAGCTACTCACTTGGATAAAAGGCAAAGGAACTTTTGTTTCTAATTCTTCTGGGATGTCTGGTGTGGCAGAGAAAATTAGTTTAGCTTTAAAAGTCAATTACAAATAAATGTACCATGCAAATATCAAGAAGGATGGGTCCTGGCACGAAGGAGAGAGGGAGAGCTGGAAGCATGGGCATCTGTGGCCAGGAGCGGTGCAACCCAGCACCCAGAGCCGCTCTGCTCCCGAGGAGGGAAGGGCAGGGCTGCCTCCCGCCCACCCCTCCCCTGCCCGGCTCCCCACTCCCGTTCCAGGCTGCTGGAAGCGCTGCCCGTCCCGGAAGCCACAGCCGCCTCTCCTGCTGCCCTCAGGTTGTGCTGCTCTACGCCCCCAGCTACGTCCTGGTGTCCCTCCGCATAGACAGATGCCACGCCATCGCGCACCCCATGAGGTTTCTGCAGGGAAGTGAGCTGTGCTCATTCTTGCTTTCTTTCTATGCTTTCTTTCCACGTGCGTTTCTGTGTGTCTTCGTGGTCCCCGACGACGCTGGCTTCCCTCCTGGAGAGTTGGTGCGCGCGTACATAATGCATCTGCATTCCTTTCCATCCCCACTGTCCTCTCCTCTCTCCTCCCGCAGCCCTGGGCGCCCCCCGCATGCAGAAGGCCTGCTGAGGAGCGGTCCTGGCGGTCCTGGCGCGGGTGTGGGATTTCCTCATCACTGTCTCGTTCTTCCTTAACAGTGGTCCCCTCCCCTCCTCCCTTCCCTCTGCTCTCCTCCCCAGCCTTTTCCGGCTTCATGGGCCTCACTGTGCACAAAGGTGTCAAGAGGAAGGTTCAGGTGCCTGGGGCAACACGTAGGACCCAGGAATGCCCGAGCTGCCAGGGATGGTGCCACAGGACTGTGCTGTGACTGTCCCCTTGACACCCTGCTTCCGCCTGTCCCTAGAGCCACACTGAGAAGCACTCACACGAGAGGGGGACTTGCACTAGCACTGCAGCCTGCACAAAAGCCCTAGAAACTGGAGAGAAGTGTTTCATTATCACTCCAAAACCAACAGATACCCCTCAGCCAGAGGAGTGGACTCCCCAAGAGCAAGCGGGTGCATCAGAGAGCACAGCCCAATGCCACAGAGGGCCTGTGACTGGCCAGAGCAGGCGCCAGCAGCTGCAGGAGGCCCAGCAACACGCCCTGCTGCTCTTCCCTGGGGCATGGGGTCCACTGCCAGGTCCCGCACTGAGAAGGGTGCTGGGTCTGCAAGACAGTGAGACTGGGAGCCAGCAGCACTTTGGCCATCTGCATTGCTGTGCCCACAGGCAGAGCCCACCGCCATGCTCAGTTTGGCTGCTGTGGTGACTGATGGGGGGCCGGGTAGTGGGAAAGCCTGGCTCCACTAGTAAGGAGCAATCAAACACTGCTTGAAAAAGTAACCAAGACAAACTGGAAACAGAGAATGAATGAACTTAAAAGGCATTCTAAACCGGGTGTAGTACTGCACACTTGTAATCCCAGCACTCTGGGAGGCTGAGACAGCAGGATCCCAAGTTCAGTCCCACCCTGGGCAATTTAGCAACATAGCAGATCCAGTCTAAAATAAATGAAAAATAAGGACCGGGATGTAGCTCAGTGTGAAGACCCTGAGTTCAATTACCAGTACCTCAAAAAAACAGCATTCCAAGGATTTACATCTAAGGAAACAAAGTTAATAGAGCAAGCAGAACTTTACAATAAACTTAAGCAAAGTCAGTGAGATGTGGTACTTTTAGTCACCATCAACAGGGGTATAAGCTGACAGAGACAGCAAATAGCACAGTTGCTTTTTTTTTTTTTTTTTTGGTACCGGAGATCGAACTCGGGTCCTTGTGCTTGAGCAGTAGGCAGCGAAACCACTGAGCTAAATGCCCGGCCCATGCACAGTTGCTTTTTATTGCTTTTTACTAAAGTGGCAGTTTCCTGAGCTAGCTAGTCTAGAGAAACTGATAATTTTAGTGCTCTTTAGGAAAAAGAAACATAAGAATAATTAGGAAAATATCAATAGCAGTGCAGAGAAATATGCCATGTCAGATACTAAAACATAACATTAAATTGTGCTGATTAAAACATTATAGCACTGGATCCAGAGTAGCAACTATGAAGCATATGAAATTTCACATGGGTTGGAAAAGAGTTAGTCCATGTGGAAGAGCTCTCTGGGAGTTTTAGAAAATATTAAATCCCCACATGTCACAGCTAATCATAAAATAGGTTCCACTTGGATTGAAAGAGTTAATTATCTTAAACATGAAACTGCTAAAAGCATAAGAATAAAACCTTTGTGATCTTAGTAAGGGAAAAGTCTCTAGAAATCATAGCAAAAATAGAAACAATAAATGAAATAAAGACAGATTTTATGTCAAAATTATTGTAAACTATTTTACACAAATAGTAAACATGAGTATCAAAAGGCTAAAGAACAAATGGAAACTAGGAAACTATTTATGCCTGTCAGGCCAAGAGCTAAGCCTTCTCATTGAGAGCCATGCATTGAGAACACACCTGTCAGAGGCGGAACAGGGGCAGGAGCTTGGGAAGCAGAAGAGCAGGCAGCCGACAGCTTCGCTCGCGACTGTGGATTAAGGAGCGTAAGATGGGGTTTGGGCAGGGAGTTTACTGACCAGGCGCACGCTGACAAGACTCTCCTGAGTTTGGGGGATGCAAAGCGAGGCCCCGTGCCCAGCTGGCAAGAGCAGCACTTCACAGATGGCCCTAGATGCTGTTCCGTCATCGCACTCTACCCATGGGGAAACTGAGGCAGCGAACAGTGCAGAGGCACCGAGGCTGTCCGGCAGAGATGCGGGTGAGCTGTCAGACTGCCTGGGCTCCTTTGCCTGACTCTTCTCTCGAGCAGAAAGGCAAGCCAAGGTCCTGGTCAGGGTGGCCTGGAGCCTGGCCTTCCTGTTCTCCATCCCCACGTGGTCATATTCGGGAAGAGGGTGCTGTCCAACGGCGAGGTGCAGTGCTGGGCTCTGTGGCCTGACGACTCCTACTGGATGCCGTACATGACTGTGGTGGCCTTCCTGGTGTTCTTCATCCCACCGACCATCACCAGGTAGGCGGCCGTGTCCAGCTGGGAGGCCCTGGCAGCCCTGGAGCTCCCTCCAGGGGTTCACCTGAAGCTGGTCCCAGGAAGGTCAGGAGAGGGAAGCGACGCTAACCGTGTGTGCACTCGGGCAGGCAAACAGAGGCCCGCCTGCACCCACAGGCCTGTGAAGAAGCCCCGTGGTCTTCGTTTACCAGGGACAAAAGCAGACTCAGGGGGACTGAGTAACTTGCCCAGATCTCGAGGGACTGAAAGGCAGGGTTAGACACACACACGCACATGCACACACACACGCACATGCACACACACACACGCACACGCACACACACACATGCACACACACCCTCAGTCCTCTTGTGTCACTCAGCCTTCCAAGTACAAGGCAGTTCAGCTGGGACGTAGGGACAGACAGGCAGCCACTGGACAGAGGCTCCTTCCCCTACTAACCCATAAAGGACAGAGCACTCGGCAAAGGGGACCTCAGGCGGCTGCCTGGAGCCACCGAGAGGGAAGGCAGCAGGGCCAGCGCTGGGCCCCACGTGTGTAGGGCTCGGGCTCGGCAGACACCACACACCGGTCCTGACCTCTGTCACCCATGACACGGCCTGTCAGGAGAGGGGTCCAGTCGTGTGTGGCCCGCATGCACCCGGCCTTCGGTCCCCACCCCGCCATGGCTTGGCACAGGCCGTGCGGGCCCAGGTCGGCCTCCGGCGGGTACCAGTCCTCTTGAGGGAAAGGGTCAGGTCCCTGGCTGTGTCCTCAGAAGGTGCTGGCGAAACTTCTGCTGCAGAGGCGACACTCCTTCTAAGACTGCAGTGCACACTCACAAAGCAAGTCATAGGAAAGGTGCAGCCCAGGGTGTTAGGAAATGTATCCCATTGTTTGGCCTGTTTTTGTCAGTCAAGGAAACCATCCTTAGGACACAGGAAGATTTTTTATTGTTAAGTAGGGCCTAGAACACTTAGCCACTCATTAGTGCCGAATGCAGAGCTACGCCAGGCTCATGCCATCAATCCACAGGGAACAGGTCCAGCAACTCAGGCCCCTTCCCCCTGGCCCTCACAGAGTGCGCTTCTCTGGCGGGGCAGGCTGGCGCATCAGTGAAGCCAGGTACCTTCCTCTGGCTTCCTTCGATTTCTCATCATTTCCTCGACACGTTTCAGGAAGCGTTCTCGACGCTCTGAGTGTGTGATATGCTCAGTGCCCGAATTAACCCTCTTGGCGGGTGTCTTGCCCTTCACTGGGTTGTTTGCCACAGTGCCAGCAGCACGCTCTGTAACACTGTAGACTTCCGGCGCTGCCGTGGTAGCATTTGTGTGGCCTTCCTCTTTAACAGCGCCCAAGCCCCACTGCCTACAGCACCACCCTTTTGTAGATTCCCATGTATGTGGCCAAAGGAACAGCCCATGTTTCCTGAACGGCCTAGAGAACATATTCCAGTCCCCTCCTCTTTCTTGTGTTCATCGTTTTGGCAGATTTCTGGACTTTGGCGCTTACCGCTGAACGGGCCTGAGCCAGTTTTCCACGCAACGGCCTAGGCCAGACATCAGCCTTCCAGGTCCCGTGAGGCTCAGAGGGGAGGCGGTCGGATGCGGCCTCGCAAGGGCGGGTAAAGTGGTCCTCGGGCGGGCGAGCGACCTCGGGAGGTCGGCGGCTGCCACCTGAAGCAGGCCTGGGAGCCGCGGCAGGACCAGGAGGGGCGCAGGCTCCCCCCACGGCCCAGGCCGCGGCTGTGCAGCCCGCTCGGGCATCTTCCTGTCCCAGAGGCCGGGTTGCAGTTCCAGGCCGGGCCACCCTGCCTTCTTCCGGCCAGCTTGCCCCTGGCCTTTCCCTTTGATGCTATGGTGCTGAGCTGAATCCACAGCCCTTTACTTCTTAGCTCTAATTTTGAGACAGAATCTTGGCAATTCACTAATTTGCCCAGGCTGGCCTTGAACTTGCAACCCTCCTGCCTCAGCCTCTAAGAGTGCTGGGATTACAGACGCGAGACACTATGCCCATCTTCACACCGCTTTAATACGTGTTTCTTCAGTTATTACACTTCATGGGTATTTTTCAGGTGTTCCCTGACATGATGGGAATCTGTTTCCTCCTTTTGTCACCCTCAGTCTCTTAAAATACTGGAAGTGGGGACGCACCCTTCACCACACTGTCCAGGGCCTGGACTGCTGGCAAGAGTTGAGTCAGGGCTCAGAGAAGCGGAATGGCCAGCTCCTTGGCGGGTCGCAGTAGGCAGGGACAGGTGATCCTGACAGTGGGCCTGCAGCCCCGCTCACAGAGAGTGCTCCCCAGTCCTCATGAGTCAGCAGTGCACATGCTCGCTTTACTTCACTGCCTCCTTCCAGCAAGTCACGGGTGCCACAGTGCTTAGAGGAGGTGAGGTTAGCCAATCAGAGGTGAGCCACAGCAATGCGAGAAGGGCCTTGGAGGAGGAGAGAAGCCAGACACAGGGAGGAGAGAGCACTTGGGCCAGGTGTGGTGGCACCTTCTGGGAGGCTGGGGCAGGAGGACCACAAGTTCAAGCCCAGCCCAGGTAACTTAGTGACTAGGAAGACCCTAGCTCAAAATAAAAATAAGAAGCCTTTGGAAGGAACGGTGTCATGGCTAACATCCAGATGTCTCCCCAAAGCCCCGTGTGCTCACAGGTGGGGCTTTTGGAGGTGGCTGGATCTGGGGTGCATGAATTAAGGGCACATGATGACTGGATTAGCCCACTGGTTGGTCCAGTATAGTTCTGAGTCTAGATAATGAGAAGGCCACCTTGGGCGTGGGGGCACCAATCAATGGCTTACAGTCTGGATGGGATAAAAGTCCAGAAGGCTCGTCGCTTCCTGCTTCCTGCTGACCCTGCCATGGACTGTTTCTCCTCTGTGATGCCCCTCTGCCATGCTGACCTGCCTTGGAGCCAGCCAGTTACAGACTGAAGCCTCTATACACAGCTATAATAAACATTTCCCCCTTTAAGCTGTGGATGTTGGTTTTTTTGTCCTAGCAACAAGCAAGTAACTAAAACAAGCAGCTCATACCAAGGCATGGATTTTGGTGGCAGTGTGTGTCCTGACTTTACTCCTGATTGATTTTCCATCAGCTCAGGAAAACTGGGCTCCCGCTTAATTGGCAGTGTCCAGGTTGGCCAGATCTGTCGGGAATTGCTTTCACATCTAGACTGCTTTTCACTCCAGGGCTCCTCCCAGACTCCTGCAGCTTGGCTTCTGCATTGGCTTAGTGTCCTTGGAGGGCAAAACGTCATTTGTTTGCTGATTAAGGGAAATGATTTCAAAACCTAGTTCCCTGGACTCTAATTAACACCAAACTCTGGCCTGGTCCAGGCCTCTCCTAGCCCTGGGGACCCTGAGAACTCAGACCTGACCTCCCTCGACCTTGAGCTTCCCTGAAGCACATCCTGCCTGTCAGGAAGCCAGGGCAGAGCTGGCCTCTCTCTAGGGCCCACCTCAGGACAGGCCCTGCCCAGGGCGTCTGGCCAGGCGTAGTCACTGTAGCTGTATACCTCTTGGCCCTGACGCTCAGCTCTTCCTTCTCTTTCTCTCTCCCCCTCTCTTTTTCCTTCCTTCTTTCCTTTTTCCATATTAGAATAGACTCCTTTCTGTGTCTCTTTTAGGTAAGGATAAATAAACTCTTAATTTCAAGCTTAATAGGCAAAAAATGTTTTTAGCAGCCCACAGGTCAGATCGAAGACTGTCCCTGGCTGTGCTAGCCATGCTTTATAGTCTTCATGTATGCTGTGTGTGTCCACTAACATGATGGGCAAACACATGCTCATAATACATCGTTTTTGTTTTAATTTGTGTTTTACTACAAGCCATTTGAATATATTTTATGTGAACATTATAGTTTTTGTGTTTTTCAAATTAAGTTTTTTATGTACTTTTATCTATTTAAATGTTTTCATTTTCTCCACTATCTTTAAAGAAATTTTCTTTCTTCCTTTCCTTCTTCCTTTCTTTTTCAGTACTGGGGATTGAACCCAAGGCCTTCATGCAGATCTGCATCCCCAGCCCTTTTTCCCTTTTATACTTTTTTATTTTGAGACAGGTCTCCCTAAGTCATTAAGTTGCCTGGGCTGGCCTGGAACTTTTGATCCTCCTGCCTCAGCCTCCCAGAGTGCTATGATCATAGGCATGCACCACCATGCCAGCTTAGAGATACTGTGTCCAGTAACCTTTCTCTGATTTACCACTGGGGCTATGTCCCTGCTTGTCACGTGTCTGTTCACCCTGAGTGTGGTCTTCTGTTGTTTTCAGTTTGTGATGATTCACATCATGAAGAAAGGAGAGAAAGTACAAGTCATGGCATTAGTGGCCTTTCTGGCACAAATGCCACATGGTTTACCACCATTTTCTACACCCTTGGTCCCTCTTGGGACAAGACTGAGTATTTTCTCAGGCTCTTCTGGCTGTCCTGGCCATCACGGGCCCTGCTCCTCTCACCCGGTCCTCTGCGTGCACTCCCCCGAGCCTGACGCTGCTCCCAGCATGCCCCACCTTGCTTCTACCACATGAGCCCACGCTTCACTTCTGATCTCTACCATGGACCGCATGGCAGAGCTGTCCCCGCCAGCCCTGGGGCAAGGGCACCTTGTGTCCACTCCTTCATAGCAACCTCCCTGTGTCCATGTGGTCACCAGGACTCTGCTGTGGTGTGACTACTGGCTGCACAGCTGCAGCTCCTGGGTGCAGGGACTGTGCCCTCTGTCTAGACTCCCAGTCTGGCACTGGAGGGCACTCAGGAGGTGTTGGACTGAAGGACAGTGTGCATATGAGAAAAGAGAGGAGGGAGGGAGGTCAGGAGGGAGGGAGGCAGAGCGGGAAGAGGAGTGTGCTGTGTGCAAATTCAGATGTCACTGTTCCATCACTGACTCAAATGGGCTCCAGGGACTGAGTCTCAGAGACAGACAGCGAAGGCAATCATTGCTTTTCTGGCTCACAACAGCTCCCAGGCTGAGAGCTCCACAGGACAAAGCTGTCTGATTGTTGCAGAGAAGGGTACTGGCCCTGGGGTCATTGCCTCCCTTGAGCTGCACTTGTTTCCTGGCTGCCTCATGGCTTCTCATCCTCCTACCATGAGATGAAGGTCAAGGTAGGAGAGACTCGCAGCCAGCAGGTGCAAAGATGAGGAGAATAAATGGGGACATGGGCACCTGTTGTGGAGTGCTGGGAGGCCATTGTGAGGAAAAGCCGTTTATTTGGGGGCAATGGGGTCAGACGGTGGGGCCCCTGCTGGGCTGGTCCCCTGTGGAGGACAAAGACACAGTGGGTAACAGACTCCGGATGTGGCCAGTACTATCCGGGGCAGTGGTCCAGGGGCCCAGGACAGGGGGAATGACAAGGGTCTGACCCTCCCTGCCCATCAGGAAAGGAGGTGACACCCTACCTGCTGTGCCTGAGAGGAGGCGAGAGGAAGGTCTGTCCTGGTGGATGCTGGGGGCTGAATTTCCAGCATGCATTCCACTGGTGTCCCCTCCCGCCATGTGTGAACTGCTCAGGAACAGCCACAGGGTCCAGTCCTGGCCAGTGAGATGCAAGGAGGCATCTTCTGAGCTGCTGCAAAGGCTTCCCCAGTCTTAAGAAAGAAGTCCTGGGAAGGCGACTTCTCCTCTTCCACTACCCTACTGGACTGACACCTGGGCCCAGGGCCCTTTCAGTTTCCCTTGGTTCCTTAGCAGCACGTTGTGGTGCATTTCTCCCAAAGACTGGTTCTGCCTCTGACCTCCCTGAGGCACCTGTGAGCCAGGAGCACTTTGTGTCTCTTCCATGCATTCATTAGCACCGCCTCCGCCAGAGAGCGGGCTACACAAGTGCATTCAGTGGAGTCCACATGGTTGTGACCCCCAGAGTCACCCTGAGTACAGAAAAGGCAACTGATCAGGGGGAAGGTGCGGCACCACGTGGTGAGGGCTGAGGAGGGGCAGGGAGTCCTGTGGGACCCCAGCAGGGGACCCTGAGTCTAGGGCTCCAGCAGGGTGTCCAAGAGGAAGCAAGTGGAGCCGTATGTGACACGAGGCCACACATGTCCTGTGGGGGAGCCCTGTGCTGGCCAAGAGGCTGTGGAGCAAGCCTGGGCCAGCTCTACTATCTCCACTGTGTGTGTGTTTGTCAGCACTCCGTGGCTGTGAACAAACACCTGAGGAAAGGCTAAAAGGAAGAACTCTGTGTATTTGAGCTCAGTTCCAGAGGTTTTCGTCCATGGTTGTCTGGCTCCAAAGGAGGAAACCACAGCAAGGGTCACAGAAGCAGAGGAAAGCTGCTCACCTCGTGGCAGCCAGAAGCACACAGAACAGCTGAGAGCCAAGAAGAGGACAGGGCGGGGACAGCACATGCCCATCAGAGGCTCCGTGGCCCTCCCCCATCCCCGAGCCTCCACGCACCGGTCCGGAGCCCTCTCAGAGCCCTCTGAACCGAGCTGCGGCTGGTATCAAGCCCTGGGTCCCTGAGCCTAGGGGGCACCTCATGTTTAAACCAGGAGAGTGCGCACTCCGACAGCCAAGGCACTGCAGCTTGGACCCTGCAGGACTCCTCTCTGGACAGTGGGGTGACACCAGCACCCGCAGTGGCTTGTCACTCACGAGGAGATGCAGTGGGACCACGGTGCAGGGAGCCGGCCTGATCCCGAGCACACCGTCAGGGCGGGTGACTCAGTGTCCCCGGCACACCAGCCCTCCGCGTGAAGCTTGTCTCTGACACCTGCCAGCCAGGGAACCACAGCCTGGCTCTCCACAAAATGGGGACAGCAATCTCTTCTTCTCCGTGCATACAGAAAACCCTCACAGGAGAGCTTGTATGACACAGAAAGCACGGCTACTGGCACTAAGCCTTTACCACGAGGTGTGCAGCACCGCGCTAGCAGGTGAGGTTATAAGGCAGGGCGGAAAGGCCTTCAGAGGCTGGCGCACAGCAGGCTGCGCAGTGACCTCCCCCGATTCCCCTCCACACTGGGTTGCATCTCAGCATTCCCGATCCAGATGGCACAGCATCCTCTGGGTTTATTCTCTCCTAGCCTCAGCCGCTCCGCTGCATGAAGGACAAGAGAGTCGACACATTCCATGCTTGCACTGTCTTCCCTGGGTCTCCACCCCGCAGCCAGAGCCACCATTTGGGGAGGACAGTCGTGCACACTCGGAGGAGTGAAAGGACCTCTCCTGCCTGCCCGCCCATCCTACGCATCGAGGTGCTGTAAGTGCCGGCCGGCCTTGGGCACTATTCCAGGACAGTCCGATCACATAAAAGCACATGCGTGTGTGCTTTTCTTCTTTATCACAGATTAAAATAAATCATAGGTACTGAACAGTGTCTGAACTTTGATCTCAGCTGAAACCTTGACTCCCTGGCTTCCCAGAGCCCCAGGGCAAGTTGGGCCCCAACCCTCTCCTGTACCACTGGCATCTCATCTTCACAGCCCTTTACTTCTTTGCAGTCATTTACTGTGTCTTCATTCTATCACTGTCGCCCCAAATAAGCTGTGGGCTCCAGGAAGGCCAGGACCTCGTCTGCTTGCCTACTGCAGGGTCCACGGTGGTTCAGCCAGAGCCTGGAGAGTAGGTGGCATCAACATACACAATGGGAAGTGAACATGACTGAGGAGAGAGGCACGTCTGAGCAGGACGCATCCCCAAGGCTTCTTAGGGTGTCTGCCAGTCCACCGCTCTGCAGAGCACAGGGCTGGAGGGCTCTCCAGCCCCAGGGTGGCCAGGACAGGCAGGCCAAAGCTGCAGCCTCAGCCCTTCTGGCTCAGACTGAAATGGGCAACTCTCCCTCAAGCCCCAAACCTGTGCTGACCCTGAGGCCTGTGCTGACTCAGGGCCTGAGCAGAGCGCCCTCCATTGGTTCCTGGGTGCTTCCCACACTTGGTCCAGAACCAAGACTCAGGAGCCAGCCTCAGCATCTTCCTGGGACAGTCCTGCGAGCCTGGCTCTGTGGACAGGCCCCTGTGCTGCCCACCGCCTGTGCTGCTGCTGTGAGTGACGGGAAGGAACACACATCTGTTTGGATGGCCACCGAGAACTGGGGACTGGAGCAGCCAGTTACAGGGAAGGGGTACTTTCTTCAAAGGGGAGATCCTTCAGTTTCCAGAAAACCTAAACCTGAGGAGAGAGTGAAGAGAGATCAAAGACGTGGAATATGTGATTCCCAAGGCAGTGAAGATGCTTTTCCTCACCTCCGTTCTGGGATGGGGCTGCTATATTTCTAGCAGGAGGTTACTCGACCTTTTCTACCTGACTGCCATGCACACGGCACTGTTTCCTCACCACAGAGGACCCGAGGATGGGAGCAGAGCAGCCCAGAAAGGCTTCACACAGAATGATCCGTGGAGGATGAACCAGAGAAGAATGGTGTGCATTCCAGGGGAGGCCAAAGCAGGCTCAGAGGGGTGGAGACCGCTGTCCATGGTGTGGGGAGCCTGGCGTCAGGCCCGGCTCGGCGGCCTGCTCTGTGGGCTGCTCAGCGAGGGGAAAGCTGTGTGCCGACACAGTGGCTCGCAGGGTGGAGGAGGAGGGTACAGGTGAGGATGGCACAGGAAGACTGGGGAGGCCAGGGCGCTGTGCAGGGCAGTGTGGACGGCGGCCTGCGGGGCTGGGACCGCAGGGTGGGTGGGAGGCCAAGCCAGAGTGCGGCAGCCCCAGCTCTGGGGGCGGCCTGGGCACTGGGGACGGGGACGTGGACGTGGGAGCAGATTCTGGCCATCGTCGGGCAAGAGGCTGGAAGGTCGCAAGCGTGCACGTGGTGACAGCACATCTGCTGACAGCAGATGACGCAGAGCTGGCGCGGCCCTGTGCCAGGGCGACCATGACGACATGGAGCGCTCTGCGTTCTTGGGCTTGGTGGGGACAGTTTCAGTCCAGGAAGACGGAAAGTGCTGGAGACCATGGTGGGGAAGGTCACCCAGCACTGTGGGGCCCCGAATGCTGCAGGACTGCACAACTGAAAGGATGGAGATTAGATGTGATTTGCCCTTTCCACAAAGAAGCCATCAAATGAAGGAGGAGAGGCTGTCTGTGCCGGTGCTGAGGGGAGAGGCGGACGGGGGCCTGGGCTGGGGCGCCACTGTGCAGTGACAGCCTGCAGCGCTCGCTGTCAGGGAGAATGAGACAGCAGGAGACGAGCACCATGCACAGGTCCCGTGGGGCAGGGCCACTGAGTCCCCAGAAGGGGCTCCCGAAGGCCGAGGACGCAGGCCCAAGCCTTTGCCCTTAGCACTGCCGGGTCCCCGCCCCACGTCACCTGAACAGTCCTAGGCAGAAACAGTTTCCAAGTCGTAAGGCTGCCCTTAGCTCTTCCATCGTGTGCATGGTTGGCAGTCAGTAAATATCTGAGTTAGTGTCAGTGAAACAGGGGCCACACTTGTCAGACACCGGTAGCGTTTCATGGGGATTGAAACCTGGGCCTTATGTTTCATTTACCCGGAAGAGGATCTAACAGATATTGGACTGAGGGTGAAGAATAGACTCACTAATAACTTTTCTCTCATGTTTTTCTCTAATGAAGACATAGAATTACAGAAAAGCCCCAGGAAGGTAAATGAGAAGGAACGGAGTATTTCAAAGAAGGCCCAGGTTCCCCAGAGCACTCAGAGGAGACTGCTGAGCGGGAATGGGCAAACACAGGAGGGAGGAGAGGCGCAGCAAGTCATCAATTAAACTACAGCCTAACGATCGTTAAAAGCAATCAGGGCTTTGCCAGTTGCTGAAAACTGGAGCTCTGGTCTTTCTTAAACTAGCAATTCTCAAGAGGAAGAATTATGCAGTTTTGAAATGAAGTAGTTCTTGTCCCAAAGTTTCTTAGTTTAGTTAATTAATAGATTTACAATGTCAAATAACATTCAAAAGGGTCTAAGTTTTATATTTATCGAGGGGATGTGGAGTCCACAATGTGCCGAAGTGTGCAAACGATCGACACCCTGTTGAGCATAGATCACATCATCCAAGTTGGGGCGAAAACCAGGCAAAAAGGAGGAGGAGAGGAGTGGCATTTGGAAGTCTCCACTGATTTCCAAGCACGGTACTGGGCACTCTAAATTTCAGCACACTGCACACTCGAGAAACTCCAGGCGTTGGCATTGCGTGCTCTGCCTTACAGTCTCAGCTAAGGCATGGTGCAGCCACTAGCCAGTGCTGTGTCACAGATGGTCACAAACCGAGTGCCTGTGTCATCTGCAGTGTCTGTGGGCTGGGCTCTGGACAGGGCCTAACGGTCCCTGCTTAGGCACAGTAGCCGCCGAGGACTGGTTGGGGCTGGGTTGCCAGCTGGATCCGGGCCCCCTGACCCTGAGTGGAATTCACCTCCTCACGGCTGCAGCACTCACGGTGGCTGCTTCTTCCAGTTCCCTGGCAAGGCAGGCACCGCACCCTGTGTGACCCCACACGCCTCGCTGGGTTCATCGGAAGCCCCAGGCCTGTCCACACTCAGGAGAGCCACACAGAGGCATGGATTCAGGAGGCTGCGACACAGGGGCCCCTCACCTGCCCGGTGTCGGGTCCTCCGACAAGTGCAGGGCAGAGGCGGCCGACTCTGCGGGCTGCATGGATCCCGGTCAGGCTGTAGCTCTCCCGATTCTCACCCTGCCCCGATACCAGACTCGCTTCAGAAACAAGTGGCTCCTCTGACCGCTCGCTGTGGTCCTTCCAGTCTTGCTGCCTTCCTGCCTCCCCTCAGGAGGATGGAGCAGCCTGTCCCCTGTGCCCTCCACGTAGGGACCCGTCAGCGCTGTCACACCTTGGCTCTCTCTGCAGCCTCATCCACAGCATTGTGATCCAAACCACCTGGGTGAAGAGCAAAGCCCCCAAGACAGTGATCTCCAGCTGCTCAGGTGAGTCTGGTCTGGCCCCTGTCGGTTTGCTCCTGGCAGGTTTTTCCTGGCAAGTATGAGCTGGGCCTTCCTGGATTACGAGCCTGCCCCATTATACACGAGGACGGTGGCACCAGTCCCCCAGCCCCAGAGCTCTGCCCCAGGCTCTGTGCTCAGTGCTTGGCCCCCCCCCGAGAAACAGGGGAAGCCAGGGGGCTCTGGCGGCCCGAGCTGTGTCAGCACAGAGCGCCCTGGAGCAGCCTTTGAGCCGGAGGGCCTCTCCCCAGGAGATGAGCCTCCCCGGAGGATGCCATCCAGCCTGCAGCCCCGAGGAGAGCTTTTCCACGGACTTGCCCTTAGAGATGGGTGACAGGCCCTGCCACCTGCCCACAGAGCCATCAGACTCGGGACGCGTGCTGTCCGCTGTCCCTGCACACCAGCCCCGCAGTGGCCCCGTACACTCGCCCCACTCCACTTGCCTGAAGGTGGGTGTGGCACCTCCCACACAGCTGTGCGCCCAGTCCGGAGGCTGCCGTGCCTCCTGGCGAGGTCCCAGGCCCTGGCTGCTGTCACAGAAGAAACGCAGCGCACCCCAGCCAGAAAGGCGGAGGGCTTGGTGGCCATCACGGTGGGGCTGGTGGTTCTGTAGGACGAGACCGGCTCTGTGGGCCTCTTCCCCCCGAGCTCACACAAGACACACACACGCAACACACACACGTGCACGAGCCTTCACACACCCACAGGGACGCACTCACACCCGCAGGCGCTCGCACAAGGCCAGCGTGCTGCGACCCGAACGTCCAGCGTGAAGAGCTGCTCTGGGCGCCAGGTGGGCCCTCCGAGCCGCACCGCCCTGCAGCCACACCCCTCAGGCTCCAGGAGGCGGACGTGAGGGGTCCAGGCTCCCCAGCCCGTTTGTTGTCAGCCTTGCAGCTGCAGCTCTGTTGGGCCACGGTGGAGCTTGTTTTAGCTCCAGGAAGCTGATCTTCCCACGTGGTGCGAGACAGCCAGGAGCCCCCAGGAGGAACAGCGGGCGAGGAGACCCGGGCCCTTCCGCACACTCTGTGGGTCTGCTCGGCTGTGCTCTTCTCGGGAGTGGCGCAGGGCGCGGGGGACGAAGCATCCTGACTGACAGCACAGCAGAGACGGTGGGGCCACCCCAGAAGCCCCCTCACCTGTCTCTGCTTAATGCCCACGTAGCCCACCGGTGGTGGCTGGACGTCCTGAAGGTAAGAGCAGCCTCACCGAGCTGGACGGACGGAAAGCCGCGACTCTGTCCCTAACCAGACTGCCTTCCTTCCAGGAGGAAGAGCCCTGCGGAGGGGTGGCCGGTGAGTAAAAGAAGAGCTCACAGACATTTTTTCAAACCTACTTTTTATTCTTTTTCAGTCCTGGGGATTGAATCTAAAGCCTTTGACTAAGCTGCATCCGCAGCCCTACTTTGAAACAGTCTCCTTCAGCCACTAAATTGCCAGGGCTCAAACTTGCAATTCTCCTGCCTCAGCCCCCTAGAGTGCTGGGATTACAAGAATGCACCACCATGCCCAGCCCTACTTTTTATTAAAATCCAAAGTCAGGGTCATGGTTGTGCACCCTTGTGACAGTTTCTCTAAGCCCTGGCTTCCAAGGGGCCTCATCTCATCTCCTGATGCTTCACTTGGATCTGTGTCAAACTGACAGCAGGGCCATGCCCCAGGCACAGGCCCACATCTTGTTGAAGTAGCTGTGTTCCTCCTGTACTTTCAGACTGTGATCAGATTGAACCCTTGTCCAGGGATTGCCACCAATCGCTGGGGCCCCTGGGCCTCCCTGCCTGTGGCTGAGACCTGACCTCTCAACCCCACTCAGCTCTCCAGGCCAGAGGCGCCGGGCAGCACGCTTCATTCCCACGACCACCACTCACTTGCGAGAGCACACACGGGCAGTTGCCGCCGGGGGTTCAGGGTGAGCGGTTGCCATATCTGCAGCCCCCCTTAACACCTCTCTACAGCGCATCCGTTTTCCCACTTTCCTGCCCCCAGCACTGACAGGGCACTGGGCACTGAGAGATCCTCTTCGGCTGATCTGGACTATGCCGACCATCTCCCTGAGGTGGAAATGCTACCAGCAGGTCTCACTCTTTGGTGTGGTTCTGTGAGTCCATTAGACCTAAGTCTAGCGGCTCTTTCAGGAGCGCCAAGCCCTCCTTCTGGAATGAGGCCAGCTGCTATTCCCAAAGGATCACACCCTGCCGAGTCTCCTTCTCACATGGAACCCACTCGGCTTCCTATCCATCCCAGCAGCCAAGTGGCTCCAGAGTTGGCCGGCAGAGCCCCTATGCTTTATAGCCACACAGGCACACCAGGGTTATCGATCGTCACAATGGGATGTTAGCAATGATTAGTGTGAACAGAAGCCCGCTTTGTAAACACTGCCTGCAAAATTCAGGCCATCTACTGTAAGAACCATTCCTTGTGGTGAAAATTTATTTCCTCCCACTCCAAGACTGCCTAAAAGAAAAAGGACTGGTTCGTAAATGATCTAGGCACCTCCCACAGCGAGCATATGGAGCGTTAGACGCACTGGGCTTCTAGTCTGGCACAGTTTCTCACAAATGAGCATGTTCCTGATGCCTGGGATTCTTCTCATTAGCTGGAACCTTATGCATGGGGCAGGACCATGGACAAGCAGCCATGTGGCAGCCAAGGCATCACCAGTGTGCACAGGATTGGGTCCAAAATTACAGATCGCAGGTGGGATGTGGCCCGTGCTGTGTCCAAATCGCACATTTCCAGTTAGATGAGGCACAGTGGAATGGAGAGAGCTGGGGTTAGGAACAGGGTTAGAGTCCTGCCACTTTCTACCTTAAGGAATTTAAGAGAAGTCCATTAACTGCTCTCAGTATCAGCTTCCTCGTCAGTAACTGGATAAAACAGTAATTGGATAAAATGTTCTACCACATTGAACAAAATACACACAAGAAAAATATAAAGCCAGGCTTGGTGGTGCACGCCTATAATCCCAGCACTCTGGGAGGCTGAAGCAGGGTGATTGCAAGCTCAAACCCAGCCTGGGTAACTTATGGACGGAGCAAGACTCTGTCTCAAAGTAAAAGCAGAGAAAGGGCTGGGGATGTAGCTGGGTGCCGAGGAACTTAGTTTTATTGCTAGCATTAAAATAAGGAAAATATTGGGCCGGGGATTTAGCTGAGTGGTTCCAGCTCCTGCTGTGCAAGTGCAAGGTCCCGAGTTCGAACACTGGTACCAAAAAAAAAACCGAACAAAAAAAGGAAAATATAAAAATACAAATAACTGGTGATTATAATGTGTACATGGATTGTAAGATTCAGTATCCTAAAGACACTCCTCAGCTGACATAATTCTCAGGTGGCACAATTCTAACAGAGGGAATTGTAACATGTTGAGCTCACTAAGCTACTTAATTTAAAATACAACAGTGAGGCCAGGGATTTAGCTCGGTGTCACTGTGTCTTCCTCACAGGCACAAGGTCCTGAGTTTGATCCCTGGTACCAGAATAATAATAAATAAATAAATAAATAAATAAATAAATAAATAAATAAAATTCAACAGTAAGGATGGTTGGCTCCTTTGTCAAAGATGAGGTGGCTGAGTATGTCCGCAGTTGTTTCTACACCTTCTAATCTATTCCACTGATCCTCAGGTCTGTTTCTTTGCCAGTACCATGCTGTTTTTTTTTAAAAAAATAACTTTATTATCAAACACACACACATACAAAAAATTAAAACCATTCAAAGAAGAACTATGCAAGCTGGGAAAACTACAATAATATTCAAATACAGTAGAACTCAACCAAAACAAAACTGAAAAGCACTTATTTTTCCATATAACTTAACAAAGCATCTCAAGCACCAACAAGATACCAGAGGATGAGATTTGTTTCAGAAACGTCCCCAAAATCAACACTGAACAAATAATGATTTGGATAAAAACTCCAGTTAGCTAGCAGACTCCACATAAGCCAAGCTTCTCCCTAATTTAAATTTCGATACAGTCATATGACACACGATGGAAACACAATCCGAGAAATGTGTTATTAGGCCATTTCATCTGTGTGCATCCTTTCAGTTTCCCACACCAGAGAAACTATTCAGTATTTACACGTGTGTCCTATTTATTTCACTTAAGAGTATGGCCTCAATATGCATCCATTTAGCTATAAATGTCTCTAGTTTCTCGTTCTTTATGGCTGAGTAGTATTCCATTTTATAAAAAAACCACATCTTCTTTATCCAGTTTCCAGTTGATGGGCACTTGGGCTGTTTCCAAGCTTTTGCTATTACAAACTGTGCCACTATAAACATGAGTGCACATATATCGCTGTGATATGATTCTTTTAATTCTTTGGGGAAGATACCCAGCAGGAGGATAACTAGGCCAAATGGGACCTCTAAGCCTAGTTCTTTGAGGTATCTTCATACTGATTTCCACAGTGGTTGCACCATTCTGCACACCCATGCTGTTTTTATCACAGTAGCTTTGTAGTATAGTTTCAAGTTGGGGATTGTGATACCCCCTGCCATGTCTCTGTTGCCCAGAATTGCTTTTGCTATTCTAGGTCTCTTCTGGTTCCAAATGAATTTTCAGATTATTTTCTCTGGTTCTGTGAAATATACTGTTGGGATTTCAATCGGGATTGCATTGAATCTATATAGTAGTTTTGGAAGTATGGCCATTTTCACTATATTGGTTCTTCCTACCCAGGAACAGGGGATGTCTTTCCATTTTCTTATATATTCTTTGATCTCTTTTTTCAGAGTGCTGTAGTTTTCAGTGTAGAGGTCGTTTGCTTCCTTTGTTAGGTTGATTCCTAGATATTTCATTTTTTTAGATGCTATTATAAAAGGAATTATTTCCCAAATTTCTCTCTCAATGAGTCTGCTATTTGCTTAAGAAGGCTATTGTTTTTTGAGTGTTGACCTTGTATCCAGCTATTCTGCTGAATCTGTCAGTTAGGTCTAGAAGACTTTTGATTGAGTTTTTTGGGTCTTCTATGTAAAGTATCATATCATCAGCAAATAATGACAGTTTAACTTCTTCCTTTCCTATCTTTATTCTTTTTATTTCTTTCTCTTTTCCAATTGCTGTGGCTAAGGTTTCCAGAACTATATTGAACAGGAATGGTGATAGTGGGCATCTTTGTCTTGTTCCTGATTTTAGCGTGAAAGTTTTCAGTGTTTGACCATTTAGTATGATGTTGGCTGTAGGTTTTTCATAAATAGCCTTAATCAAGTTGAGATAAAGACCTTCTATTCCAATTTTCTGTAGCATTTTTATCATGAATGGGTATTGGATTTTGTCAAATGCCTTTTCAGCATCTATTGAGATGATCGTATGGTTTTTGTCCTTGACTCTGTTAATATAGTGTATTACATTTATTGATTTCTGTATGTTGAACCATCCTTGCATCCCTGGGATAAATCCGACTTGGTCAGGGTGTATGATCTTCTTGATGACCCTTTGTGTCCTGTTTGCCAGTATCTTGTTGAGGATTTTTCCATCTATGTAGTTCTTTTTTTTTTTTTTTTTTTTTGGTTGAGTCTTTCTCTGCTTTTAGAACCAAAGTAACACTTGCTTCCAGGAATAAATTTGGAAGTATTGCTTCTCTTTCAATTTCATTGAAGAGTTTCAACAGCAGTGGCAGTAGTTCTTCTCCAAATGTCTTGTAGAATTCAGCAGTGAAGCCATCAGGACCTGGGCCTCTCTTTATAGGTAAATTTTTAAATATATTTTCAATTTCACTGATTGTAATTGGGGTGGAAAGATAGCCTCTTCAATAAATGGTATTGGAAAAACTGGATTTCAACCTGCCAAAGTTTAAAACTAGACCTATATCTTGCACCATACACTAAACTAAAATCCAAGTGAATTAAAGATCTAAACATTAAAACAGAAACACTAAACTTGCTAAAAGATAAATTAGGTAGAACTCTCGAAGACATTGGCATAGGAAAAGACTTTATGAACAAAACCTCAGTAGCACAGGAGCTAGCACAAAGAATCAACAACTGGATCTCATCTTATTGCTAAGAGACAACCTACAATGTGGGAAAAAATTTTATTGGCTGTTCCTCAGACAAAAGACTACTATCTAGAATATATAAAGAATTTAAAAACATCAGACCCCCCAAATATAAAGACCCAATTCAAAAATGGGCATCTGAAATGAACAGACATTTCTCAGACAAAGAAGTAAAGCAGCAAATAAGCATATGAAAAAATGTTCAACATCACTGGTCATTTGAGAGGCGCAGATGAAAGCAACACTGAGATTTCACCTCACCCCAGAAAGAATGGCTGCAATCAAGAAATCAACCAGTAACAACTGCTGGCGGGGTGTGGGGAGAAAGGAACCCTCCTCCACTGCTGGTGGGAGTGCAGACTGGTGCAGCCACTGTGGAAATCAGGATGGAGATACCTCAAAGAACTAGGGCTAGAGGTCCCATTTGACCCAGCTATCCCTCTGCTGGGTATCCTCCCAAAAGAGTTGAAAGAATCATACCACAGCGATATATGTGTACCCATGTTTATAGCGGCACAGTTTTTAATAGCTAAAGCTTGGAAGCAGCCCAAGTGCCCATCAACTGGAAACTGGATAAAGAAAATTTTTTTTTATAAAATGGAGTAATACTTAGTCATAAAGAATGAGAAACTAGAGACATTTATACAGCTAAATGGATGCATATTGAGGCCATACTCTTCTGTGAAATAAATCAGACACACATGGGTAAATACTGAATAGTTTCTCTAGTGTGAAAAACTAAAAGTGTAAATAAGGATCAAAATGTATAATTGATAATGTGAAATAGGAAGAAAAGGTCTAAAGGAGCAGGGGAAGTGGGAGGGGAAGGGGAAAGGAAAAGGGGAAAAGAAGAAAATATGAGAAAAGGAAAAAATGGAAACAAAGACTTTGTAAATAGGGAAAGGAGGGGGGGTTGAAGGGAGGGCAGGGGAATGGGGAAAAAATAAGAACCAAGATACTCATGTAAAGGTACAAGATCCCAGTGATGAATGTAACTGTATCGTATATCTAAAATGTACCAATGGAAAAAAAAAATGCAACAAAGAGATGTAAGAGTGGGAACAGCCAGGCCTTTCTAGAGAAGCGGGGCAGAGTAGAAGAGGCTGGCTGTGTCAGATGTTAACACTTAGCACAGACTCAAAGCGGTCAGTAGAGTGTGAAGCTGCCACAGTATGCCAGAGAAGCAGAAATGCTGTGAAGCGGCCCACAGACCTGTGCAGGAAGTTCCCGACTTACCAAGGACTTCCATCCCGGGAGAACATTCATAAGCCGGGTTCATCTGTCATCCACCAAAATGAGTTTTACACAGCATCCCTGTGAATCTTCACAGCACATCTGTAAAAGTTCACAATTCCAGTGTTCATCAGTTGGGGACTTACTGTACCTGTATAACAGCTTGATTTATGTCAAGATACCACAGGGAAAGGAATGAAATTGAGTCTTCAATTCATAGGCAAAATTCGTTCTAGAGGTACTAGAAGCTTAAATGTAAAAAATAAGATTTTAAACCCTTTAAATCAAAAGGCAAGATGATATCTTTATGACACTTAACAAGGAAGGATTTCTTAATCAAAATATATAGTATATTAAATTTCAAAATCATAAATTTGATTCTGTTAAATTTGACTCTGTTAACATTTAAAATATCACACCCACAAGCTGGAAGAAGCCATTTACAATACACATGCCTAGGAAAAGACTAGTATATTGAATACATAAAGAACTCCTAAAAGTCAATTTTAAAAACTTTCTTTTAAAAGGACTAATACATTTTTAATATCAGTAAAGCACACACAAGATTTACAGAAAAGTAAGCAGGAATGGACAAAAATAAGATTTACAAGCTTATTGGCAAGCAATTATATATAGCTTTAATATAAATCCCCACCCACAGAATTGGTAAAATTGTGAAAATCTATTAATTATAGGAATTGGCAAAGATGGAGATCACATGATTTATACTGTACTTGGCAGTATAATTTCTCAAGAACTTAGTAAACTTATTATCTATTTCCTTCTAGTCAGTCTTAGAGCAACTATAGTCAAAAGTCTTTCTTAATGCAATTCTGTTTTTTAAATTTTTTTAGAATTTGGGTCTATTTTTTCTTTGCTTTCACATCCAACCCTGCCTCTTAACTCCATGGATGCTAGTCTACCTGAAAGGTCACATTAGTAGTCTGATCTCTGTTTCAAGGACAAATCTTAAAGAATGGTTTCCCGTTAGAAACCTCTGCATGTTATAGTTTACTTTGGGGATGGGGCTGCTTCACTGGCTGGGGCCTGCACCCCTGGAAAAGGCTCCTGTATGGCTAACACAGTTTACCTGTTTACTGGGCCACACAGTGCATGGCTGGTGCTGCTGGAGACCAGAAGCAGTTAGTATTGCAACTCTACAAGATCCCAAATTTGGGGGCTTCTCTAACTCCATTTTATTTCTGCCATAAGCCAGCAAAGCCCTGTCTAAGTTTCCTTTTTTTCCCCCTCAGTTCCTTGCTGAACACACCTGGGCACGATCAATACTAAAACAAAGGTGCCCAAAATATCTTAGTGGTGAGTTCCAGGGGCATTCAGGTTATATCTGTAAATAAGAAGGCCATTACTGATCAAAGATGAATATTAAGTCTCAAAAACTTTAGTAACCAGGAAAAACCATGAAGTATGTGTAATTGTTAAGTCACCCTGAAGTACACAAGGTTTCCAACACATGGACAGTTCCGGTTTCAAATCTCGGTCCAGGACTCCCTGTTTCTAAGCAGACCTCCTATACTCACCACAGGGCCACAGAGGCCTCCTCACCTTGACTGCTGCCTCCACTTACCCTCAGGGGCCGCTCGCTCCGGGCTCGGGTACTCAGCCCCCTTGAAGGATGGGCTTGGGTAGCTCTCTGAGGGCCCAGAGCCTTGGGAAGACCAACAGCCATCTGGAGGCTGCTTTTGGTCTGGCCCCATGAGCGTGCACCTGGCACCGAAGCGGCCTACAACCCTGAGCTTCCCCAGCTCAGAGTTAATAGGGCTCCACCTCCAGGTGGCCGAGCCATTAATGCCCGGTGACAGCTGAATTTGACTTCTTTTCACTCCAGCGCAGCACCGAGGCCTGAGTAGAAATAATCCTTTTATCTACCAATAAAAGAGAATTATGGGCATTTTGTAGCTCAGCTCTCTTTGAGGAGCCATTCCTAGAAGCCAGAGGTTTGCATTTCCTGGCACGGTCAGATTAAAGACACTCTTCATTGAATTCACTGGGAGATCAGAGCAGGTGGTTGATTACATTGTCACCTAGTTGCCCTGTGGAAGGTATTTCCAGTTTCCATTTTAATCAGATTTTGCAGCACAAATGTCATTCTCAAAATCTTTTCTGAAGACCAACTAAGTCTCCAGAGCCACACTGTTTCGGGACCAGCTGTCCCCTTGGGCCACCAGGTGGGGACACTTTGAAAGGGTATGATTTGATCTGCTGTCTCTTCTTGCTCCCCACTGGTATAATCCCACCCTCACGGTTTTCTGCTATCTACTGATAACAATGCAGTAGCAGAGAGGACCTAAGGCAGTAGTACCTTCTGTTTTCTCCATAAAGAGCTCAGATTCCTCCTGCAAATCTGTGAAAACTTCATTTACCCCAACTGACAAAGTAACCGGTATCCCAGCGTGGAGCTTGGCCCCCTGCATGCACTATTCTAGGTGAACTCAAAGTAATGCTGTATGTTTGAGGTTTTATGCTTTAGCTTCCAAATGGGCTGAGGCTGGGAGCATTAAGCCACTAGCCTAAGCACACACAGCTACTCTACTCGTGGACAGAGCTGGAAGGTATGGATTCAGGTCTGACCCAGGCTTCTCCCCTTCACACTTCAGCAGTTTGAACTGTATAATTACTGGGAGAGGGGCATCCTGAACACTGATGGAGCAGCATCAATGGCCCCTCCCCACTGGACGGAACACCTCCACATGGTGACAACCAATGAGCACATCCAGGCATGGCCAGAGACCCGTGGGAAGCACTGCTGCCCCAGTTGAGAACTATTCTGGTAAATGCTTCTCAAGAATCTGCTTCCTTAAGTGCCGAGGCTCTGCGGTGCTGGAAAAGGTGAAGAATAATGTAAAGCCTGCAATACTATCACAAGGCAATCTTCCAATGCATACTGCAGGAAATCAGAATCAACTGTTATTAATATTTTAGTTCTTTTTACCTAAAAATTTCTCCATTTCTGTTATTGGTAACAGGCTGTCCTCTGTCATGAGGAAACATTCACATTGCAAAGTTCCCAAAAGCCCCCCTGGCCTGCCACAGCTGCCGGGTCCAGCCCAGACGCTACAGACACCCAAGGTCTTCTGGGCTGTGCTCCACTCCCTCCGCTCACACCCTGTGCTGGTGGATGGAGCCAACTGCACTGGCTCACCCTGGTCCACACACTTCCTCCACGTTCTTCCCCGGGCCTCAGCTGAGGATGTTCCCTCCGCCTCCCACATCCCCCAGTCTCACGCCCGCCCGAACCCCAGCCTGCCTCTGAAATCCCCGCCCGTCACTCCAAGTTTACCCGTGCCCTGTCTCCCAAGCAGCCTGCCTGCCAAGCTGGGGGGCAGCTGTCCCTTCTGCTGCCAACTGGGCAGCAGCTGCGAGGCTCATGGAGCATGGGAGGGTGTGTGAGCTTCCTGCAGGACTGACAGCACAGAGACAGCCAGCACTCTGGTTTAGCCCTCTGTCAGTCCCTAGCTCCAGCAGATACTCTGTGCTGATCAGATCAGGCTGGGTTAGACTGGAGATAGGGTTGAATGAATACAGCAAAAGCAAACCTCTGATCTGTTTCTATGGAGATTACAATAAACTTCAAATATGAAATCCAAACAGGGCAGTGGGAACAGCTGAGCACTTCGTTTGGCCTGTCAGGTGTGCAGCTGCTCCGGCCCCTCCCACCTAGGCACAGGAGGCTCACTGAGGTCAACTCAGTGGCACCCAAGGGGTGGGGCTGGGGCACAGACGTCATCCGGTCCACGCTTTGCCACTGAGGGTGTGCTTGGGGCAGGTCTGTGCCGCGCAGAGGGGTCACGTGAGCGGCCAGAGCCCCGGCAGTGAAGACTTCCTCAGAGGCCAGCAGATTCGCCATCTCAACACTTCTTTCATTATTTCTATAGCACTGAGTCAACCTTAGCTTTACCACTGCTTCTCCAGTGTGACACTGTACTTATTGATTCTGCCAGCAAATATTTATTAATCTCTTGATGTGATCAAAGGCTACAAGAGTGCCAAAAGCAAACCCCTGTCGTCATCTAGCTTATATTCCAGTGGACTCTTACAAATGCTTTGCCATCCGATGACAGTCCACATACAATCGAAGTCATATCCAGGCTCAGACGTGGGACAGTTTTGTGATATCCCTGGTTTGTGCTTTGCTGGGGAGTAGAGTTTCTGTGTTAGATGAATGAGTTGTTCTGGGATGACCAGTCTAGAAAAATGGCTTGTCCAGGTTGCAGAAGCAAGATGTAGGTATTTCAGCATAGCTTGGGGTTCAGAGAACAACCCTTCTTGGAAAGGCCTCGGGCTCTGTGGTCGAGTGGTCTAATTCCAGTGGCAGCTGGCTCTGGCCATCTGACCATGTCTCCAGACAGTCTAGCTGTACCTGGTAAACCTAACCTGTCAACCTGATTGTAAGGCACATTCTGGGTGTGTCTGGTGGGTCATGTGGGTGTGACCTTGGGGACTATACATGGTCTACTCTGCTGCTGTTCCCTTGCTCTGCCTCTGGCCACCGTGGGTTGAGCAGCCTCCCTCCAACAGGCCCTTTCACCGTGATGCTTTGGCACTGGAGCAAGCCAGCCATGGCTGAAATCCTCGGAAACCATGAGACAAATTAACCTCTCTTCCTCCAAATTGTGGTGTCAGGTACTGTGTCCCCGAGATGAAACTCTGACTGATACACTAGGCATCCCACGGGATCTGCAGATTGTGCTAAGCTGCAAGGTGGGCAGCTTCCAGCACCCAGCCCCGAGCGGTCTTTACTCTGGCAATGTCCAAGGAGGGTGTGGGCACCAGGATGCTGCACTGTCTTACCCATGTGAAAGCTGCAACTCTACCACTCACTATTTCTGCTACCAGAAGCCAAAATGGTCATAGCTGAACCATTTCATTTTACAACTCTCTGTTTTATCTCCAGATGGGAAACTGTACACCAGCTGCAACGGAGGGTTCATCTCAAAGGCAAAAGTCAAGGCCATCAAGTACAGCATCATCATCATCATTCTTGGTAAGCAGGGTCCCTCCTTGTGCTGCAGAACCTACAAACCTTGCACAGCAAACTGCTGCTGAGGCTCACGGCAGGCCGTGCAGCTCCTTCTCTGTCTGCTTGGGAGGGAGGTGCGGGCCTACGGTACATCCGCGGCCTCTGTAAGGGCGGACATCTGGTGCCCAGCCCCTCCCGCACGCACAAGCTGCACTCCAGAGCATGGAGCAGATAGTCTGGGGAGATTGGGTCAGGACCCAAGGAAGTGAAGCTGGGCTCAGATCACTCTGCTGTTCCAGTTGCCTCTTGACGCCGTGCTCTGCGCAGGGCTGCGTTCAGAGCAGGGACACCGGAAGTGACTCCGCCTGGGCGTTTACGAGGCATCGCTCCCAACACTTCCCTGCGGCCCCTTCTCCGCCCTCCTCCTTCCTATCTTCTGCCTGTCTCTTCCCTTCTCCCTGCTCCTAACACCCGCAAAGTCACCTTGCACTGTTCCCAACTAAAACGCTCCCCTCACGGGGATGCGCCGCTCACTTCCTGCCTTGTTTTCCCCACAAGGGCATCTCCTTCCGGCACCCTTGGCAGTGAGAAGACCTAGACTTACCCAGCTGCTTCTCCTCAAGGTTCCTCCTTCCGCCTCATTCTGACTGTCCACCCGTCTAGCTGGCTGGCTGGCTATCATCCATCCGTCATCTATCATCTGTCTATCACCTATTTATCATCTGTCTATCTACATCTGCCATCTATCTGGCGTGCTTTGATGTTACCTATATACTATTGCCAAGGCCTGAATGAGGGTCCCACGCACAACATTCAATTACTATTTTCTGAAAACCACTGAATGAGGAGATGCAAGAAGGAAAAGGACCCCTGCTTCCTTCTCTATTTAGCTGAAACGCCCCCCTCCCTGTACCCCTTGCAGCTCTTAGAAGCCCCGAAAAAGCATTAGCTGCAGAACAGCCTACCTCCCTGTTCTAAAACACAACTGCAAAATGCCAAGCAGATGCATGGGACTCAGCCCCGGGTCCAGGCACTGACCGCAGGGCAGGCGGAGCAGCTGGGGCAGGTGCAGCTCACGGGGCTCTGGGAAGTGCTTCTCAGGGCTGGGAGGCAGGTCAGAGACTCCCCTGCCTCCCCAGCCAGAGCTGCACATTCACACGCCCGATGCTGAGTGGAGAAGTGTGTGCTTACCCACACATTCCCGTATAAGCAGGAGCCCTAGTCCCAAGCCCGGTGACGTCCTCCAGTGTGCAGCAGGGATGCTCACCAGAGGCCCAGCACTGTGGACAGACCGAAATAGCCCTCTCTAGGACAAATATTTTGCAGTGGACTTTCATCATCCTCAAGTGACATGTAGATGTGATGGTGCCTACTTGCCAGAATTTTTTTAAATAAACATATTGTCCCAACAATAATCTAAATAGAGAAAGGAAATCATTTATTATATAACAATACCAAGTTTGATGTGTTATTATGTGGGGACTGCTGCACTAAAAGAAGAATAAATTAATCTGATGTTTACATCTAGACACAGTAACAGCTACACATGGAAGCCAACACAGGTGTGTTTTCATGGAGACATTAAATGTGTAAGCAGCCTTACGGGCAGTGACTTGATTTTCTGAGCAGGTGAGAAAACCCTGGGAAAGCTCCAAATTAAACAAAGTAATCTTTCCTCTGTTTACAAGGGAATTGCATTTCTGAAAAATTCAGTATTTCTGAAAAATATCTGTATACATGTGTGAAAGAGTTAGGTCTCTAGACTGGTGTAATTACAGAGTTTGCCCATGCGTGAATGTCCAGCTGGGTGCTGAACGATGTCTGGAATGTGGCTCAGCTTTTGCTGGCTGGGCCAGTATATCCTGTAGCATGCAGGAGAGCTGGCCTACCTGTGATCTAACACTGACGCACACAGGCACACGCACGCGTGCGCACACACACACACACACACACACACACACGACCATGACCGCGTGAGTACAGATGGCGTTTTATACCTGGTGCCCCAGGACTGCTCTTCTAGACAGCTTTGAGGTTCACCACTTGGTCCAGAATGACCCTGGCTTTCTGTTTGAATGGCTCCCATCTTCTAACACATCGTCACCATCTGGGGCCAAACATCATGAGGTAACTCCTCGTCCCAAAATCCCAGCAAGCTACAATACCTCTCAAACGATTCTGGGGGAGTTTGTCTCTTCATGCAGATGGTCAAGGAAGCTGAATCTCTCCTACTCTGAGAAAAAATCTTGTGGGGATGGGCTGGGGAGAGTAGTGAAGACATAGCAAGAGAGCTGGGGAGTGTGTGTGTGTGTTCACACATGTGTGGTTAACCCAAGAGTATGTGGCCTTGTGTCAGTCTGTGCTCTCCAGGGAAATAGGGGAGAGAGAGAGAGAGAGAGAGAGAGAGGGGAGGGAGAGGGAATACATTGATCAATAGATGATAGGTGATGGATGCATAGAAGGATGTCAGATAAACAGATAGATAGATTCTGATTTATCAGGTGAAACTGACTCTTTCTGTGGAGGCTGAGAAGTCTCAAGCTCTGCACTTGGTGAGCTGAAGACCCTGGAGAGATAATGGTGTAAGTTCTAGTCCAGGTCAGAGTTAAAAGGCCTAATGGTGCAGGTTCCAGTCTGCCACCGAGCATGAAGGCAGAGAAGGCGAATGGCCCAGCGCAGAGACAGCCGGAGAGAGTGGACCTGCCCTGCTCAGCCCTTCAACAGGCTGGATGGCGCCGGTCTGCTTTTCTTCGTCTACTGAGTCAAACATTAATCTTACCCAGAAACAGCTGCGTAAATAAACCCAGAGTAGTGTTTAACCAGATATCTGGGGCCCAGTCAAGTTGATCTGTAAAGTTAATGCTTACACCATGAAATCCACATCCAACCATCTCCTCCGAGGTGTTAGAGACAAACAGAATCTGGAGGCTCACCTACACCAAGTAACCTGGGCAGGGATATTGGACGGGTATTTTCTGGAGCGGTGACTAGAGATGAAAAGGAAAATCAAGAGCATTATGGTTAAACAGAGCTGTGCCCTAAAACATTAGGATCGCTCTTCCCCTGCCATTCCCTGCAAGTGGGACACTGACTGGTCAAATGCCCCACTCGCTCTGGCCCCAGAGTTGCCAAGGAACTCTGCCGAGGTTCCTGCAGCACTGTGTCAGATGGGAGGGGCCATCTGGTCCTGAGCTCCTGATCTTTCAACGCCAAGCCCACAAGTAGAAATCAGACCTCCCCCCTTCACAGACTGCAGATGCAGGAGCACTGCTCGGTTTGGGAAGGTTGTCCGCAGGGTGTGTGCGTACACAAAGGTATTGCTGTTACGTTTACGCAAACAGGACTCCAGTGCTAACACACACCACTGCTGCAACAGTGCTCCCAGCCCACATTTCTCCGAGACCCCAGGTGCCAGTGAACACCCCAGTAGAAACTCCAGGCAGGGCTGCCCAAGCCCTCAGCCATGGCCAGTGTGATGGTAATGGCTCTCTTCTCCCCAGCCTTTACTATCTGCTGGAGCCCATACTTCCTGCTTGACATTTTGGACAACTTTAACCTCCTTCCAGACACCAAGGAGCGTTTCGAACATCCCGAACCTGCCCACCCTGAACAGCGCCATCAACCCCCTCCTCTACTGCGTCTTCAGCAGCTCCACCAGCTTCCCCTGCAGGTAGGGGTGCACTTGCCGTGCCAGACACGGGCAGCCCCATACTCAGACTCTCCAGTGTGCTCTTCACTCTAAAGCCCCCAGCGGGCTGTGGTGTCCCCACTGTACAGCCGAGACACCCAAGTGTCAACAAGGCCCCACCAGTGTGACAAACTCACACTCAGACCTGGCCACGGCCATTCTCTCTCTTCCATACCACATCATGTCCTGTTACAGCCATCTTGATCACGAAACACTTAGAAGACCTTGATGGTACTCAAAGCTTTGCCACGTGAACTGCTTCAGTACCGTCCTATCATGGTGACTGGTTCTGGAGGGCTTTTACCACAGTGCAGATTTAAAAAGTGGTAAGATTCTGTGGCATCGTGAGGAGATAGGAGTAATGAATAGAAGAGCTGAAATGAAAGCCCTCCCACAGCGGCTGCCCTCATGCTGCCTTCCTGCCCACACTGTGGGGAGTAAGTGGAGAAACCCATGGGAGACAGAACAGCAGGCTCCGAGGCTGAGGTTCCAGTCCTGCCATTTCTTGGTTGCAGCTCTGTGTGACCTCAGCCAGTTCACTTCACTCTCACAAACCCACTTCCTTGTGGAACTGGGGCTGTTAGCAGCATCCTCCTTTCGGCCCAGAAAGTCCCAGTGCTCTCTGAGCTCCTCTCCAGGAAGGAAGGCTGTGCTTGGTGCAGGAGGAAGGCTGGCTGCTCTGTGGGAAATGCTTTACCAGTTTCCTGACACTGCTGTCACTAGCATCTCTCCTCCCCTTTGCATCCGGTGACATTATTCCCCTTACTGTCTCATTCTGGTTTCCTTTAGGGAACAAAGGGCACTGAAGTCTAGGATGACCGGCCGGGAGAGAAGCGAGAGGCATGAGCTGCAGTTTCTGTCCAAGCCAGAATTCATGTAGCCCTGGGACTGCGGCAGAGTGAGGCGCAGCAGGCTCAGCCCTCCAGGGTCCCCGCCGGGTCCTGCACGTGCATGGAGCCCTGGCCACTGTGTCCCTCACATCGCACACTCACCACTTCTTCCCACCAGCCCGGAAAGCAGCTGTGCTCTCCTCGCCGTTCCTAGCCCTCTTCCCCTGCTCAGCGCCAGAGCCCAGGGCACAGACACGCAGGAGGGACAAAGAGGCAGGCCGGCCATCTGCCAGGACTCTCTTATTACAACTGCAGAAGTAAATGAAAGATTCAACCAAGACTGGCCTTTTCCACCGGGCTCTGGGTGGAAGCTCCATGTCTGCAGCCAAGAAGGTGCCTGTCCCCGAAATGCCGACAGAGCCACCCACTTCCAGGCACGTGCTCTGCAGTCCTTCTGCAGGTGCCTGGCGGGTGCCAGCCAGGCTCGCTGGCCCGCTCTGTCCACAGCGGCTGTGGGAGAGCACCGCTGCAGCCAAGGACACAGTGGGGGGCTTTCTGACAGGAAAAGCAGTGGTGCGAGTACGGGAGCTCACACCTCTGAGGCTCCCCGACGCCCCCGCACCCCGCTCGTGGGCCGCTGAGCCCCGGCCCTCCCTCCCGGGACACGGCTCCCCGTCAACTCCCGCCATCCTCTCGTCGGCCGTGCACCTTGCCAGCCCTGCGGGTTCTGCCAGTCTGTGCGGCTTTGGCATGTGCAGCCATGGTCTCCCTGACACCCTGCCAGCAAGTGCTGTGCGCTTATTTTGACAGGTCTGGAGCTTGGTGCTTACAAGCATAATCCAAGTGAAATATGACTAAATGTTTTCCTGGCCGTTTTTTCCCTTCAGATTTCTCCATAAGTAGAAATGGAATGATTTAATTTGATTGTGTGTACATCCCCACCCACGGCTCTGGGATGCGCCTGAGCACTTATTTTTAGCTTCACATATACCCTTGACATTAAAATCTCCTTGGCAAAATTCTCCCTTCCAGAATTTAAATCGGGGTTTTTTTTCTCTTTTTTTGGCTGACTGCAAGTAGTCATTAAAATGTTCAGTATATTTTAATAGCACTCCATCTCTCATTCCAGCACCAGCTCAGACTGCGTGTTTAAGGTCATAGTAGCAATTTTCCCATCAATTCTCTTCTCAATTCCTTCTGACCTTAGGGAAAATATCTCTTTAGGCAGGAATCAGACTCCTCAGTCACCAACTTTAGGAAAATTATTCTCTGCAGTTGAGGAACCTGAATAAACTAGTTTTCTGTCTTCACAACAGTTGTGAAGGCTGCTTTTTCTCTCTACTGCCAGCTAAACTTGAAGCACCCAGACGCCCTTTGAGTGGCTCGGGAGTGCTTTTCAATACTTCCCTTTAAGTCAAGAGGTGCCCCAGAACACCCACAAACTGTGGGTGTGAGTCTGTAGCTACCGCGAGGCTGTGTCTCACACACACACGCACACACACACCCTACACCCCGCCCACAGAAGCCTGGAGATCAATGAAATCAGGGGACAATTGCTGCAGGGTAAGCTGCCACTACTTGAGACGTGCTTTATATTGGCGTGCACTTGGGAACCTTCCTTTCCATGTATTTGTGAGCTTGGGGTGATGATTTAAACATGAGGAGACCCCTGGGGATTGTCAGCGCATGACCTTGGGTGAGCCACTTCCTGCCTCCGAGCACCAGCTGTCTCCTGTGTAAGATGGATGGGGCCGAATAAGGCTGGCTAGGATGAGCCTGGGGCTCCTTACAGACAAAGGGCCTGAGATTGTGAGGGAACTTCTGGGATTCTCTCCCCAGGACACCCATTCCTCAGTTACTCAGTGCTAAGTCCTTTGCCCTGTAGAGGTTTAGCTTCCTTACCCATCATATGAATCCAGTGAAATATCATTTCGCAACTGGAATCAGTGGGTTCTCGGAGAAAATGAGTTTAGCACTGTGGTGTCGCTGTTTGTAGCATCTGATGCCCAGGTAGAACCAGAGAAGGCATCAGGGTGGTGTAAATAAAGCGCTTCAATTGCAGTTTAATTTCACCAAGCAACTTCTTCCACATTTTCCCCAGAAAAACTTTCTAATGACTTTCATTTGTGATTAATCATGAGAACAAAGTATCCTTTTAAACCAGACCAACTTACGGTTTAAACTTTCTTCTGACCTCATGCAGACAACTTTACAGGCACACAGAAAGGGCCTCACCCCTTCCCTCTGCAACCAGAGAGTCAAAGGCCACATTCCTGGGTCTGCTGGGGAAACAGGGAACCAAAAATAGTTCTAGTGGGAGAGAAAGAAACAGAAAGAGAAAGAAAAAAGAAACAGGAAGGAAGGAAGGGAGGAAGGAAGAAGGAAGGAAGGAAGGGAGGAAGGAAGAAGGAAGGAAGGAAGGAAGGAAGGAAGGAAGGAAGGAAGGAAGGAAGGAAGGAAGGAAGGAAAAACTGTTCTTCTGGAATCACCTTAGGCTTGCTGCAGACCTGCTGTAGCTTTTTCTGCCGTTTAGTCCTTGAATACAGCTCTTCTTAGAGCAGCCTGTAGTGCTGCCTACAGTTTTTCCATTGCATCTGAAAGGGCCCAGCCCTCCCTGTTTGGTTGACCACCTCCTTGTTTTTCGGAAACATGAAAAATCTGTGCCTCATTTCTCTGCAACTGCCTTTTGGGGATGCATTATTGCCCCTGATGCCTCAGGGCCGGCCCGTTCAGGATTTTAAGAGTGCAATTCCATCCTCATGAAGATCCTTGGATCACCTACTCTGAGAATTCTCAGGCCGCTCAGAAATTCCTGAAAGGTTCCCAGAAGGTGACTCAAAGTTCCTACACACAACTGAATATAAACCTAGAAGTGGTTAAATGTAGTTAGATTGTTTCAGGGTGCTTGATTGCTTGCATAAAGGTAGAATGTAGATTAAGATAGATATCGATACACCAAGAATCCACGTTATGATTTCAGGGTAATCACTAATGAAACAGCAATTCCCTGCTCAATTAATTTAGCTCTTTGCTGCTAGTCCGAGTGGATGGAAGCACACCAGGAACTTCGGAGGCAAAGTGAAAATAAAGCTTTATTTAACTCCGGCGGACCAGTCTGATTCCCACAGGGAAGACTGGCCTGGTCCAGCGCTTGATCAAGGGAGACATACTTTCTGGGAAGGGGCGGTTACAGGCAGGTACCTTTGGTGTACATTCATTGGCTACAGAGATTGAATATCCATTAATCAGCGATCAAGCATGGTATTGGCTCACACATAATACGGGCGACAAGCCCATTGAGTAATTTAAAATATGGGGTTAACATTTCATTTGCATCTAGGCAGAAAGACAAAACCACTTTAGAGACAAAGACATTCCTGAGATGTGGAAGTTGGCTCCAACAAGTCTGGGCATGTGAGCTGGGACAGGCCCAGACATGTAGAACAAAGGAAAATTTCAAGTAGGGAATTTCCCTGTAGTGAGTCCAGGTTGAACTATGGAGGAAAAATTCCCTTTTCACTAAAAGAACAGAAATAAAGAAATATACACCTTCCAAACTAAAAGGAAAGGACAACTGATCAGTAAAATTGCTGCAACTCTCCCTAGTCCTCCTCCTTGCCTGTCTCCCGGCCTCTGATAAACTCTGGTTCCACTCTGTAGATTCCATGCATGAGTGAGATCATGTGGCACTTAGCTTCCTGTGCCTGGCTTAACATAGGTTCCTCTAGATTCACCCATGTCATTGCAGATGACAAGATTACATCTGTCCTTGATACAGGGGGAATAAATGTAAACCCCAACCTGCTAGGTGTCAGATACACCAAGTTCATGTTCCTCAAAATCAAAGAATGAATTCTAAGGAATAACAGAGATTAAGAGTAAGAAAAATTTATTGAGAGAAATCACTCCTGAGAAACAGAAGGGGACCCAAAAGTGGCTTGCCATGGATCCCATTTCACAGAGCAAGTTTTATGGACCAAAATCACGGGGTGGGGTGGGCACAACGTGGGTTAAAGCCATGTTCAATAAGACTATAAATCTAGCCACTTAGGTAATACTGACCCAATGTAGAAAGAAGGTCACGTACCAAGTGTACATGGAAAGAGAAAAACCTTTTTTTTAGGAAGAAATGGATCAGAAGGTCTTAGTCACCCACCTGGGTAACTGATGTCTGTCTAGACTTTATTGGACCTGATGATGTCAATGATCTTATGCCCTGGAGAGACATGTAGGCCTGGTCATTCCATCTTTATTTTAAGGCCTGGCCTTTGACAGATGTGCCTCCAGCCACAGTTGTAATGTGTTTTCATCCTCTGCACTGACTCCCTTGCTAGCCCTGTCTGATATTTCCACCTAACTGAGCTGTCTACAAATACCTTCATGGCTGATTGTACCTCACTGTGATACACACCACCATTCATCTGTTGATGGACACATCAGTTATTCCATATCTTGCTATTGTGAACATTGCTGTGGGGAACATAGGAATGCAGGTTATATCCCAGAATGGTGTGCAATTATTATATACCCATCAAAACTTTTCCAAAAAGTCACTCAAACAATCCAAAAGAAGAAAGAAAAGAAAGAAGCAGGAAAATAGAACACTTGAAAATACATAGGAAGATGGTAGATTTTTTATACAAATAGATCAGTTGGGCGGGGGATTTAGCTCAGTGGTTTTGCCGCCTGCTGCGCAAGCGCAAGGACCCGAGTTCAATCCCCAGTACCAAAAAAAAAAACCCATACAAATAGATCAGTAATTATAGCAAATGCAAAAAAGATTAACTATTCCAGGTAACAATCTAGGATTATCAGACCAAATTTTTTTTAAAGAAACAACTATTGTTTATAAGAGACTGTGAGATCAAAGCAACTCCATTTTGCTAAAAGCCCCCATTCCCCTAGCCTCTCAAATTAATGGTTAAAATGTGTTTGCTCTGGGACAGGAGACACAATCTGTAACAAACCAAAGTTCCTAAATTAATTACTCCGCCATCTGTTTGCCCAGGAAATAAACGTTCCAGGCCCCCTATTTGTAAAACAATCTGTCAATGTGCCGACCATCAGTATATAATGGTCCTGGCCATTAGCCATTGTGTCTACTGACTGCCAGTACTTGACAGTCAGCCACTAACCTTTGTCCCTCTTTTCCCTCGTAAAACCTATATGTAATCACCCCTCAACCCCCAATGGGCCTAGCCAATCAGAAGTATACACTTCATGCTTGCTAAATGCCAACCAATCATGTGATTGCTAAATGGAAAATCCCCAAACCTTGCTGTAACTTTAGTAAAAACCCCGCTAATTTGAAATGCGAGGCTCTCAATTCTGATTCGCTGCGTTGGTGACGGTTGGGAGCCCCTGCTCGAGCTTGAATAAACGATCCTCGTGTGCTTGCATCGGAAACGGCTTCCTGGTGGTCTTTGGGGACTTCGCAATCTGGACACAAGACATGCTCAAAATATAAGGATACAGAAAGTTTCCAAATAAAAGATGGACCAAGGTATTTCATAGAAACAATTAACTAAAAAAAGCTGGTAAGGCTATATTAATAAAAACTAAATAAAGTTGAAAGTATAGAGCATCAGCAGAGTTAAATAGGAACATTTCATTCATGTTTTCATTTAGTAAGACAAAATAATTCTAAATGTCTATGCATTTGAAAATACAGCCTTAAAACATATGATTTTAAAAGTTGTCAGAAGTATAAGAAAATAAAATTTTAAAAACAGGAAAATCCACAGCCATAGTGGAGAATTTGATCACACTTAATTCCAGTAACTAAAGTGGACAAAATTAGGACTGGTTTGGATAATTTGAACATGGATAACACAGGAAGCATGCTTACCCTATCACCCCAGAATAGATTATTTCTAATCACACATGAAGAATTTACAAGAGTTTACCATACGTCTGCCCATAAAAGCAGCTTCAAAACTTTCGCAAATTTAAATGCATACAGTCAGGCTCTTCTGATCACAATGCAATTATGCCACAACTCCAAAGCAGGAAGGAAATCGGAAAATTCCCAAAGGTTTGGAAAGTAGGAAAAGTGTTTCCAAATAATCTTCTCAAAGAAGAAAGCATGTGAATGTTAGTAAGCAAAGTTAATGGACGTTAATGAAAGGATTATAATATCAAAATATGTGTGTCATCGCTTCTCGGCATTGTGGCTAAGATCAAGTGCAAAATGTGTGTGATACAGATAAAACAGGGAAAAGAAGAGAGATTAAAATCAGTAATGAGTGTACCAAATTTTTTGATAAAATTATACAAACTTCAGATGTGATAAAAGATTTTTGCACTTTAAGGCAGGAAATTTCTTAAGCCTCTGAAACATATTTAGAGAAAATATTGAACATAATGATGAAACTTTGAAGATATTCCCTCTGAAATAATGAGTGAAGAAAGCCATCATCCTCGTTTTTAATCAATAATGTACTGTCAGAGAATATAGTGAAGAAGGAAAATTAGATAAAAGTACATGAATTTATAATGAATGATAGAAAAACACATATGAGAGAGAGAGAGAATTAATTGCTAGAAATAATCCGGAAGTTTACTAAGGTTGCAGTATACAAAACTAACATCAAGGGCCAGGAATGTAGCTCAGTGGCACCACGCCTGCCTGGCAAGCACAGGGTCCTGAGTTCAATTCCCAGTACAAAAAAAAATGAAAAAATCAACATCGGTGCCAGAGATTTAGCTCAATGGTTTCGCTGCCTGCTGCGCAAGCGCAAGGACCCAAGTTCGACCCCCTGTACCAAAAAAAAAAAAAGTATCATTTCTACCTGACAGCAACAAATAGAAATTAAAATGTTTAAATTCTTATTTATAATAGCTTTAAAAGTTGAATTTCCTGGGAATAAACTCATGATTGTATAAATCTTTATGGAGACATCATAATACTATCAAGAGATATTTAAGAAAAACCAAATACAGAAATAATCATAATAATTGTTTGAAAGACTGAATTTCATGAAATTAATCAATTTCTCTGTAACTGATCTTTAAAGACTCAATAGGCTGTCAATCTAAGTTCCAAAGTAATTTTGCAGAGCATAACAGAGTGACTCTGAAATGTTTACAGACATGAAAAGAACCAAGAATATCCAAGATACTCCTCTGTGAAGAAAACTATGAGCACATGCTAGTCCCCATATCAGATCTTATCATGACACTGTCATACTGAAAGTTGTGGCATTGGCTCTAAAGCAGACAAATTAGCAAATGGTGGAGAAAGAATACCCCCAAAATCCCCACATAATACAGGACAATTTGATTTACTTCAGAGGTGTCACTGCAGAGAAGGGGGAAAATCCACAGTGCTAGGAAAATCTATACACAAAGGAGTTAATAGGTTTAAAAGCAACAGACAAAACCAGCTTGAAGACAGTAGAATATCCACAGATCTCAGGACAGCTTTTAAACACAATGCCACTACTCCTAAAGAAAAATAGTAAAAAGTTTGATTACTTAAATTAGAAATATTTGTTCATCAGAAGACATCACAAAGGTGAAAAGATAAGCTACACAATGCAAAGTGATTCAGATTCAGATTACATAGAAATTCATGCAGATCAGTAAAAAGCAATAGAAAGACGAAAGAAAAAAATGGACAAATGACTTCAGAAGAGAGGTTATTTAAAAGGCAAAAAGCCGTGAAAAGGTGTTTTAATCTCATTAAAAAGTGAGGGAAAAGTCAGTCAAAGCAGAATGTGATAGGAGTAGGTACCTACTAGCAAAAATGTATAACTTTGACAATATCAAGAGTTGATCGGGATGTGGAAAGTCAGAAATTATCATCCTGCATTTGTGGCGGTGGGTGGAGGGTCTACTTAATACAGCCATTCTGGAAAATTATGTGTCCATCAAAAGTAAAACCAGGGCTCCTTGAGACCTTGAAGTTCCATCTGAGTACATATCCTATAAAGTATGTAATTAGGGTTACCATGATATATGTGAAAGAATAATCACACCTAATAGCAAATTGGAGGAACAATAAATGTCCATCCACAGTTGAATGAATAAATTATGGTAAATTCCATAAGTGGAATCCTTTATAGCAACAACAGAATAAAGAAACCACAGCTGTTTGCAACAGCAGACTAAAAATCTTTGGAATAATGCAAAGGTGAAGGAGAAAGACAGCAAGAGATGCCACACGACAAACACCAAGCCAGCCCAGGTCACACTACTGTGCATGCACAGATGATGACATCTAAAAGCAAAGCAAGAAATCTACTTCCAGACATGGCAAATAAGCATCCAAAACAGTGTTCAACATCGCTGGTCATTCAAGAGATGCAGATGAAAACAACACTAAGATTACACCTCACTCCAGAAAGAATGGCTGCTATCATGAAATCAACCAAGAACAAATGCTGGTGGGGCTGTGGGGAAAGAGGAACACTGCTCCATTGTTGGTGGGAATGCAGACTGGTGCAACCACTGTGAAAATCAGTGTGGAGATAGCTCAAAGAACGAGGGCTACAGGTCCCATTTGACCCAGCTATTCCCCTGCTGGGGATCTTCCCCAAAGAATTAAAAGAATCATACCACAGTGGTATGTGTGCGCCCATGTTCATAGCAGCACAGTTTGTGATAGCTAAAACTTGGAAACAGCCCAAATGCCCATCACCTGGAGACTGGATAAAGAAAATGTGGGGTTTTTAAAAATAAATTGGAGTACTACTCAGCCATAAAAAATGAGAAATTAGAGACATTTATAGCTAAATGGATGCACATTGGGGTGATGCTCTTAAGTGAAATAATAGGACACAGATGTATAAATACTGAATAGTTTCTTTGGTGTGAGATCCTGAAAGTGTAAATAAGGACTAAAAGGTATAATAGGTAATGCGAAATAGGAAGAAAAGGGGCAAAAGGGGAAGGAAGTGGGAGGGCTAGGGGAAAGGAAAGAAGGGAATGGAATTAATATGAGAAAATGGAAAAATAGAAACAAAATTTTTGTAAATAGGAATGGAGGGATTGAAGGGAGGGCTGGGCAAGGGTGAAAAATAAGAACCAAGAGAGACTATGTAAAGGTGCAAATTTCCAATGATGAATGTCATTATGTTGTATACCTAAAATGTACTGATAAAAGGATATACAAAAAAAAAAAGAAATCTACTTTTACAAAAGCACAGGTTGGAGCCTGTGTGGGGCAGGGAGAGGCCAGTGTTTGGATCGGACTTGCGGGAGCCGGACAAGCGAGTTCTATTTCTTGCCTTGAGGGGGTTCGCTTGATTCTGCAAGGAGCAGAGCAGGCAGCCAGCCTGGAGCAGGGAGTGATCACTGGGTCTCCCTCACCACACACAAAAGCAGAGACGGCTGAAAATCCCGTTCCGCTTTCAGGGCCATCACCTATCATTAGCACCAGTGATGGCAGCAAGGCTGAGGCCTACGTTTGTCACTCTGCAGAAGCCCGACTGACTCCTGCACCGCCCCGCGAGGCAGCGGCAGACACCGCCAGCCTCCGCTGCCTCGCCTGCCCAGCGGCCCGGAGTCCTCCAGCTTCCGCTCCGGGATCCCTCTTCCAGATCCAGGCCAGCGTCCCCCTCCCCGTGCCCTCTGCCCTTCCCCGCCCTCGGCTGGAGAGGTACGTGTCACCGCGGGGCCAGCTGCACACAGCGGCCCCCAGAGAGACCGTGCAGTGGTCCCGGGGGACTGCGGGCTGCAGCCCTGGGCCGACCACCAGGCCTGAGCAGGCACTCGGTGGGCGCAGGGGCGGCTGGGAGAAACATGGCGGGGAGTGCGCGCCCTCCGTCTCCATAACAACCTGACAGGCTCTGCGGAGGCGGGTCAACAGTTTCTGATCCTGTTTGCTTCACTTCACCAAAGGAGTTTTGGAAAAAACCCACAAATTTCTGGATCTCCAACTATAGACTCTCTGATTCGCTGGGTCTGGGGCAGACCCTGGAAACCTGTATTTGTAGCAACCTACCCAGGTGATTGCCATGCAGGTAGCGTGGCTGCGGCTCCTAATGGGCTGGTACTTAGGAACCACCAGTGAGAGCTTCCCCTGGGTCCACCCGAAGTCCCGAGGACAAACGTGTTCCCCTAAGAGTCTGGCTTCATTAGTTTTTGCAACTGTGCAGACTGCCGTTGGTAAACTCAGGACATCTCGAATTCTTTTTCTCCGGATTAAGTGCATTTTTTTTCATGAAGATAGTTTTTTTTATTAAATTCTTTTATTGGTACATTTTAGGTATACAACACAATTACATTTCGCATTGGGAATTGTACCTTCACATAATGCATCTTGGTTCTTATTTTTCCCCATTCCTAGCCCTCCCTTCACCCCCTCCACCCCTCCCTATTTACAAAGACTTTGTTTCCATTTTTTCCATTTCTCAGCATTTTTCCTTTCCCTTCTTTCCTTTCCCCTGCCCCTCCCACTACCCCTACCCCTTTGGACCTTTTCTTCCTATTTTGCATTATCGATTATTCATTCTAATCATTGGTACATTTTAGGTATACAATATAATAACATTCATCATTGGAAATTTGCACCTTTACATAGTCTCTCTTGGTTCTTATTTTTCACCCTTGCCCAGCCCTCCCTTCAACCCCTCCATTCCTCCCTATTTACAAAGATTTTGTTCCTATTTTTCCATTTTCTCATATTAATTCCATTCTCTTCTTTCCTTTCCCCTAGCCCTCCCACTTCCCCTTCCCCTTTGCCCCTTTTCTTCCTATTTCACATTACCTATTATACCTTTTAGTCCTTATTTACACTTTCAGGTTCTCACACCAAAGAAACTATTCAGTATTTATACATCTGTGTCCTATTATTTCACTTAAGAGTATCACCCCAATGTGCATCCATTTAGCTATAAATGTCTCTAATTTCTCATTTTTTATGTCTGAGTAGTACTCCATTTTATTTTTTAAAAACCCCTCAAAAAACACATTTTCTTTATCCAGTCTCCAGGTGATGGGCATTTGGGCTGTTTCCAAGTTTTAGCTATCACAAACTGTGCTGCTATGAACATGGGCGCACATATATCACTGTGGTATGATTCTTTTAATTCTTTGGGGAAGATCCCCAGCAGTGGAATAGCTGAGTCAAATGGGACTTCCAGTCCTAGTTCTTTGAGGTATCTCCATACTGATTTCCACAGTGATTGCATCAACCTGCACTCCCACCAGCAGTGGAGAAGAGTTCCTCTTTCCCCACAGCCCTGCCAGCATTTGTTATTGGTCGATTTCATGATAGCAGCCATTCTTTCTGGAGTGAGGTGGAATCTCAGCATTGTTTTCATTAGCATCTCCGAATGACCAGTGATGTTGCACATTTTTTCATGTATTTATTTTCTATTTCTACTTCTTTGTCTGAGAAATATCTGTTCATTTCAGATGCCCATTTTTTTATTGGGTCTTTAAATTTGGGAGGTCTGATTTAAAGTAATTTTCATGTGTGTAGAAACTCAAAAGAGAGCCAAGTGAAGACACATGGCCATGTGCATATGCGACGTCTTAGAACAAGAAAGACACCTCTGCCAGGGTTTTGAGGACTGAAACTTGACGAGCCAACATGATACTAGATCAGAGCCCTCAGACCAGACGTTCTTAACTTTTGGCCTCAAAATGACCAAAGGCGCCGGGCGTGGTAACCCACTCCTGTGATCCCAGCACTCAGGAGGCTGAGGCAGGAGGATCACAGTGAGTCTAAGTCCAACCTGGGCTACACAGTGAGTTCAGGGCCAGTTTGAACTACAAAGGGAGACCCTGCCTCAAAAAACCAAAAAAAGAAAAAGAAAAAGATCAAAGAAAACCACTGTGCTTCTTCATGTAGATTACATTCATTGATATTTATTACATTAAAAATGAAAACCCAGGGCCGGGATGGAGCTCAGTGGCACCGTGCCTGCCTGGCAAGCACAAGGCCCTGAGTTCGATCCCTGGTACCAGAAAAAAAAAAAAAACCCAACAAATGCTTATGAATCACTTACAAACAATAACAAATTTAAATATTAACATAATTTGTCTTACCACGTTTTCTAAAAAGTAGTGAGAAGACTGACATTGTTTTAACTTTTTTGAAGTTTAAGTCTGGCTAATAGAAGCTAGGTGGATTTTCATAGCTTTGACATTTAAGCTGTTGCAATATGTTACTGTGATGGAAATATGTAAAGAAAATCAGGCCGCACACAAATACGCAATTAAGAAAAAAAGCACATTATAATCAGCTTCTGCACTTAATGTGTTGTGGTGCAGCTCACCGTGTAACACCTGGAAAGTTCCCCTCTGCAGCGAGAGACTAGAAATGAAATAGAGAAATAGTATCTACGGAGCAGCTCTGTCTTTGCAGGCCCTGGAGGCTCTCACAGGCTGTGCCCAGCAGATTCTGGAGCGCACTACAAAGATGGAAGGAAAACAGCTGCAGCGTCCCGCGTGCCAGGAGGAGAAGGCCCGAGGGTTGCATGCGGTTCCACAGCCAGGGCCGGGGCTGGCGGCCTCGCACGCGCTCAGCAAAGGCCCCGCGGGGCTGGACTGGGCCATCCACAGAGGCGCAGGGTTCTGGGTGGCAGCAGCAGCGTTACTCCTTGCCTGGGCGGTCCTGTCGCTGACCCATCTCCTCCTCGCTCCCCGAAGGACGCCTGCTGCAAGCGCCTCGGCAGGGCTCTCCGGCTGAGGGGACACTGCCCGGAGCCGGCTGTCCAGCTGCCTTGCTCCCAAATAGGGCAGGGATGTAGCTCAGCAGCACCTTCCTGGCTAGCGCAAGGCCCTGAGTTCAATTCCTGGTACCAAACAAAGAGCCAAATAGCACTTTTAATGTGCGGCCCACCCAGACTGCATTGTTAGTAGAAGACAGCCATCCTAGGAATCCTGATTCCCCTGAATGTTGTTTGTGTTCTGCTTCTGGGGTGGGTTGTTTTGTTTGCTTTGCATTAGCACAAATCACCCTTTAACATGTTGTGCCTTACTTACTGGCTGCGTGTACAACTTATTGCCTGTGTTTCCCATGAGGCAGCATCTTTCTCTTTCCTGATTGCTGTCATTTCCCCAAGGTCAGACAGTACACAGGTGAGTCACTGCCGGCAAATATCAGTGTCTCGATGTGCAGGTGAGATGGGGAGCATCTGCTCTCCAGGAAGGGGAAGGCGGAGCTGAGCACGCAGTGACCTCTCATGGGGACCCCGGCTCCAGCTGCTCCTCCTCCTCTGGGTGGCCAAAGAGCACCTAGAAGTTGGGGGCGCAGTAGGTCCACAATGAAAGGGGGGAGAAGAACCCACCACTGACCCGCAGCCCTTCGTCCTGCACTCTGAAGTCCCTGGTCAGCCAGGGCAGTGGCAGTTCTCAGGGGTCAGGGCTCCAGGTTCCCAAGCCCGCCTCATGAGGCCCAGAGCCAGCCGCTGCTCCAGTGTCCTCTCCCCACGGCAGTCCCTCTCCGTGCTGCCTTCACGTTTGCCTTCTCAGCCCTTCACCGCCACAGCTGGCCCCTGCACAGCACCCCTCCGTCTGAAATACCTAGTGCGGTTTCTCTGACCCCGCGCTACAGCTCCCTGGGGGTCCGTTGGGCACTGTGAGAATGCTCGCCCTAAGACTGTTTCTGCCTCCGAAAATTTGACTATTTAAATCTATCACAAGGCTAGAATAAAAAATCTATCACACTATCCCACACTTCATTTCTCCTTCCTAACTCCGTCCTTCCTCACTATATCCCACTGCACCCAAAGCAGTCCTGGTTTCCGGTTGTTCCAGCACAATTACTAACGCAGCCTCCTTCTCTTTCAAAACTGTTTCAGTGTGGGTGATAGGTTACATGCTCCTCGAAATGTAGATCATGAAATGTCCCACATGAAATTCAATGACAATGTTAGGATACTCCAGCAACAAAATGCCCATGATAAGATGTCCCGAATTTGAATAGCAACTCCTTCTCATCATGACTATTCTGGGGAAAAACCTTGAAGTTCAATGATTAAATTCAGTCATTAAGTTAAAGTACAAAGATATTAAAGTCCAAAATCATATTCTCATTCCCTTGTGATTTAAAGTTCAAAGAATATTAAAGTCCAAAATTCATCGCAACTTCTGTATTTTATTTCCTAGTTTCTAGACCACGCACTGAATGTTGGAATTGAGGGCGTCAAAACAGGCTTTTACTTCCCCAATAGAGTTCTGAAGAAAACATGTCAGGGAGAAAATTAGAACAGCGCCCTTGTTACTTAAAATGCAGCCAGTCCTTGCAGGTGACAGAAGCAGTGACTCTTCGATCTGGCCCAGTCTCCCCAACCAGCAGGTGCACCTGTTACCCATCCATGGCTGCCCTCTCCCTGCTCTGGGCACAACCGCGCTGCCTCTCTCTTGGCTGTCTTATAACTAGGTGTAAGTCATGTGACTTACAAAGTCACTAGGCTCACACGACTGAGCTTTGCGAACGAGATGTGGGAAGTCATGCACAACCCTAAGGTTGGCCCATAAACCCTCCCGCAAGCATTTCGTTCACGTTTGCCCGCTGAGTGGAGAGGCGGCTGGGCCCTGGATGGAAGCACAGCCACCAGGCAGCAGAAGGCCGGGTCTCTGAAGTACTTAGGCCGAGAGCCTGACCCCACCATCGACCCACTGGACAGCGACACGAATGAGAATAAACATTCATTTTTCTTCGGCCACTAAGCTCCTGGAAGTCGTTGGCTGCAGTGCATCTCAGTCTGTTTCCCATTACCGTGACGAAGTACCAGAGACCGCTGTTTTACAGAAAAAGGGGTTTACGCCGCTCACAGGTCTGGAGGTCCAGCGCCGGCTTCTGGCCATGGCATCACGTGGCGGGGAAGGGAGGGGACAGAGACGCCACGGGGCAGGAAGCGAAGCAAGAGCGCGAGCTGAGGAGACCGAACCGCTTTGTCTCCACCTGCGTCACGGAACCAGCCCAGTCCCAGAGCGAGCATCGCCCCTGAGACAAGGCCGCGTCCGCGTCCGCTCTGCAGGGCCCCGCCACCCTGCGCTGCCCTCGCGCCTCAGCATCGGCGCAGTCCTGCGCCCGGCCCTGCCTGGCGCGGACTCGATCTGCAGCCCTGGGCCCCAGCCTGGGGCGACGCAGAAGCCGGCGCAGCCGTCTGCCCCGCGGACGCCCACCCGAGACGGCTGAGCGCCGAGCAGGTTCGATCTTCCCCACTCGCAGGGATCGGCCCAACCCAGGCGGGGCGAGGGAGCCTCGGCCCTTCCACGTGCAGGGAGACGCCTCCCCGCCACAAAAGCGTCTCCTTCCGGCGGCCGGCGGGGCCTCCCGTCTCCAGGCACCGGTCGCCCTGGCGACCCCTCGCCCCTTGCCAGACGCTCCCGGCGGCTCCGCTCGCTCGGCGGCCTCTTCCGCGCTCGGCTCCCGCAGCCTCCTGGTCCTGCTGGACAGGCGAGGTGGAGACACAGAGGGAAACAGCCCTTCCTCGCCCTCTGCGCCCGCGCCACACCCAGAGCCCCGCAGTCTCCTCAGCAGACAGAGTGGGAGGCGCGGGCGCGTCCCCTCGGAAAGAGGGGCATTTCCTCCCAGCAAGCACGCCCCTCCCGGGGACAGGCACGCTGGGGCTGCGGCACAGGGAACGGCATCCCTCGGGCAAAACCCGTGCCGAACCGAAAATCCCGCAGGCTGTGCCAGAAAACAAAGAAGGTTTCTTCGAGGACATCGTTGGCGAAAAATCAGTTTGTTTTCTCCTCTGCCTGGAAGGGGAGCCCTAAGTCCTGTCCTCGGCGCCCCTTCCCTCCGAGAGGGGCACAGGTCCCTTCTGCTGTGGATGAGGCCGGCCAGCAGTGGCGAAGGCGCGGGTGCTGCAGCCCTGGCTGGTCACCAGGGCCACTGAGCGTCCCCAAGAAACAGAGCAGCTGTCCTGAGCAGTTCTGAGGTGGGCGGACCCCAAGCGGAAGAGGGGCAGGTGGGAGGGGGATGTGGGCCCCACCTGGACAGGCGCCCCAGCCCGCGCCTCAGGGAGCCGGAGCCGGCAGTGGCCCTCGCTGCCTGTCGCACCTGGAGCCCAGGCGGGGCTGAGTCCCCATGAAGGACAGTGGGCCGGGAACGCAGGCCAGGGGCAATGCGCACGCGTCAGAGTGTCGCCGGCCACAGGCAGACCCAGCCCCGTCCCTGTGACCCACCGATCACCACTGGGCAGCAGCATCGTCGTTCTGCCCAGAGAACGCCCTTCTGATTTCATTCCAGGAGCAATGGGGAGGATTGATCTTCCTTGGGAAACAGAAAAGGGTCACGGGGACTCTCGCGGAGCCGGGGCTTCTTCGGCAGACAATGTCTCTTCAGACACTGCCAGTGGCTGCGCTCCCGGCGAGTCCTTGTCCACAGTGTCTCCCGCCAGTTTCCGGGTGAGCGCGGAAGGTCGAGGCCTGAGGAGGCAGCGGCCCAGATCTAGTGAGCGGTGGCCGCCGGGTTTGCCTCCTCCCGCCTCCGCCTTCAAAGTCCGTGGCGTGGGGCTGTCAGGTGTCCGCCACCTCGGTCTTCTCAAAAGCAAAGATGTCAGTGAGGAAACCGAGAGAGGAGTCTGAGGCTGCCAGTGCCAGGAGCCAGGTGACCCACGGGAGCAGGGGAAAGGCGGGAGCCGGGCCCGGGCTGCGCGGGAAAGAGGCGGGCTCTGAGCCTCCCTTCCCCTCGGCCTCAACCGGAACGCAGCCCGGGGGCCGGGGCAGCACCCGCAGGCCAGCGCTCCCTGGATCCTGTCCCCCGGCCGCGCCCGCGTCTCTCTGACCTCACGGGGGACCCTGGGAGCTTCAGGGTCCTGGGCAATGGGGCCGCAGTCACTGGGCAGAGGGCAGAGCCCCAAGCCAAGGGGAGGAAAGGGACCCGGCACGCAGCTGCGCACGGAGCCCCTAACTCGCCGCGCCCAGGGCCGGCGCCACCCTGCTGCGTGCGGAGCACTCACGCTCACGGCCACGGCGGGGCAGGGCACAGACGTGGGTGGGGAGGCCCCGCTCCTGGGGGACCCAGAAGTCCCCCTCACGCTGAAGAGATGCGTCCCGACGCCCGTGGGCACGTGGCCCACCTGCCATCCCCCAGGGCCGCTGCCCGGGCCGGCAGCAGACCAGGTTGTGAGTGGACAAGTGCCCTGCTCAGCGGGACACTCGGGAGCACGGGTGGGCAGTAGGATGACGACACGGCGCGGCAACAAGGCCATGCAGGAGGAGAAGGCAGGCCCGGGCCGCCGTGAAGCGACTCCTCTGAGGACAGATCTGCTGGCTTCTGCCCTGCCGCAAGCCCCTCCGACTGCGCTCCAGACCCCGCGCGGCTGAGCCGGACGTGACTCAGGGCCACCCTCTGCGGCTCTGCGCAGCAGTCTGCACCCGCCAGCCACCCCCTGCTTGACGTCTCCAAGCCCATCGCAGGCCTCCGCACTCCAGAGCATTCGGGCTGCCACCGCCTTGGTGGCTAAGAGCTAAAGGCTGCAAATCACACAGCACTCTCCACTACTTCACTCACTCACCCACCAGACGCTTAATGAGCGCCTGCCTACCAGGGCCAGTCTGCTGCTGATGTGCTGGAGGCTACGACAGTGAGCCAAGGACCAAAGTCCCGACTTGGGGAGCTGCATTCCAGGAGCCAGCCTGCCTCCCATCCTCCTGTGCCCCGGAGTCTCAGCACTGCCCGGCCCGGCCCGGGCCCACCCTGCGCTCCTCCGCCCACCTCTCCATCCAGTGCCCTTACTTCGTTCGGCAGCTGGAAGTCTGCCACGACGCAGCGTTTACTCTGCGGACACCAGCGGGCGCTGGGCGTTTTCTTTCCCATCTCTTTCTTCTTTTGAGAACAAGGTGTTCGACGCAGCAGCGAGCCCTGCTTCATGCAGTGGACAAAGCGCAGGCGGCTCTGACGGGTCCTGAGTGACAGCCTCGGTGCTGAGCCCTGCTGCATTCTCTGCATGGAGTCTCTTCTCTCCTCCAGGGCCCACCCACCTGTCCCACACTTAACCCAGGCGAGGCAGGCTGGGCCCAAGGTGAGCTGCCTGGGACATCTTCAGCACTTACCTGGCCTGTGGTGGCCACCCAACTCTGCCACCAGGATGATGCCTGCCTGTCTTAGTCACTCTCCCTTCACTGCACACGATGCCCAGCACCTGCAACCCACAGCACAAGAGTTTTACCTTGGCTCACGATTGCAGTCCGTGGTCGGCCGGCTCTGAGGCAGAAACAGAACGGCAGAGAGACCTGGAGGAGAGGTTGCTCACACCATGGCAGCCAGGAAGCTGAGGCAAGCAGGAAATGGGACAAGGACACACCTCCTGCCACACGCCCCACCAGGCCCCCTCCCCACAGTCAGCGCTGAACTGCTGGGTGGGCGACTCCAGCGGAGCGTGCAACCCTCACCACCTCCCAGAAGCCCCAGCTCTGAGCACAGAAGGCTTTGGGGGCTTTTCGAGCTAAGCCACAACATTGACCCAGTCCTTGGACCACTCTAGAGTAAATTCCTGCTGAAGGAATTTCAAACCAAGAAAAAATAAAATAGCTTGACAGCTGCTGTCAGAGTTCACTTGGTGAGGGAATCACTTGCAAGCTAAGATAAGATGGGAGCCAAGTCATGGAAAGGACCAGAAAAGAGACTTTCTTTTCTGAAAGTTTTCTATCTACGGACAGTGGCAATCTGCACACCTCCTGTGACTGGCTGAACTGGTGGGCGCTGAGCCCACAGTGAGTTAATGGGGCATAGGCCAGGGAGGACCTGGTTCACGGACACAGATTCCCCCTGCGGAGCAAGGAGCCCAGAGCCAGAGGGGCCACACACAGCGAGCCCCACGGGAACGTGCAAGGCTCCCAGAGGCTCTGGCTTCCGGGAACCCTTAACCAGTGCTGTTCGAACAAACTGGTCCCTGTGTCTGAGGACTGACGTCCCAGGCACTGTGAGACAGAACAAGGGGGCCACGGATCTGGGGTCACACAGAGCACAATTTGTTGGACAGCTGGCACCAGAAGCAAGACCAGGTGGAGCCTTACACTTTGGGCCAGAAGATGGAGGCTTACAGAATGGTCAGGACGAAAGTGGCTTCCTCTAAGCCAGAATGTATTGGATTTATCTCCAGCCACCCTCGAAGGTCAGGGACATTCTCGGCACCAAGGTCTGGTTGTAAAGCTCCACGTACCATTCTAACGGTTTTGTAAACTGTGAGGAAAACCAACCAGGGTCGATCAGGGCCAATCACACAGCTACAGTTCAAGATGGCTGCAGTCATGTCAAGCTGAGTCCATATAGGGACTTTGGGTCCATCTTATCTAGATGGTGGCTCAGTTTGACATCTTGATCAGAAAGGAGTTGTGGGATGGGTGGACGGACGGACGGACAGATGGATAGACTTCTGAGAACAGCAGTCGTGACTAGCTTGAGACACAGCCTGTGAAACGGATCCCAAAAGACAACTGGCTAGAGAGCAAGTGGGACAGACCAGGAAGCACATCCACCGCTTCGGGGCAGCCTGGGCGGGAGGTAGCAAGACAGTGCTATAGGGAGCAGCAGAGAGCAGACTCCCCTCAGTCAGCCTTCCCCGAGTGCGGCCAAGAGAGCCTGCAAAGCTGAAGCGATAAGACCTGGTACGCGCCAGAGCCTCAGCAAGGCAGAGCTCCCAAAAGCCCTTCCTTGTTATCCACGCTTCTTTTCTCAGAGGGCAGAGAGAGGGGTGAATTTCCCAAGGGACAGGCACCACGGCTGGGCTCCTGGCTGCCCAGCTAAGCCGACCTTCCGGGAGCTCAGGGCCACAGCAAGCACTGCAGCTGAGCAGGGCCTCGGCACCGGGCACGGCCCGCGGGGTGCCGAGAGGGAGGTTACGGTGCCCCCCTGAGCTCCACGGCCAGCACGTCTCGCTGCCAGAGGGCCGCAGCAGGGAGAGAGCCTGAGGAGCGGGAGGGACGACGGCCACTGCTGTCCTCCCCCGGGGCCGCCCCCGAGTTAGTCAAGGGCTGGAAGGGCCACACAGGGATTGTCTAGGGGGCGTCAAAGAAACAGTGGGACATCTCATCCCACCGCTGAAAACACTGAAAGTCAGCAGTTTGTGGGGCCCCCGAGACATCCGGGACCCCAAGAACAGGGAGGTGGGGAGGCGGGAGATGGTGCTGCAGCAGAGCCAGGGGGCGCCTGTCCACACCAGCGACGGAGCAGCCCCAGCCCCTTGGCAACCCCGTGTGGGGCACGGACCACCGCGTCCCTCCCGGCCCCGGAGCCCAGGCCCCTTGGTGCTGAGCAGCTCATCAGCCCAGCACTCCCTGTCCCCCAGGCCTTCTGGCAGCAAGGAGCCGCAGGCACATTCTCGCCCTGTTGTTCCTTACTTGGTGCACTGCGCCTCGATCATCGCTTAACCGGCTCTCACTGCCCAGCAGTCCAAGCAGGCCGAGTATCTTCATCCCCACGGGCCCTCACTCCTGAACGGGAGCCGCTCCTTCATGTTCGCTGCGGGAGTGAGTGAGGATAATGAGTTAATGAGTGACCCAACTCTTCCTGACAGGGCAACTCAGGCCCCAGTCCCGGGGAAAGCAATTCGGTCAGAACAACGGCACGAACAAGCGCCCGTCTCTGGCTGCGGAGCCGGCAGCATCCATCTCTCTGGACCTTGCTAGAAATGCAGAATCCTGCAGCCTAACAACACCCTGGCGGCTCCCGCACCCTCTGAAGTTTGAGAAGCCCTGTTCTCAGGGCAGTGTCTTGTGCCCGACCTGAAAGAGCCCAGTTAGGGAAGAGAGAGGCTGCAAGTGCCAGCATGTCACCCAGAGGCCTGGGAAAGGCTCCTGGACTCGCAATTCCTCCCTTTTCTGTCCTGTACCCCAAATCGGCCCACAGACCCCCGACTTTAAGGCAAGGAATCTAAAATCCTGTGCAACCTAGCCCCTTCCAGGCCTCCAGCTGCACTGGGTCATGCTCTTCACAGCACCTGGCTGCCATTCTTAGGGGACAATAAGGGCCACGGGACAGTGGCTCTGCTGATGCTGACTACAATGCCAGCCTCCTGTCTGCCTCGGGAATGACAGGCCCAATTCTGCTAGAGAAAGAAGCACAGTAGCCCTTTATTACAGGGTTTCAATGGCAAGAACCAGCTAAAGGGACCAGGAAAAGAGCAAGAGACAAAAGAGAAGGCACTGTGTGTGCGCCAGCACCCCGTGACAATGGCCACTGTCCCCATGGCCTGCCTGGGCCACCCTCTCCTCAGAAATACTGTGTGTGGGCTCTTCGGATGTGCAAGGTGCTCACCTGTGCTC